>NC_085025.1:15401575-15718453 GCF_963692335.1 Osmerus eperlanus
TTTTCACTCGGTTTCATAATTATCATGAAGATTAAATCCAGCAGTGTTATTTGCGCTTGTACTGACTGATAATTGTTCCATAAACACCTTGTACAATCCAACTCAAATTTTAAATCAAAATTCAGCGCTGTATGTCTCACCATCAGATTGTCCACTACGGGATGTAGGAGGGGGAGATGCCCGAGCCTGACTGCATGGAATACAGGATAACATCACATATCCTACCTTTAGATAACTGCAGAACACATTGTATAACTAAATATATTTCTTTAATACTGTGCATATATCATCATATGTCAAAAACTGGAAATACAGTCGTTAAGATCCCGCGCAATCGCTACACTCTACGTCATCGTTATCAGTCCAGACTTCAATAGACTACTTGTTCATAACAAAACACTTTTGTTTTCAAATTGTATCTCGATTTGCGGTATCACTGGCACAGTTGACGCCACTCGCACTGGTTTTTTTTTATTGGTGATCCAACGGCCACCAAATAATGTGGTTTTCGGGCCTCCACCAATAGGTTAACAGTGTCTGAGAAGTTGTCATGCGCCATGATTCACCGTGAAGAACAATCGCATGCCAGGGTCATTAATATACTGGATTAGCATTCATGAGGTGCTTTGCATTGACCATTTATGGTTAAAAATGGGCGTGTTCAGGGCGGGGTAAAATGCAGATTCACGTACGCACACTTGTGGGTAGTCTGTGATTTATAAAGGGAACATTGCTTACAGGTGTGCGTACACACGGTTTTATAAATCAGATTTTTTTGGGCGTACGCCATTTTAGGCTTTTGGGCATACGTACAATTTTAGTAAGAATCCTACGCACAGTTTTATAAATGAGACCCCTGGTCACACTCTCACTCGTCCCCCCCCACCCCTCTCCCTCAGCACACACACACAGTCCTTTCACGTACCCATCTGAGCATAATTGTGTTACAGCCCCCAAGGCCCTCCCCTAACCCCCAACCCACACACACACTCCCTCTCTCTCATTGTACAGTCCCTGGCCTCTCGTCTTCCTTTAATAGGTTGCATCACACACCATCCAATAGCCCTATAGAGCAGAGTCCCAGCCTCCTCTCGTGTGTGTGTATTTGCGTGTGTGTGCACATACTGTATGCCAATGCACAGGTGTGTGTGTACACATGCGTGCATGAGTAACCATGTTGGCCCCTAGGGGATCTCCAGGCCAGGGCCCCACAGGTACCGAGCAACACTGTCCTAGTTACTATATCCAGAGCTGGGCTATGTGCTCCAGCAGACAGCAGTCTCCACAGACACACAGGGGGGAGGATCATACACAGTCAGAGGCTGGTGGAGCGTGGAGCTTGAAAATAGAAAGGTTGTGGGTTCAATTCCCTCCTCCGACTCCTTACTGACAACATATTGATGTTAGCAACATAGCACAACGTGAGAAGTTACAGTTTTTTTTATTCGCTTTGGTACTATTCTCACAAGTATGTGGTAAAACCTCACAACTGTTAGTACAAAACTCAAAGCAGATCATCAAAAAGTCTGTTTTTTCAAACATGTAATCACATGTTCAATTGACAAAGTACAATGCACAAAATTACACAATCACTTTTTCACCACACCTAATCAGTGTGTCATCAAAGAAATATCTTTCATATGAAGTAATTGTCTTTCACAATGCAATGCTCACAATACTTTTGATATGCTTCTCATCTAATTTGCGTAAATACATTTGACCAACACTTAATCCAACTGATCTTAATGGTTAATCACTGAACCGTTTGGTAAACCTATATATTTTCATTTCAGCAATAAACAGTATATTTATTTTGAGAACTACAGAAATAAAATGTGTTTTTGTACGAACATATAAATTAACCACACATGATGAATACTCGTTATTGCTACTTGATTTCAGATTTGGGTAACCACAATTGGTCATTAGATATACGTAAAAGTGGGGGCGTAAACACTGGCAATTTCTTTCAACATAGCAGGATAGACAGCAAGGAATAGGAAGAGCTTGTGGACAAGGGATCCGTCAGAGAGGTGGGCATGAGAGAGGTCAACAGAGAGGTCAGAGGGGTGGGCATGGGCACCAACAGACAAGTCAGAGAGGTGGGCATGGGCACCAACAGAGAGGTCAGAGAAGTGGGCATGGGCACCAACAGAGAGGTCAGAGAGGTGGGCATGGGCACCAACAGAGAGGTCAGAGAGGTGGTGTCGTGGAAATTTTGGAATACAGTTATAATGTGTGTGTTTCATATATGAGGAATGTGTTTTAACGGAAGTCTAAAGTTGATTAAGAAGAGTCAACTCCATTTGGTAGAGATGCCATTTGCAGTTTATGACACCTGGGGGGAAGAGACAGCTGGTCTGGAGACAATGTGGATTCAATTGTATTGTTAACTGATCAAGCTGCTCTGACCCTTCCTGTTGCATTGGGTGGGGTTAATCAAATACTTGTTTGAAGTTGCCCACACAAAGGACAGTTGACCATTTGACTGGTGAACTCCTGTGGTTTTACTATCTACTGGTTTGGGGAGAGAGGCCACATTAAAGAACTGTGGGAACTTGATATGAAGTCAAACTGTCACTGAGCAGTGCTGACCAATCAACAGAGTTCAGAGGAATCATTTGATCTAAAGTTTATATAAGGCAGGGTTTTAGGGTTGTTCTGTATCACTCTGGCGAACGACCTGTGGCTAGCACCTCCTTCGTTATGACTGATCACAAAGTACTTTGTTAAATCTTGATTTGTACAAGCAAAATAAATTTATTGTAACCGCCATCTCTTGACTATTCAAATCTACACAGTGCCGCTAGAATCTTTCCTTAACAGTGGGCATGGGCACCAACAGAGAGGTCAGAGAGGTGGGCATGGGCACCAACAGAGAGGTCAGAGAGGTGGGCATGGGCACCAACAGAGAGGTCAGAGGGGTGGGCATGGGGCCTCTAAATGTTATGTTTTGTTCTCATTTAGTTACATAATAGAAAGTATACCTATGTTACAATTATATCTGAAAAATAGTAAAAACTACGTAACTTGCCCAAATGATTGTAGACAATGTCTTCATTGATCCTTCACTTGATTACACATAGGATGGATATTTTGGAAATTATTATTTAGTATTATGTAAATGTGAGTAATGTAAGTGTATTGCCTAATGTGAAACTGTGTAATCTGTCTTTTACATAGTACTGGAACATATTAATTTCAGCACTTCTAAGGCCGATTTGAAACATGTATCTTGCATTGTTTGCTGTTGGATGAACTGATTGTTAAAAGTACTAAACTGAAAGTAGATCATACTGTTGTGTTTCGGTGATTAAACCAAATGTTCCCATTACATATTACAATAATCTTGTGTTTGAAACAATGATTATGTGGACTGGAAAACATGTGCAACTGACTGAAAGCATTCCATCAGGTTTTGAAAGAATGACTAGCTGCGTTACAAGTGTGATCAGTTTGGATTTTTGTACTAAGAGTTTTGAAAATGTACATTTACATTACATTTAGTCATTTAGCAGACGCTCTTATCCAGAGCGACTTACAGTAAGTACAGGGACATTCCCCCGAGGCAAGTAGGGTGAAGTGCCTTGCCCAACACAACGTCATGTGGCATGGCCGGGAATCGAACCAGCGACCTTCTGGTTACTAGCCCGATTCTCTAACCGCTCAGCCACCTGAATCCCAAATGTACACCTTACTTGTGAAAATAGTACCAAAGCGAATCAAAAAAACTGTATCGAAAAGATCGTCATAGATCGTCATTTCACCCGACAGACGGACAGATGATGCATTTCAGGTGGCAGGAAGTGTTAGTGCTAGCGACTTCCTGCTTGAAGTGTGATATGATCTAAGATACTGTTTGGTGATGTGTCTCTCGTCTAGTCACGTCTGGGAGGGTGATATTTCAAAGGTGGAGTGATCATTTGTGTAATCTGCTCCGGGGTGCTATCCCTCTCTCATCTGTCTTCAACAACATGTGGCCATCCAGAATGCCCCAAAGGCTAACACTGATGCATTCTGGGAAACAGTACCTGCACTGACATGAAGCAGGAAGGCCAGGTGTTCAAGCAAGAGTAATACACTCAAACATACACACACAGAGAAATGCACACACACACACACACTTTAAATGAAGCACAGAGTGCATTGCTCAAACTTTGAGGTACCCCACTATGACATTCCAGAATGATAAAAAGCTTTGGCATATCTGTAGAACTTTTCCATGCAGACATGTCAGTATTCCTGTAAAGATTATAAAATGTCTCACAGTTGTTTTTCCATCATTGGTTTTGTAGAGTGTCTAAGTGTGTCTGTGGGTGTGACTGTGTATGTGTGTGTATGAGTGTATGTGTGTACTGGGTGTAGATGTCTTTGTGTGTGTGAGCATACTTGCATGTGGATGTGTATTACGGATGTGTTTGTGTGTGTGTGAGGGTGTGTGTATGTGTGTGTGTGTGTAATGTGTGTGCGTGTATTGTATTTGTATGTGAGAGAGTGTATTTGTGCGCGTGTGTCTATTTGTGTGTGTTATGTCTGTGTGTATTTGTGTGCGTGCATGTTATGTGTTATGTGTGAGCGTATGTACAGTGTTTCTGAGGTCTCAGGGTTGGGTCCTTGGTTTGGGTGTCCGTCTCTTTGCCTGAGCTGATTTAGTGGGCAGTCAGTCGGAGAGCTCTCTGCCTGTTTCTTAATTGGATGCTGTCACCAATTTAAAGTCCTGCTCACAGACACACACACACACACACACACACATATACACACAAATACACACAATCTTCTCTAATAAGATCTGATGCTGAGAGGGGAGAGAGGCTGAGTCTGGCAGTGACTGCTGATGACGGCGGCCAGGGATTGGCCGAGCGTCAAGCAGAGATAAAATATAGAAATACAAATATTTGCCAAAATGGGAGCAATACTAACCTAGTAAACTTAAAAGATATACAAATAAGACATCCAGTTGGCATCCGTTTGTGTGTGTGTGTGTTTTTGTGTGTCAGGCATATTAATGAAGAGCCCAGCCCCAGGACTTTCGGCCTCTCAGAGGACCCATTAGACCCATTCTGACATCCATCCCTGTTCCGCTCTACTCTTCCTGTCACATGGTCTCCCAGGGCCAATAGGAACGTTTAGAGCAACAGTTAGGGAAGCCACACAGACAATTAAAAGTCAATCTGGCCTCGCCTGTCTCATATAAACAATGTAGAGAAGGTATGAGTGAGAGACACTTGAGGGAAAACGACAGGCCATGTGTCTGGATTAACATGCTGCTAGCTGGGATGTGGGTGTGTGTGGTGGGGGCAGCCTGTGTGTGTGAGTGGAAGGGGAGGGATGCTGTGTGTGTCTGTGTTGGGGGTGGGGCATGTTGGGTGAGTGTGTGTGTGTTCTCTAGCTGATACCGACAGGTAGGTTTAGCCTACTCAAGGTAATGCTGCTCTGAACAAACTGACTATTCACCAGTCTTCAACACATATACAGGAAACATTTATACAACAAACATTCTGAATCATCTTACTCTAACATGACAAGGTAACAACCTGTACATTCCTGAAGCTATAAAATAAGTTTGAACACTTACACACAGTTGAACACAGTTCAATACAACCAATTCTTATAAAAAGGGCGTAGTTTTGCAGACAGAGCATTTTACATTACCGCAACCTCACACAGCAGTAATGAGATGAAATGAACCAGGAAGGTGTGGATGACGGGGGTACAAGAGTGCACATCAGTATGTAGGCAACATCAGCCTCACAACATTAAAAGCCTATTGAAGAACTGAAGGGTGCTGAGGTAAGTAGGGTAATGGCATTAGCAACACCGCTAACGCCAGCGGTTCAATGGTGTTGTGGTTGGGGCTCATTGCAGCTTTAAATGCTGTCTGTAATGGTTGTGTTGTTTTTGTTCCATGGGTAGTACAAAGTGCTTGCCTTTCTGTGGTTGGTGTTACAAGGGGGATGTACAGTACAGTATGGCTAGTCTTGTGTATTTAATGTGCTAGTCTAAATATCTAATATACTGTCTAGTACCTAAGTTAGTATCCAACCTTCTCTGATACATGGACCAACTCAAATTTCTACCAACTTGATACATCCTCTTTGCCTGGTCCTAACCTCGTACATTTCATTTGTACAGAGGGTCTGGGATTGCTCCATTGACAAGCGTTAACTTCTCTAGCTTTCGCCTTAGCCAACTCCTTCACCACGGAGCTAGCTGCCGTAGCTGGAAAATCACACTTTTCCCGAACCCTGTGGGGAGGAGGGCCGCAACATCATGACCACCAACAAAACTCAGCAAGGATTGTTCTTGCTCCGGCTTTAACTTATGGATATTCTGCAGCGTTGCCACAACCGCAGAATAGCTTCGCTCGCATCTTTCTCCGCCGCCATTACTGAACTACAACTCAAAGTAGTGCACGAAATCAGCCACTCCCTCTGTTCGCTGATTGGACCTACAAAAAATGTGTTTCTGAAAACCGACTGATGCACTGAAATCCCAGACCTAGTACAGAAGCAAAATCCAAATTGAGCGGAAGTACGTAGGAGGGCAGAGCCAGGCTAACATCCTCTAACCCTAAGCTAAAAATTGATACCGCCCTGCCCCCCATTTTTGTTGTCAGTGCTCTTAGTGTCCTAATCGACCTCTTCGTACTCAACGCGGCCAAATTAACCTAATTAGCAAATAGCATCAGGAGGAACGGAAGCACTCGGCAAGCTCTGCTGCCATGACAACTTGGGTTTGGACGTATACAAGCACAAAGGGTCCACCCTGGTGATGGTAGCTAGGGCTGCAGAGATGGTCACCCAGTGGATAACATCCGTTGCTAATGCTAAACTATTAGGTGGAGGGATGAGGGGCCACGGTCTGGTAGACTCATCTCCTCTTTTGTCCTCCCTCCTCTCCTCTCCTTCAAACTGTCCTCTCATCCTCTCCTGTCTCCTTCTCTCTTCCTCACTGTCCTTTTCTCCTCTCCTCCTCTCCTGTACTCCTTTGCTCTCCTCTCCTCCTCTTCTGTCTTCTTCTCCTGTCCTCCTCACTGTCCAATTCTCCTCTCCTACTTTTCTCTCCTCGCCTGTCCTCCTCTTTAGTCCTCCTCTCCTTCACTCCTATTCTCTTTTTGTTACCCCTCTATCAGTTCCCCTCCTCTGTCATGTAATGTCCTGTTCTCCCTTCCCCTCTGTCTTCTCCTTCCTTCCCTTCCTCCCCTCCTCTACTGGTACTGTAAGTTTCTCCCCAGAGGGCCTAACAAGCAACAGAGGAGGAAGCACTGTGATGTTTGGTTGAGAGGGTCAGCGTTTCTTTATAATTGGCTGTAAGACTCAAGACTAAATTGGCTGATTTCTAACATGTAGGACATGAAAGCAAAAGCGTCTCCAACAGATGAAGCTCGACCCGAAGCAGTTTGATTCAATAAGGGAAGACAGATAATGTCCAAAACAGTTCAGCATCATATCATGGGTATCCACGATTCGACTTTAAATATAAATTATATGGTTCATTTCACAAACTGTAAATCAATAAATAGGCCCTTTTATACTCCTATAGTTCCTGATCCACCTATTCCAGTCTTAGTGTGGTTCACTATAGCCTCTTGCCTCTTGTGTGTGAGATTTCATTGAGGTTTTTTCGGTCACTAAACCCTTTATCTGCCTGCAAAAGTATCAATGAATGGCTAAATAGCTGATGCTTGTGCTTTATCTCCACGAACAGATTCAGGAAAGAGATAGAATAAACACCATCAAGTGCCATCCAACTTTCTGGATAATTTTTTTTTAATGTTTTTGTCTTGTGTTGCAAGGCCCCATTACAAAAGATACCCTGGTCTTAGAAGATTCACAGCTAAACCAAAGGTGTAGAATACAAAAAAGTCAAACATGTTTTAGAGAGGTGGTCTGAACTGATTTACAAGGCCTATCTACTTATCGCACATCTACAACAATAATAAAACCAAGGGAACACATCTTTGAGATTGTTTTTGCTCCAGTAAACCTCTAATGGCCCCTCTCTTAGAATACGTCCTACAAACAGCCTGCACTTAGACGACAGACTGTCGAAAGCCGCTCTCTGTAATTGATATGTACACTTGAATACATCCCATCGATCGCAGTGTTGTTCATTGCAGCGTCCTCGCAATGTTAAGAAATGGCCCCCGGGCTTTCGGCAGAATGCTTTCCTATCATTATGGAGATCTATCGATCCGTCGCCTGGCCCGGACGCAGGGTATTGATTTACAAATCTGGAGTTTCTCTGCGGCCGTGTCGGCCATTTGGATGCCATTAAGAGCGGCGCTCATAACTTACGAGCATAATTGGTTCACCGAGAAGAGCAGCCTGCTACGGATGGATAGAGGGGGGAAAGGAGAGGAAAAAGAGGGTGGAGGAGAAGAGGTAAGAATAGAGGAGAGGGAAGGAAAGGAGAAGAGGATGGAAATGATGGGAGGGGCGGAGAGGGCAAAAACCTAAAGGAAGGGATTGGTGATGGGAGGCAAAAGAGGAGGGAAGAGGGGAGAGAAAAACAGGGGAGGAGGGAGTAAAGGACAGAGGAGATGGGAGGAGCGGTGAGGATGAAAAGAGGGGAGAAAAGGAGAGGAGAAGGGATCTCGGTCATGTGGATGAGACCTCAGAAGATTTACGGCAAAGCTCTGGTTTAAATTACAGAACTGCAATTATGGGAGCAGCTAAAAGGCAGAATGATAGCTTGCTGTGAGGGGAGTATTGGAAATACGGCTGAGGACCAGATCAGGCCCTAATGCAGTAATTAATTCCCAGATGATTGGCTAACTGACATCCGTACACTGTTCATTTACTAAGAGCTTTTTAAAGGCGGCTTAGAATGTCAGCATTACAGAATGCAGTCCTCTCTCTTGACATTTACTGGTAACAACCTGGGGCTGCCACCGGCTCTGCTAACTGTCAACACAACTGCTCTTTACAGAGGAGAGGGGTTGAGGATGGAGGAGTGTGACCGAGAGAGCGACAGATAGAGAAAGAGAGAAAGTGAGAAAGACAGACAGAGGCAGGAAGAATAACAGGAAAAGAACAAATGTTTGTGAAGGTGAATTTATGCATGTGATTTAGAAGACTGGTAGTCCATCTCAATTAACTACACACATGCGTGCACACACACACACACAATTAATGGAGAGGGATGGAGTGATGGAGGATTGGATAAATATTGAGGAACATTATGCATATGTAACCAATCTTATAAACATGCCTGGGCTTGCGTAACATTTTGTTCTTTTGCCGGTTGGAATTGTGGGTCTATTACGGTAAGATGTGATTTCCTGACTGTCATGGCAACACAGCTCATGAGCTCTGTCCCCTTACTGTGCTTGAACACAACTAACTAGTATAACTTCACAAGTGATAACGTACAGTATGACCTTGTTGTGAAAGAAACATGCCGGCAGTTTAGTGGCCTATGTCTATTCACAGTACAAATACCAAATGGGAAAAATATTAAGCAAATGCTGTACAGACGTCAAAATAGTTATTAAATATTTTCCAAGCACAAAGTCACCTTGGCCTCCAATAAGTGTATACAGGATTTCTGTGGCTAAATCAGGAATCGTCTGTAACAGGCAGACATTTCTGGTGCAGCTTTCCAGTATGTGCACTCATCTTATCATCACAAAGAAGAAAGTTAAGATACATACAATAAATCCTGCAGCGCTGTGGTTATCAGGCGTGCAGTGAGACTGTGATACGGGGGTGTCGTGGGGGTGGGAAATCTCTTCTCTCTGTGATCTATCTGTAGATCAGCTCATAGACAAACTGCTACCCTATGCTACTCAAATCACTGGAAGAGGTCAACTCTACCTAAGAGCATGAGTGAGTGAGTGAGTGAGTGAGTGAGTGAGTGAGTGTGTTTATGTGTGTGTGTGTGTGTGTGTGTGTGTGTGTGTGTGTGTGTGTGTGTGTGTGTGTGAGAGAGAGAGAGAGAAAGAGAGAGAGAGAGAGAGAGAGAGAGAGAGAGAGAGAGAGAGAGAGAGAGAAAGAGAGAGAAAGAGAGAGAGAGAGAGAGAGAGAGAGAGAGAGAGAGAGAGAGAGAGAGAGAGAGAGAGAGAGAGAGAGAGAGAGAGAACGAGAGAGACAGAGAGAAAGAGAGAAATAAGAGAAATAAACACAAATAAATCCTAATCTAAATCTTTTTTTACAGAATGTCCATGATCTCCATGAGTCTAGAACTAGGCTGGAAAACCCTAACGCAAAGTATGTCTAAATCATGAGTTCCTAAACTGAGTTACAGTACAGTGTGTTCTTTCAAGAATATCTATCTGTTGTGCTGTCTGGCATCTGTATATTATTGAAAGTGTTGCAGAAAGTCAATTCAATAATCCTCAGGTTGGGCAATTCTTTGCTGTATCAAGCTAGTCTCTCCTCTCTGTGTTAAACTGGCCTTACTGTTAACAGCTTCTCAGTAACCTTGCACAACGTACACCCACCCACCATGTCTAACACCTCTGTCTCCTCCTGCTTCTCTTTGCTATCTCTCCTGTCACTTTCTCTTCTCTTCCTCCCTTTTTACCATCTCAGCTTATTCCAAAACCTTATTAAGGAGAATGAGAGCCACATGCTCCCAGCTGTAGAGAAATAGATGTGTGTGTGTGTTTGAGAGAGAGAGAGAGAGAGAGAGAGAGAGAGAGAGAGAGAGAGAGAGAGAGAGAGAGAGAGAGAGAGAGAGAGAGAGAGAGAGAGAGAGAGAGAGAGAGAGAGAGAGAGAGAGAGTGAGTGAGTGAGTGAGTGAGTGAGTGAGTGAGTGAGATAGTGTGTGTGTGTGTGTGCCGTTCAGTGTGTGCGTGCATCATCAGGTTCCCTTAATCCAGTTACAGACACAGGCGTGAAGGAAAGGTCCATTTAACATGACACGGATGAGCAGACAGGAATGCGGCCTCCTTGTAGTTGAGAAGCCAGATATCATGGGACACACTTAATACCTCAACAACAAGAGATAGTTATGTGGTTAGCCTACAGACTAGCTACCAGGTAAATACAGATTAACTACCATATTTGTACTGGCTAAAACTCATAGGCCTACTAGCTTAGTATGGCTAGCTTACTACTTTGGGAAGCATATCTGATACCCACAGGATAGCATAAAGTCTGGCTACCAGATACCTATGGGTTAGCATAGAGACCAGCTACCAGATACCCATGTATTAGCATCCAGACCAGCAACCAGGAACCAACTGTAGCTGTTAGCATACAGACCACCTACCAGATACCTTCAGGCTAACAAACAGCATAAATACATAAGCATTGCATCCATAACTGGAGCATGACAACATTTACTGACTGGTTACTCTTAGTTTGTTCAGGGAGGGGTCTGGACCCTTGTGAGGTCAGAAATATCAAAGCAGAGACCCCTTCCCTCGCTAAGAGCCTGATGGTTTATTGCTGTGGTGAGTTCCTTGTGCTCTATATTCGGAAGATCACAGCATGCCTCACATGTAACTAGAGATATCTGCAGGCCGTTAAACATTTTTTCTATTGTCTATTTTTTCAAGCAGGCTGGCAGGCAGACACGCAGACATAATACAAATAGTACGACAGGACCCGAACACACCATCACCCTGACAAAACATTAACTAACCATCATGACTACACACTAACCCAAACTCCACTGTGACATAAATAGAAACCAACTAACACCCTGTCAACACACTAACCAAACGCAGGTCCTCCAATGAGAACTTTTTGCATTTCCATCTGACTAGATTTTGTCGCTCCAGGGCGATTTAAGGAGAAGCTCTTGTGGAGTTCCACTGTGAAAATATAATCGGTTCTGCCGTTAAAATTATCTTTTTCCCCTGTGGGAGAAAACAACCAACAGGCTATTGAAGCTGTACAAACTGTCTTGGTAGGTCTGGGTTGATTTCATCACAGGGTTGTGTCATGTGGATCATATTTAGTTTAAAACCTTGACAGTGCACAAGAGCAGGAGAAAAAGAAAGACAAAAGAGTGGGTGAATAGAGCGTGAGTGTGTCCAGGCCTCTTGTCTAATCTGTTCACTGCATTATTAGACGACACCGCCGGCATGAATGATTTCATTAGCCAGGGGGTTAAGACAGGAGCAGGAAAGAGTGAGCGGGAGGGTACAGGTAGAAAACAGCTCCGAATGATAATACTGGAGCCATGGGCCCTCTCTCTCCCTTCTCCTTATTTCTCTCTCTGCCACACCCACTGTCATACAGTAATAAGAACTACAGATCAATCTGTCATTTTTTTCTTTTTTAATTCCTATTTCTCCCTGCACCTCTCCCTTTCTTTTTCTGTCATTATTTTCTATCTCCACCAATTCACTTCAACTATCTCTCTGTCTCTTTCTCTTTCCTCTCACTTTTACTGTCTCTCCCTCTCTCACTCCCTCTCTCTCACTCACTCTCTGTTTGTCTCTCTCCCTTTCTCTTCCTCACTCCTTCTCTCCCTCTCTTTCAGTGCAATCTATCTTCAGAGTCACAGGGCAGACGTGTGGTAAATGGGGAGGGGGGACAATCTTAGGAGCATTCCATTACTCTACAATATGACGCCAAGGGTACTGTCAAGGTGGGGGGTTAGGGTCAGAGAGCAGGGTCAGCCCTGGTACCAGTCACATGATGACATGGCCTAGATACACTGGTGCAGGTGCAGGGTTTTTTTTTACAGCCAAACAACCATAACTATACTCCTTGGTCTGATGGAAGAGGGATAAACTGGACTGTGTGCAAATGTTTGTTTGTCTCTATGGATTGGAGCAAGACTGATCAAAGTAAAGTTAAATGATGATGTCATTTAATAACCTTTCTGAATTAAAGAAAAAACGTTACAAAAATGTATCTTACCTACTCTGCCATGATTATTGTAAATTTGAGAGAGAAAGGGAAAGAAGCCAGGAGTTACAGCTGAGCCCAGAAGAGGAAGGCCAGAGGAAGAGGATCCAAGGAGAAGAAGACCTACAGAACACTGGTCCACATTTCCTTTTATACCCAACCATTGTCTGTGGGAAACGACCAGTTGGAACACATCTTGATCCTTATAAGTATATATGACTATCAATGCAACAGAAGGTCACACAATGAGGTGTGAGAAACATCAACCAAAGGCTCCATCCAGAAACTCAAGTCTTTAGCATGTAAGAGGTGGGGGCCAGCCAGCCTACACAGGTTAAGGAGACAATACCACATGTTTATGTAGGAGGCTTAGGCATCAAGCACAGACGGTGTTATCTGGATCAAGCATATTGTGTACCCTATAGAACATAGACTACCCGTGCGACTACACTGCAACAGTCTTTTGACAAAGTCAAAAAAAGGTTAACAACAAATCTAAATCTGAATTTGGCTGGCTTATATGTACAAGCAGCTTTCTCAGTTATGGACTCTAGAGAGACAAAGACAAGTGTACATGTTTCTGCAGGGCAGTGACAACCTGCGGTTCATTCTGCTGGTGAAGGACCATTTATTTAGAAGGACAAGAGACCAGGTGGTCCAGCAGCAAAGAGCAATTAACTTATTTTCACTGCGGTGTTTACTGTGTAATTACAAAGAGCTCAGTGGTGGAGGAGAGATCAATGGCCAAGCCCAAAGCCAAGGTGTGTGTGTGTGTTTGTGTTTGTGTGTTTGGTTCTACCATGCAGAACATCCCTACAAACTGCTCTCTGTAGCACAATACCAATCGCTTTAATATGTTGTCCCCACACAATAGAGATAAGATATTTCTTCCTTATTTATCCTTTCTCTCTCTCCCCTTTGGGGTGTAAACAGGAAGTACTGTGACTCATGCATGTCTTTAAAATATATACATCTGAATGGATAGACAGGACCAACAATTCCAACCATTCCAACAATGGCTACAATGCCTAGATGGACTAACAAATGGACAGCCACAGACCCATATTACAGAAAAATCGGGGTTCTAATCCATAATCTCATAGTACTGGAATCCATTGCTCCATATTGTCGTCGCAATAGCCATTATGAATGAATGTCATGTTAGTCTGTGTGTGGGAAGATTGGATTTTGTATGCTTCCTGCTGGTTCTTGAACAGGGTTAGTTAGACATTTAGCCAGGCCAACACTTAGACTCTGACGAGTCACTCTGCCGCAGTAATAACTCCAGTTTTAACTGGGTGGGTGGGTTAATGAAAACAGCTGAATGGTGAACTGGGCCAGGACTGGGTCTGAGACCAAAGATTGTTTGAGACTGTTTACAGAAGGTGTTGGACAGAACCGATGTGAGCTGTATGTTACTGCATAATCTGATCCAGGGTTCTCGTTTTTTGAAATCCTTGGTGAAATCCGTGCCTGCTGTAACTGATCAGTAACGTTCTAAAATGTTGAGGCAGCAGAGAACAGTCAACGTCACACCCAGTCTACACCATCAGATCCAGTTTACACCATTAGATCCATACTCCAGTATTAGATCCAATCTACAACATTAAGTTCGGTCTCCACCATCACATCCATACTTTAATATTAGATCTAGCCTACACCATCACATAACCTTGCTCAACAGGCAAATTTCCTCAGTGGACTCTCCGGCACGGGTGTATACGTGTTCCACCGCTCCCTGCACGTCTGTGTGTGTGCCACAATTATGATGGTTTCTTCTTCCATCCAGTCTACACAGCTTCAATCCAGTCAGATGCAGAGTGCGGCATTGGTTTGTTAGTCTAATTGTCATCTAAGATTACACCGCTCAGAGTTAAATTGGAGAACTGGAGAGTGGGATATTTTACATGCTCGCATGTAAAGTCTGCGACGCACTCTGCAATTATCCCCCTGATCCACAAGTGCGTGTTCACATCTCCCACCTCCTTCTGTAACTCCCCCCCTCTCCCCCCCACATACACACACAGCAATCTTCTTCGTCTCTCTGTCTCCCTCTGCTTTCCTCAGCTTCCCCTGTCCTCCTGTCTTCTCTACTTCTCTACTGTCTATTTACTGACACACAACTAGCATCACATCATATGTTTTTAAGGCACTTCCTCTCCCCTCCTTCCTGTCATTGAGCAACACGCCATTGCTCAGGTCCCAGACGCATTTCTCTGACAGCTGAGAGTGATCTGGTATAATATGAAGCACTTAGACACTATACACTGTATGTTTGTGAGTGTGTGAGAGAAACAAAGTGTGTGAGAGTGTGTTTGTGTGTGCATGCCTATGTGTGACAGCCTGGAACTGATGTGCTGCCATAATAAGCACCATTTAGTCCTTCCAGGATCTATCTTCTGAAATGCTATCCCTCCCAAACACACTTCAGATATGGAGACACAAATGAGAAAGCACACACACCCAGAAACTTGCATTCAAACAGGTAGACAGGTGTGTGCAGAGTGTGAATTATACAATGACAATCGGGGGGTCAACTTCTTCTCCAGGGCTTTTATCGACCCCCCCCCCCCCGACCTGTTGTTTTGACCTCTTTTGGGGGGGTCCAAGTCTTAATTAGGGGGGTCAGACCCCCCCAAACCCCCCCGTAATTCTCACCCTGGGTGTGTAGGTGTATGTGTGTGTGTGAGCACCTGTAGTGTCGTGTGTCTCGGAGGGCCCTGTTGCTAGGGATCCTCTCACTCTCTCTCTGGTTGAAGGCGTACAGCTTGTAGGGGTCATCTCCTGGCTTCCATCTCTGGACACTCAAGTAGCTCTTCTCCTCAAACTCCTCCAGCAGGTCATCCCACTCCGCATCTGAGATCTGAAAACACACACATGCACGCACCCATCGGTTACACACACTCAGGTAAGAGCACAACGGTTCACAACAGCCTCAGAGAATGTCCACACCACTCACCCTAGCAACAATACATGTATTTCATCTCCTCAAAATCCAGTACAAAAATAGTAAAAATCTAAACTTTTTGGCGTTGTGTATCCGCCTGTCTCTGTAGAGGCTGTCAAAGCAGCAGTAGCTGTCTCTGTAGAAGCAGTCAGAGCAGTAGAACCAGCTGTCCTTAGAAGAACAAGGATTAGTGGTAGAACCAGCTCTCTGTTAGAGTTTAGAAGATGCTGCGCAGCAGTTTCCACCTCATTATTTTCTCAAACTGACAGATTCCAAAGTTCCCCTTAGTCATTAATATTACAGCTCGCACAGAAGCATTTTGTTCAACACCCCCCCCCCCCCCCCCCCCCCAACAAATAGACGGAACCACACATACAGACACGCACTGAGAAAGACACAAAACTATACACACCTACACACACAGACATGACTAGATGAGCTCAGACACAAACTCCCACAACCAATTATAATAGACCAATAACCAGTCATAAGTGTAATGAGTCTGGAGAGACATATCATTATACATCATTACACTGATGCAGGTCATGATCAGGAGACACCTACACATCCTTAACCAATAACCAAGCCAAGGCAGCAACCATAACTCAAATACATGCATTGTACTGGAGCTTCCTCTCATATGATATTGTCATTATTCTCCAGTTTTTATTGTTTGTGTGTGTTTGTGTGTGTCTGTGTGTATGAGGTGTAGGCTAATACTATGGGGTGTCATCAGTGTCAGCGTAGCTGCACAGTGCGTTCACCGCGTACCTGATACGGGTCAATTACGCGTGGGCTACACCTTTGATAGAAATTGTTTGATAGAAAATTTGGTGTGTGTATAAACAGCATATAATTTGTGCATATTACATTAATAAGGCGTGCGCACAGGCACGTGTGCATTAAAAACATTCATTTTGAAACAGCGATCTAAGCCATTCCTTAAAGATCCTGTAAAGTGGAATTGAAAACGAGTTTTAAGTTCATCACACCACAGAAGAATGTGTTGTTAACCACTCATACAAATTCGAATGAAAAAAAAAAACAGACAAGTATGTTAAATTAGGCTTTGAAATCGTGAGAAAATCAGCAGTCTTCTCTGCTTGAGACTGGGGGGACGTGTCGCCTGAAGGAGCTGAAGCTCCGCCCCTTCGCAGGAAGGTCTCGCCTGTCTAAGTACCTACGACCCAGATAATTTGTTCAATGAATGAAACATACAGATGCATATAAATGAAGCTTGTTCCCCTGAGCTGTAACACAGGAGTAAAAATGGACACCAGAGACAGCAGACTGTGAGCTCTCCAATAGGCTACTTCTAGCACATAGCTACCATTTCACCAAAATACCATCATTCTACACCGAGTAATAGCGGTTAGCGGTTTGCACTAACTCATAGCAGAGATAGGCTACCTCTGGAAACGTTATCTAGTATAATTATAACAGCACACAGAACTGAGTGATGAACTGCTGGCGGCGGTGGACGGTCCAGGTGCGACCGGAGGAGGAACGGCCGGGAGGGCGATGCTCGGTACGGCTCCACGCTGCAAGAGAAGCCGTGTGTCCGTGAACCCCGTCCGTCTGGTCCATGTTAAAACTATCCGCCGTGAAATCGTCACTACAGAGGCGGCTGTTGGAGTTGATGGAAGCTTTCCATCAGCGTGGCTCTTCACAAAATCAATCCACCTATTTTTCCTTTCCTCATCACTATGGAAATTAAATAGCGTTGCAGCGCAGCTGAAGTTCTTGCATCCAGGTAAGATGCAGTTGCGGGTGGAGGGAGACATCCTGAAGCTAGCTAGCTAGCTGATGTAGGCTACAATAACAATACAGCAGGAGTCGTAACTGAAGTGGAGTTGGAGGACCTCTTATGCAAGTGAGCTCCAGGCTTTTATACGTTTCACCAGGTGAGAGGAGGAGCCATGCAGTGATCTGATGTAGATCGGTCAAAGTGACGTAGATCGGTCATTTTTTGGCTCCGCCTTACAAAACCTGAGCTGAAAACAGAACCTTTTCTACGGTCTAACTCTAATAGCTCACGCATCTAGGCGGGTAGGTGTGCGCAGGCGTTTCAGTATGCGAAGCACACATGTCACCTGCCTGTGCGCACGCCTAGATATCATCAAACTGTAAGACATTGGTCCCTATCTTGCACCCAGCGCAATTGACTTTGTTCACTGACGCATGTATCATTCCTATTTTGCACCCGACGCACAGCGGACTTTTCCCTCCACAGACGCACGTCGGTAAATTAGGGAATGAATTTGCACTCCCGGTGGCGGTTCAGCGAAAAAAGGAGGCGTGTTCCAGCGCAAACGTTCCCTGGTGCTATTTTGCAGTTTCAGAAAACAATTCCGACACAGACCAGGAAAAACATAGTCTAAAGTCAGTGACGCGTTATTTTGCTTTCTGCATTTTCCATACATTGATTCAGTCCTAGCGATTCATATCAATTCACAAATGTCAAAAATCTAGTTAGATTTATATTTGTCTCAGGGCTGCCTTGCTTATAATAATAGAATACTGTCATATGTTGAATGGTTGCAGTCATCTTAAATTAAATTGAAATTTTTTATAACAATTAATTTAATAAACTGCAAGAAAAACAATACATTTCAAGGTTTTGATGCAGTGGGATTTTTTTCTTCAACACTTAACTATGTCACGTAACTATCACAGTCAAATAGAAACAATTATAATACGGGTGGATGAAATCAAGCATTCTGATTGGTTGAGAGGAGTTCTGGGGTGTGCATTATTGAGCGATAAAATACTGTGCGCCTTTTTACATTTACCTTAAAAGGGAAGCGTTCCATATTAGTGCACACTCAAAAAATAACTGTACACCTGTTTACAATTAAGCTGAGGAGAGTTCCATATTGGTGCGTTATCAAAATAACGCGACCGTTATTAGTTGTCATTTCAAGCTTGACAGTAATCACATCAACAACATGTTTCATGTTAACTTCGATCTGAGAAACGTGACATGAGAACACGAGACTGGAAGGCCAAAAGGACAAGTATTAGGACGTCTCCGTGTGTCAACCACGCGTAATAGACGCCGACTTTGCATGCAAAGACGGCGTCCATTACGCCGACTTCCATACAAAGTCGGCGTCTTTTTCGCCTCAAATTGAACCGTGTCACGTGACACGTTCAAAGCACGCGTTTATTTAGACGCGTGCTTTGTGACACGTTAAAAGCACGCGTCTAAATAAACGCGTGCTTTTTTGAGACGTGTCTATCAAACCACACGAAATTAACGCCTGGTTTGGCTCAATCAGCGTCTGGTTTTCCAAAATTAAAGTCTGCTTGCTTGAATCTCCGATGGGAAATTACGGCAACAATTGTAACATCTAATACGTAAGTAAAGTAGGTCTTAGAATGCTCGTGCGAGCTAGGCTACTATCAAATACAATGCTAGTTAGCTATTAGTATGAAGTTGGTGGTCACAATTGCAATACTCTATGATATAACAATTGGTGCAGAGACAAATAAATGCAGTAATATCAGGCTGGCTGGCTGTCTGTCTGGCTTGGAGCTTTGTGAACTTCCCTTGCACTGCGATTGCGTTGCCTCAGTATTGTGCGCAGATGCGCAAACTTAGTTGGTGGCAATATACAACTGTTGTTAGGCTAATCTTCAAGTCAAGTGTATTTTATTGTCATTTTCAATTGCATATGGTTGTACATAATAAAAACGAAACAGAGTTTCAAGTTCAAGTATTTTAATGTCAGATGCACAGACCAACACAGGGTCAGACTGTGCACTGAAATTCTTAGGACAAGACAACGCAAAGCAACCTGGCATAACATGACATATAAGTACTCAGAACAAGTGTACACCTATGACAAGCTAACATATAATAAACCTCCTAAATAAATACCAAATAAACACTAAACCTATTCCCCCAGGACCATGATGCCATATAAAACAACATATAACAGTAATTGGTGCCAGTGCAAACGTATGTAGCCTACAGTTACAGGACAGTATGTTCAGTGACAGGAGAATATGTACAGTGATTGGAGGTAGCAGTTATGAAGTGATAGGTTCTCGTGCCAATATATTGTGATGCCAATTTGTTGAGCAGTCATCTTCCTTGTATAGACCTAGAAAAATGAAATACACAGCCAAGGTGACAGAAATAAAGGTTAATCGGCTGTCCTTCACATTCACACACTGTTGTCTTTATACTTAACAGATCATGATGTCCCAAAGGCCCAACTCCTTCTCAGGTCACCTTCTGGCAGCAACCATGCAGCTGGATTTCATTGTGCAACCTGGCCTACCCAAGCTGCTGCTGGGCCCAGGGTTGATTGTAATGGCACACTGGGACTTGCAGATGACCTG
The DNA here is from genome assembly GCF_963692335.1 of Osmerus eperlanus. Taxonomy (NCBI): domain Eukaryota; kingdom Metazoa; phylum Chordata; class Actinopteri; order Osmeriformes; family Osmeridae; genus Osmerus; species Osmerus eperlanus. The sequence continues at coordinate 15,421,682 of NC_085025.1, forward strand.
AAATACATATTTGTCTTTATGCTGTGTAAGATGTAGGCCTACTGCTTTTAACTTGAGTTGAATGCTATTAAACCCTCCCATGGTCAGCAAACACTAGCCATTGCTCTACTTCAGAAAGGATACTGTTCACTGCTGTATGAGTCAATAGGACATTACCTGAATGACTTGTAGTGATCGCTCCAAGCCAGACAGACAGACAGCCAGCCAGCCTGATATTACTGCATTTATTTGTCTCTGCACCAATTTTTATATCATAGAGTATTGCAATTGTGACCACCAACTTCATACTAATAGCTAACTAGCATTGTATTTGATAGTAGCCTAGCTCGCACGAGCATTCTAAGACCTACTTTACTTACGTATTAGATGTTACAATTGTTGCCGTAATTTCCCATCGGAGATTCAAGCAAGCAGACTTTAATTTTGGAAAACCAGACACTGATTGAGCCAAACCAGGCGTTAATTTCGTGTGGTTTGATAGACACGTCTCAAAAAAGCACGCGTTTATTTAGACGCGTGCTTTGTGACACGTTAAAAGCACGCGTCTAAATAAACGCGTGCTTTGAACGTGTCACGTGACACGGTTCAATTTGAGGCGAAAAAGACGCCGACTTGTCGGCGTAATGGACGCCGTCTTTGCATGCAAAGTCGGCGTCAATTACGCGTGGTTGACACACGGAGACGTCCTAATACTTGTCCTTTTGGCCTTCCATACGAGACAGACATGAGAAACGTGTTCCATGGATGCACAATTAATGGAGATATCCAAATCAATATAACCAAATCTTAACAACAGCCTTATTCTATCGAGTAACTCGTAACTATAGTTGCATAGCAACAGCCACACGTACGGGACTATTTTCTCTCGGCTACTGAAATGGATACACAACGTTTGTTGGCTATAACTATTTTGTTCTGAAAGACAGCTTACTATTTATTTACTATTTATAATTTCGCTGGTAACCGTATTATAAAAGCAATAAGGTACGAGAGGCAGTACATTATCGTCAATAAAGTACGGTTTCCAGGGTGTTGTTAGGCAAACCCTGGAACACGTACTTTATTGACGATAATGTACTGCCTCTCGTACCTTATTGCTTAAGTAACACTAAACAGCAAACGGGAATCAAATGTAAGCATATATTGAATCGAAATTTCGATTCACCCCTACAAATTCTGCCTGTTTATATGCACACCAAATTTTCTATCATACTGTAAGGTGTAGTATTCATTCCATGCTTTCTCAAACTTGCCAGAGTAGCCTACACAATTCACCCGTATCAGGTACGCGGTGAATGCACAGTGTGCAGCTATGCTGACACTGATTACACCCCATGTCTGCGTGTCTGCGTGCCTGCGTGCATGTGTGGTTTTAGTCAATGTGAGAATTCTGGAGATTAGTTGCTACTTTATCCCTGGTGATATTCTGAATGGAACGTAATAAAAAGATGCAAATGTCGACAGAATTGACATGCTTACGTACACACACCCCCACAAGCTGAAGGATAGATCTCACACAGGCACACACATACCATACACAAAGACATACAGGCACACATATACTGTACACACAGACATACAGACACACATACTGTACAGACAGGCACATACAGACACACACATACTGTACAGACACACGCACACACATACAAACACACTTCTGTCCTATCCTCTATGGTGAACATACAATATAAAATGCTCAGGAACTCATTTTTCTTTTCCTCTTAAGGAAGGGCAAGAAAGTTGAAGCCTTTGGAAAAACCGATACAGGCAACTCAAGGACACACAGTGAGACAGTGCATGGGAGAGCGAAATGGATGTTAAAAGTGTTAGAGAAGAGAGGGGGAAAGCATGAGACTACACAGGTCTGCACACACACACACACACAGACACAGGGGACACAGGTGTTGCGGCGGCTGCTGCATTGTCAGCTTGGTCACATCAGCTTCTCTGTCTAAAGAGGAAAGGCTTTTTTATTACCACTGGAGTATGGAAGGATAGAGGAGAGAGATGATGGTAGAGAGGAGGATATAAAAAATAGGGAAGGTAAGAGGTGGAGGAGAGGAAGGGAGGAAAGAAAAGAAGAGCCGGCCTGAGTGAAAGAGCAATAAAAAGTGAAACATTGGAGAGAGGTGAGGGAGAAGGTAAAGTGAGCAAGGAATGAAGGAGATGGTAGAAGAGGTGACTCAGAGAGGGAGTAGCAATTCAGGATTTCTGTACAGGTGAAAAAAGAAAGATCTTCCAAAAGCGATGCCAGTAGAAGAAAAAAGCAAGTCAAATGAGAATGAACATCACTTAAACATAAAAACACATATCTGGGCTCATCAAGGACAAAGAAGTGGAACGAAGGAGAAGGAAAAATAGGGAGTAAAGGAGTAGGGAGAGCACAATAGTAGAGCATGGAGAAGTGAAATTGCCATACATGAGATGGGAGGGAATGGAGGAGAGAGAGATTTTAAGGAGAGGAAGGAGGAGAGGAATGTCAATGAGAATAAGGAGAAGAGAGGGATATTAAGGAGATGAAGGAGGAGAGAGGGAAATTTAAGAGATAATGGAAGAGAGAGGGATATTAAAAAGAGAATGGAGGAGAGAGGAATATTAAAGAGAGAAGGGAGGAAAGGATGGTAAGGAGAGGAAGGAGAGATACATGAATAGAGTAGGGAGCCTACATATTAGGGGACTTCCTTAATGAGACTGAAGGTCTTTGATGTGTGGGGAGGGAGAGGAAGGGTGTGTGCGTGTGTGCGTGCATGTGGGTGTGTACACACACGTCTCCCAGGGTATGGTTTTTCAGCAGGGGGGAATGTCAGACCCCCGTTCCTCGAACTACAGTACCCAAGTCTCAGTCTACCTCTTTCCATCCATCTTCCCCTTGGTTTCTCTTCTTCCCTTCTTCATCTGCTCTCATAGCTCCCTCCCCAAGACTGAGCTGAGATTGGGGTTGAAGACAACCTCATACAGGACAGTGTCATGAGAAAGGCAGAAAGCACACTTAGATGCACTGGCACACGCATGCACACACAAACACACACACAGCAAATGCATTCTTTGAATCAACCAATTATGTTAATCTCTAAAGGAATTCACATTTCTCAGAGATTGGCAACACTGTGACAGACACCAAAGGGTAAAGATAGCATTGTCTCCTTCACACTAACAACCTGAGCTACCTAGCTTTTCTATTGGAAATGTCTGAAATCTTCAGACCGCTCACAGCGTGTGCATGCCCCTGACTACCCTACGATCACAAATGTATGGCTCCAGTAGCTGGTACTTCAACAGTTCAGCTGTAAAAGCCGGATCTATGTAAAGGTCGTTTACGTTTACAAAATATTCAGAGATTAAATCATGATTGTCATGAACTGTCTGTGTTGTTTTGCATATTCATGCATTATGACAACAATTGTCAACCCTATTCTGACTTCAACGGTACCCAAATGAATGACATTATCATACCAAGAAGCGTAGAAGCCTTTGTAACGTGACAGTCATTCCTAATAGGTGCAGTAGAGTTTGTTGAGTTCAAAGCAGCATTGATGCGTCACACCACCAGTCCAACACCAGTTCTCCTCCCCCCCACACACAAGCAGTCCAGCGCTCTATATTGCGTCTCAGAAAAACCTACATTTCTCACCAACTCAACGGTTTTATAGTTCATTTCTTGTAGAATTGAATCTGAGCAATATGGACACTGACTAACAAATACTGAATGTGTGCAGGTGTAACTAAAACTACAATTAGTGTTAGCAAGCATTGGTGAGGTCTATCAGGTCTAGCCTACTGGTGTCAACTTCCTGAATCCGTATCTCCACTCACATTATCATGCTTGTGTCCAAGTAAACAGGATGTTTCGTGTGGTGAGGACACTAAACTAAAACCCTGGACCAGAACTAAAAATCTTCAGTCAGGAGGAGAATGTCTTGTATGACACCGGAACGACATTAGCTGAACCTGAACAGGTATTGCCTCTCAAATGGCACACTATCATCCTATGTACCGTACAGAGTACTTCTGATACGGTACACCCCCAAAATACCAGGATGACTTCATACATCCCATTGCATTATTTAGGTATACAAGCTTGCTTGTCTTGGCTATTCCAACCCCACAATCCTCTGCACTTTGGAGGCAAGTACAATAGTGAAACAGTACAAACCATTTGAGGAGGTAGTGTGTCTAAAACAGATCATCTTTCATTCCTAAGGCCTGACAAAGTGTGTGCTGTGTAAGCTTTAGTTCCTGCTAAAAGTGAAATGTGAAAGTGTATTTGAGGATCTCACATGGGGCGGGGGAACACTGAAAGATCCATCTCAGCCAGAGGTCGATGACTAAGATGAAGTTCCCTGCTCTCCAGCTGTTTCAGTGTTTTCACACTGAGAGCTACTGGCTCTGTGAGCTGCATCCCACAGATGGTTAGGAGGAAAGTTCCCCGGTACACATCTGTTGAAATGTTTGAAGTAGATGGATATTCAGTTAGTGTGTGAGGTATAACCTAGTACAATTATGTACCAAAGCCTGGAAACAGTGTGCATGACTCATGTCTGCAATCGTCAATCGCTGGTAATGGAGCATATGTTCAGTTATACCTTGTCTGTCATATTTGTGCCTTTGGTTCTGAAGAGAGAATACCCATATGTGCATGCCAGTGTAGGAATGTAGGCAGGTTGCAAACAGAGGGCAAGTTGGAGACAATAACAAACACACACACACACAAACACACTCACACACACAATCATGTTGTTGGCTTGGTGCACAACACCCAGGAACGATCAGGTAGTGCGTTCCCTTCCCGACCGTTCCTGGGTGTGTGTTATTGTCTCGGCTAGGAAGCTCAGAAAACTTCAGAGGAAGGCTGTTTACTTAATGACATCTATTCCAGTTTTTGCTCCCCTCCAACCTGCCAGACGCCAATTCTCTCATTGAATATGTATTACCCACAGCTGCTTGTTACCAGAGAAAGAGAAAAAGGGAAAAAATGTGTAAGGCAAAGTTACTTATATATAGCCTACAGTGTTTAGGCGTGGCTGGGCTGCAGGCTATAGAAGAGCTCCAGGGGTGTGTGTGTGTATGTTTGTGTGTGCGCACTAGGTTGCCACTCTTTTTCTTTGCTAGGGTCAAAACAGCAAATAGCAAAAACCACCCGAAACAATAACAAACAAAATGTAATAAATTATAAATGAGCATCAGAGTTTCCTTGGAGAAATTGCGTCTTTGCAGTTGTTGCGTCTTTGCAGATGTGGCGACTGCTTTTGATCGAATCGAATTTCAGAGCCTGTTTACCTTGCACACACCTACTTCTTCAAGATGTGTAGACTTTGTGTGTCTCTTAATCCTCTTCATTATCACCTTTTATTGAGGCAGCGGTTGAGCCGAGCTGAGCTTGGAATATTCTGATAGACTTTCCTGAAAGTCAGGCATGTTAGGAATATTATTTTAATCCCCTTTGTGATATTTATCTTTTCATGTGCAATTAACTAGCTAGAATGTTGTAGTAAACGTACAGCCACATAACCAGCAAAAAAAGAGGACAAGTTCAGGGGGAAATTAATCAGTCCAAAAAATGACTCCAGATGGATGTTTAGGAGGTGTGTGCTGGCATTTCAAGGATCTGAGGTCTGGTATTCCACACCAAGGATCTGGGTTAGGGTTACAGTTAGGGTACCAAGTACACCTATCTTACACCAGGTAGAAAGAAACACATTGATAGTCAGTATTTTTGGCAATGTCACACATGCCCACATTCTGTTAGCCTAACTCTGACACACATACATGCACTGACTCCTTCCTTGTCTAGTTTCCTCTCACACCCCAATGCTCGTTGACCATTTTTGTACAAATGACTTGAAGCCAGAAAGACGTTGTACTCTGTCTTCCTTAAACAGCTTTTATTTTCTTTCTGTCACTATTCTGTCTGTTGAACTCTTTCTCTTCTCTCCATCTCTCTATTTCTACCTCCTCCCCCTTTTTCTCCCTTGGCCTGGATAACAGTACAGACAAAATAAGACTGATGGCTCAATCCTTGAAGGATAAAAGTGAGAATTACAAATGCGGCCGCCAAAGCCGAAAAAAGGCTCCACTCAGAACTGCCAGTTCATTTAGAAATAAAAGTATATAATTTTTCCTTATTCCAAACAGAAACACATCAGCCCTGTTTTGAATGCTGGAGTCTGGGCTATGTGTTTATGCGCCACCATTACCATATCGAAGGTGATAATGATCACACAGAAAATGACAGGATGATGAAGAGTGTGCTTGAGTGTGAGAGTGTGTGTGTGAGTTTCTGTTCCCACAGTAAGTGAATTCTTATAACTGTCCTAATATATGTGTGACAATGTGATGTGCATACATAAGTGTTTGTGCATGTGCAATATGCATTCATACAATGTTAATAATCTATGTGTGTGTGTATGTTTTCATACATGTATGTGTGTGTACGTGCTGCATCGTTGAGCCTCCCAGTAACAGTTTAGCAGACTGGTCCAGGCCACAGCCCTGAGAAATCATTAGCTAACACGTGGGTAATGGAGCATGCCTCTGCAACCCTTCTGTAGAGGAGGCTGGTCTGTGTAAACACATTTAAGGAACTGTAAACGCTATGACAGGCGATGAAACGTTGATGTAATTTTGTGTCAAACCAACAGGCCAAGGCAGCCACTCTCCTCCTCGATTGTTCTGGAATCAAATATGATGGATAGGCTTATTATTCTGACAAATACAGATAGTAAAACCTGATCGTAAAAGATTAAGTTAATTGGGTACACTGAAATTGTCTTTTCCAGGTAACAGCGATAGGAACAATATTTTAACCTGGTATTAAAGTTAAAAAGATTGTCTCACCTTCAGCTTCTGGACTTTGAAGTCTGGGGAACATATGTCCAGATGTACACTATCACCGAAATGACTTTTTAACACTGTTAAGCCATAGATTAGTTTTGATGTGTAATAACTAGAAATTAATTCTGACCAGAGGGATGCATTACACATAAAGTGTGTTCATTTGGTGGCATATTGTCAGGGTTTGAGGGGTGACCTAGTGGTCACTGGGTTTCATGGCAGCGCTCTTTCTGTCAGCAGCTTTTTCTTTCTCACCACCTGTTCCCTGTTTTGCGCTGATTACACCCCTTATAAATACCCTCTGTTTTCCCTCCTTCTTTGCCGAAGAGTTTTGTTATGTTTGAGACCAGTTCTAGACCCTGCGATACGCTCTTTGTTCCAGCCACGTTGAACCGCTGCCTTACCCTTCCCTGGACGTACTGGATTGCCTTCCCGATCTCGGACCCTGCCTTTCCTGACTACGTTTTTCGGACCATCCCTTTTGGAGTGACCTTCTACGGCTTGTTTTCTGTTTTTGTTCCAGAGCTTTGCTTGTGAGATTTCAGCTGTCCTTTAATAAACTTTCCGTTCCGCACTCCGCTTTTGGGTCCTCCTTGCAGCCAGCCGTGACACATATATTGTTGTAGATCTGTAAGGACTTGACCTTAGTTAGCCTTTAAGAAATTGTTGAGTCATTTCACAAGAAAACTAAGTATGCGCAAGTTTCTATTTTCAAAAACAAAAGTTTAACCCTTGTGCTGCCTTCGGGTCACATGACCCAAAGGTTCATAACGAACCATCCTTGTGTTTACCCAATTTTACCCAATACAAAAACTAATAAAAATAATTTTCTTTTAACCATTGCAATGTGGGGGGTCTGAGACAGCCCGACGGTTAAAAGAAAATGCTTCACTTTGTTTTTGTATGAGGTAAATTTTTCGCAATACGACGGGTCACAATGACTGATGGGTCAGAATGACCCGAAGATAACACAAGGGTTAAGAAACATTTTTTTATTACAAACGATATTGAGGAAATTTCCTTTGCCTAGAGCAGAGTCTTTTCTGAAAACTTTAAGCATTAATTCCTAGGCTGACAAGACGGCTTGACAGAAATACAAGCCAATTATAACAGAATGAGCAGTACAGTGAGGAAGGAAGAACATGAGGTGTGAATCTGTTGATTTCATGTTTAAAACAAATTATCATCCAACTGTGAGGTCAAGTTTTTGTTGATGCAAAAAGTGATCTGCATCTTATTCTTTTTACAGTGCATGTGTTTTAAATTACACAAATATTATGCATGCAAATGTATTCTGTATGTTTTCTGTGTTTTAAGACCCTACAAATACAGAAATATTGTCCAGGGAACTTCTTACCACCACATACTGTGTTTACAAGCTATGTTTTTTTTTTTAGCTAGACCACCCCCACAGATATAGTGGAGCCACAAATGCTCTGTGTGAGTTAGTCTCTGAACTACACACAAACACACACGCAACACACATGCACACACACACACTGACAGACAAGGAGCCAGACCTTATAATCATGGTACATTCCCACAACTCCTCTCCACTAGCCTTGGTGGTTAGTATGAGCTGAAAATACTCCCTCTCTATCTCCAGTATGAAATATCTTAATTTCCACATTCACAACTTATTTTTTCTCTCCTCAGAACTCATTTTCTCTCTCAGTCCCTTGCTCATTTCCTAACTGAAAAATTAAATTAATAATTTCTGAAGCCCATGTGTGCGTGTGTGTTTATGTGCATGTGTTTTAGTAAAAGCACAAGCCCCTTTGTGTGTGCATCTATGCTCCACTGAGGAGGGATTTGTTGGTGAAACACAAATGGAGAGACCTGATTGGAGCATTGATCTTGTTTGTTCGGAGAGCGACAGGATTCTACTGAAAACAGACATGAGTTATGAAAAATAAGTCAGGTGTTGAGAGCTGGGAGATTGGGAGAGTTGGACCCACCAACTGAGATGAGAGGATTTATACAGTTAGGTCCATAAATATTTGGACATTGACACAATTTTCATCATTTTGGCTCTGTATACCACCACAATAGATTTGAAATGAAACAATCAAGATGTGCTTTAAGTGCAGACTTTCAGCTTTAATTTCAGGGTATTTACATCCAAATCAGGTGAACGGTGTAGGAATTACAATACATTTTATATGTGGCCCCCCCCTTTTTAAGGGACCAAAAGTAATTGGACAATTGGCTGCTCAGCTGTTCCATGGCCAGGTGTATGTTATTCCCTCATGGGAGTTCGTTATTTCATTGACAAGGAGCAGATAAAAGGTCTAGAGTTCATTTCAAGTATGGTATTTGTGTTTGGAATCTGTTGCTGTCAACTCTCAATATGAAGTCCAAAGAGCTGTCACCATCAGTGAAGCAAGCCATCGTTAGGCTGAAAAATCAAAACAAACCTATCAGAGAGATAGCAAAAACATTAGGTGTGGCCAAATCAACTGTGTGGTACATTCTTAAAATGAAAGAACGCACTGGTGAGCTCAGCAACACCAAAAGACCCGGAAGACCACGGAAAACAACTGTGGTGGATGACAGAAGAATTCTTTCCCTGGTGAAGAAAAACCCCTTCACAACAGTTGGCCAGATCAAGAACACTCTCCAGGAGGTAGGCGTATCTGTGTCAAAGTCAAAAATTAAGAGAAGACTTCACCAGAGTAAATACAGAGGGTTCACCACAAGATGTAAACCATTGGTGAGTCTCAAAAACAGGAAGACCAGATTAGTTTGCCAAAAAACATCTAAAAGACCCTGTACAGTTCTGGAACAACATCCTATGGACAGATGAGACCAAGATCAACTTGTACCTGAATGATGGGAAGAGAAGAGTATGGAGAAGGGAAGGAACTGCTCATGATCCAAAGCATACCACCTCATCAGTGAAGCATGGTGGAGGTAGTGTTATGGCGTGGGCATGTATGGCTGCCAATGGAACTGGTTCCCTTGTATTTATCGATGATGTGACTGCTGACAAAAGCAGTAGGATGAATTCTGAAGTGTTTCTGGCAATATTATCTGCTCAGATTCAGCCAAATGCTTCAGAACTCATAGGACGGCGCTTCACAGTGCAGATGGACAATGACCCGAAGCATACTGCGAAAGCAACCAAAGAGTTTTTTAAGGCAAAGAAGTGGAATGTTCTGCAATGGCCAAGTCAATCACCTGACCTAAATCCAATTGAGCATGCATTTCACTTGCTAAAGACAAAACTGAAGGGAAAATGCCCCAAGAACAAGCAGAAACTGAAGACAGTTGCAGTAGAGGCCTGGCAGAGCATCACCAGGGACGAAACCCAGCGTCTGGTGATGTCTATGGGTTCCAGACTTCAGGCTGTCATTGACTGCAAAGGATTTGCAACCAAGTATTAAAAGTGACAATTAGATTTATGATTATGTTAGTTTGTCCCTTAAAAAGGGGGGGGGGCACATATAAAATGTGTTGTAATTCCTACACCGTTCACCTGATTTGGATGTAAATACCCTGAAATTAAAGCTGAAAGTCTGCACTTAAAGCACATCTTGATTGTTTCATTTCAAATCCATTGTGGTGGTATACAGAGCCAAAATGATGAAAATTGTGTCAATGTCCAAATATTTATGGACCTAACTGTATATAGCAAGGGAAAAAAAATAGAACAGGTGTAGGTTTAAACGAACGACTGTCCACCTAAATAAATTATTAGCATGTTGCTCCTGTATACACCTAGCTATTACATTTAACAATTGTGCTATGTGACAGCTGTCCCCCTCTTAGTTACGAGGTAGCTACCATTAACCCACAGCCCCAGGCCAATCTAAACAACCATGTGTGAAATATGCCACACTTTGGACAGAATTGTCTGTCTACGTGGACTCAATACAATCATTATTTTTTTTTATTTAACCTTTATTTAACCAGGCAGAATCATTTAAGAACAAATTCTTATTTACAAAGATGGCTTGGCAAAAAGCAAAAGCTTTTTGAGGGAGAGGGGAAGGGGGCTATGGAATAAAAATCTGGTTAAAAGCATAACGGCACACAACCACAGCAGTACAACATACAGAAGAAAAACAAGCAGGGCATTTGTACATAGGGAATCAGAGAGGATAAAAAAATGTAAAAGCACAAGAACACAAAGCAAGACACAGACTATTTACACCAGACAACAACCACAATCAAGACATAGACTGACTGGCAGGAATGAACAGAGGATACAGGCAGGTGAGAAACAGACATGGCAACATTGGTGCAACAGAAGGACTAAACTAGACAGTTGGCAACAGATCATACAGACAGACCATGGGGATGAATAGGACAACAAATAATAAGGGCAGGGGTTAACAGGTGAGAGAGCATTTACAGAAATCGGTGAGGATGAATGAAATGGTTTTTTTGAAGGCAGGGATGGAAATGAATGTGTCCAGTTTGAGATGTTTTTGCAGAGCATTCCAGTCAGAGGCGGCAGCGGACTGAAATGATGCTAGACCTAGGATGGATTTGTGTTTGGGAATTTTTAACTGGATATAGAGAGAGGACCGGGTGTTGTGCGTGACAGGAAGCGGATGCAGCAGGTGAGCCAGGTAGGGGGGTGTCCGGTGATTAATGGAACACAAAACCACAGAAAATAGAAAGCCAGGACACACACACACTCATACAAACACCCATACACAAACACACACACAGAAACACAGTACAATAAAAACCTGTTCACCCTGTTCATGTGTCTCCTATATGAGTCATATTATCCTCTAATTTTCTTGTCTCAAGTGTGCTTCTTCAGTTTTGTGTTCAATTGCGTCAGTCTTTGTTGATAAGCTGGTTCTTTCCCGTGTCGGGCTGATAAAGACAACTCTGGGCTGATATCGGCTTATCTGCTGCATTCTCTTTCTTCCTCTCTGCCATTCTCTGAAACCAAGACTCCCACAGAGCACTACCCCGATGGAGCGAGACCCCTCTCCCAATTTCTTTCTCTCAGCTGACTTTCTCTCTCGTTTCCTCCCCCTTCACTTTATCTCTCCCCCAGTCTGTTCTTTAGAGTCAGGATGAATGGCTGGCTCATGTGATGTACAGTCTGTGGTTCGGTAGGCAGGTAAGTAAACAACATCCCACTCCGCAGGGCTGCATTGACAGAGAATGCCACATTAGCATTTGAACGGCAGCACTACAGTAAACTCGCATTAATTATGCGGTGCATAAACTTACATTATCTGTGCAGGCTGGAGACAAACCATACATATGCCATCCTTTGAATTGATTCCTCATTTTGTATGTTTGCTTCATTAAAAAAATACTGTCTATTAATTAACCAAAGCGTTTTTTAATGTAATTGCCATCATGCTCCTCTCTATACACAGTTTGTGTCTGTTTGTCAGTCTGATGTCAACAACATCACACCCAAATGCATAGAGCAGCACACAAACACTCGAAAACGAGAACTTTGACAGTGCCACCATACAGTATCCCACTTCACCACGCTATCTCTCCATTTCAACTCCAACAAGTTGACCCTCAGGGCACTCGAAGGCAACGACATTTCTGAAGAGAAAACGTCTGAATGAACCCAGAGAACAGAAAGGGATATGAATTTCAGACAATCAAAACAGGTGGAATTATGTCAACACCATTAAAAAGTAGCCTATAGCATTTCCACAAAGCTTTAAACGCAACGGTCTATATGCTCTATAGCCTACTCTAAGCCTAATGAATGAATAGCTGATATTAGGCATTCAGTTCTTGTTGTAACTTGTAAACTGGGGCAACACACATGCACAGTCTCGTTACTGTACACAATCACTTCTTACATTGGAGTGGAAATTTTGACACCCTTTCGAGGCTAAATCAATATTTTCATAGAAACACGGGCACTGCCTGCGCGCACGCAACCAACCCGGATTGACAAGAGCGGCTAAGTCAACGGTTATTTAGCTTTAAGAAGTTTATGTTCAAGTTAAATGCAATAGGCTGTAGATATTGTGATACTGAAAAAAAAATGAAAAAAAAGTGACTGTCAGGTCAATTGACTGCATTTTTTTGGACAACTACCTTTCTGCTATGCGTGTCCTCCTCACTCCGCAGGTCCGGCACTTTTCTGCGACTCAACACTAGTAGGTAGACCAGTGCTCCTAGCCACACGAGCACCACCAACGATAAAGTCAGCTTCCGACAGAGCCGCTTCATTTTCCCGCAAGCAGTCGGAGCAGAAATCGCCCATTTATTCGCAGGGTAATCTACGAGAAACACAGGAAGAAAGTCACTGCGAAAGACGTGAGCCGTTCCCTAGTGCACCCCACTCATAGGTGCTCGCTCTTGTCAAACGCAGGGCTCTCGGTCTTAACCGCGCGCCCGCCGGTGACCGCCGTGTTTGCGGCGGGGCCCTAAGCTGCCTGGTTGGTTGTACGCGATGACGGTTCTGCTCGAGAGCTGCAATGTGGGCTACTACGCTGGTTGGCATCCAGCCCGTTCACAATCAGCTAGTTGAAGAGAAGAGTTAGGCTACCTAAAGCAAGAGAATGGATGCAGCACCACCTGCCGATCTTTTTGATTAAGTAGCCTAGTTAACTCAGGTTAGTAAATCAGGTTAGGCTTTAATCTCCACCCACAGTTTTAGAATAGGCCTAAACTATAGGCCTGCGTGTTCCATTTCTCATAAAGGGTCGGTTTGAAAGTACCACAAATAAACACACCCAGAAATACAAGTGCAGAGCTATAAATAATTATTAAACCCACATTGACTTGTTCATAGGCCTGTATAGGCATACGCTTTCATTTTGGGAAGGTGAAGGTATCGTCGGAGGTCGAGCTCACGCCTGCTGAAAGGTAGCCTTTTCTTGCAGGCTAGGTCTACCCTGGAAAAAGCCAACATGATGGGTAATGTGTTGTGTTGTAGCATCATCTAGCGGTCAATATTGCAACATTAACTTGATATCGACCTCAGAAAAATGACTGAATTACATCTGTTAATATGGCTAGAAATGTAGCCTATTATTTAGAATTGTAGTATTGTCAATTCTTAAATTAAGATATTATTAGATATTGCAAACAAAAGTTTCATTTTTGAAGTTTCATTTCAAAAGGCTAATTTCAGGACGTAATATTAGCCTACATAGCCTAAATAGTTTGCTGTCATCCTGTCATAGAAGCTGAATACATTACATTGGCTACATTCTATTCATTTGGCCTACGCTTTCATCCAAAGCGACGTAGCCTACATGGGCGTCTCAAGGAAAGGTCTGTAGCCTAGGCCCTAGGCTACCCACATCTCACGGGCGCGGGGAACACAAATAAATAATACCACCGTGCTGTCTCAAATGCTTAAATATAGGCTTGTGCAAAAATAACATTTTGATTACAGTCTCCAGCTGATTGAAGTTGTGAAGAAAACAATGTGACCGTCTCCAAATTCTAGCCTATATGCTAATGATAAATCATTAACAGCATAATTTCTGGAGAGAGTATGACTATTTGATTGGAAAAGTTTTTTTTCCTATTCTATATTTTACATATTATTAATCTATGCTTTTACACAAAACGACAAGCAGCCTATGGGGTATAGAGCAGCAGATCAAGGATCAGAAATGCATATTTGAACAGTGTTCAAAGTATAGACACAAGGAAATGTGTGTGTGTGTGTGTGCAGTGGCGCCTTAATGCACGGGCTTACCTGGGCTTAAGCCCGGGGCCTCGACCAATCAGGGGCCTCTTAATAATAATACAAAATAATAACTAGAGAGGGTACAATTTCTGGGGAAATTGTAGGGTGTGCTTGCTTGCGTCGGTTGCACAGGGGTCCGTTTTTGAATGACATTTTTAAAACTGATATTTCTGTATATTTTATATAAAAATGCATACTTATTATTTATAAAGATTACATAGATTTAAAAGCATTTTTTTTGCTGCTCATTTACAACTGAAAATACGAGTGAAGTGTAGAGTGAAATAGATCTTCTCATTTCCCCTGCAAAAGGCATCCTCATCGTTGAATCAAAACGAATAAATTTGGCAGACCGGTGTAAAAATTGACCTAATCTCTATGACGTAAACGTCCTTTTAAGTTGTTCCCTTCTCGTGATATTTTCATGCATTTAGCCTACTCATTGCATTCATTCGTGAATAAAGAACCCCCTTTGAAGATTATTCTACGACGTTACCGGCAGTAGAAGATTGAATCTCGATTCAAACAGTACCACCTTCTAACTGAAAATATGCCCCCAAAAACGTAAATAAGCTTGACATTTATTTAGTGGAAAATCGCTTTCATGAAAAGCTCACTGGTAGCGATCATTAAAGGCCAAAAAACGGCGGAAGAACTGAGAAGTTGAAAAGCAATAGTGAGAATGCTTAACAGCATTCATACATTCATACAGCAGTAGGGCCGATACAGGAAGACACGGCGACACTTTGTTGCAGAAGGATGATGGTGCAATGCTTAACAGCATTCTCACCGCTGTTCCTGCGAAACAGCGGTGAGAATGCTGAAAACCTGAATGGGGATAGCTGACCATGCTAAAAAAGCTGAAAATAGTGAAAATTTAGTAGAAAGTTATAAGCTGAAGTTTCAAAGCAACCGAAAGGTATTTTTGAAAGGGACTGGAGCAGCATTCCAACAATGATTTGAAAGGATTTACCATTACTTTTAAAGGGAGAATAATTTGCACAAAAACCTTAATATTTTAAAAAGTATAAAAGTGAGAAATGAGAAAATACCCGCAAGCTGAAATGAATTTCAAAAATGTGTGAGTCACACAAAAGAGGCAGTGTGGAAGCTGAACTGCATCATCTTAACAAAGCTAAGAGCTAAAATAGCCTACAATGTGGGAGAAGCTGAAAGCTGAACTGTTAAACAGAAGAAGTAGGCTAGCTAGTCGTAACAAGAATATTATCGTTTTAACAGATTAAATTATAGTTGGGATAGTATTAGCAGTAGCAGATGTAGCCTATGCGTTTACTCGGCTTTCTTAGTTGGATTCAATGTGTTGATGGAATGAAACATACAGCAGTAGGGCCGATACAGGAAGACACGGCGACACTTTGTTGCAGAAGGATGATGGTGCAAGTTTTGTCCGTGGAGCATACAACGATTAATAAAAAAGAATCATGTAGACGTGTTTATTGAGTAATCGCATAACTAATTACACATGTAAACGGAGTAATCGTATTATTGGCATAAACCGACAATTGCTAGTAATCGTGTTTCTCATGGTCAAGTAAACGTACCAATCACCTGTGTGAGAGACTGAGTGGTGCGTGTCTGTCGTTACGGTGATGGTGCAGCTATGATTGCTAATGCGCTGAGGGCAGAGAATAAGAGAAATGTAGCTAGAATCCACACCTCAAACAAGATAACCTAGACGCAAAACTGTACGTCCAATCCAAAATATAAGGATATTTTCCGAGACCCAAGACTCTGCCGAAACCAGAGATATTCTTTATATATCTGTGCAGTCAGAAATACGACTCTACCTGCAGTTTCAAAAACGTGTTCCTTTTGCTTTCCTGGTGCTTGTTTGTTTGGTTGCCACGGTGATGGCGCAGCTGTGATAGCTAACGAGCTAGGCAGAGAGAAAAACGAACATTTACCTAGCATCCACACCTCAAACAAGTTGACCTAGACGCAAAACTATACGTCCAATCCAAAATATAAGGATATTTTCCGAGACCCAAGACTCTGCCGAAACCAGTGATGTCCTTTATATGTCTGTGCGGTCAGAAATACGACTCTATCGGCAGTTTCAAAATCTTGTTCCTTCTTGCTTTCTCTGACTGATTTTACTCACCTCTCCATTGAAGTTAGTCAGAGAATTTGAAAGGCTGCTCTCGCTTCAAGGCTCATAGCTGAAAATCTGTAAATGTGAGCTCTTTAGTAGTTACATTGGCTGAAAGAGGACAATTTTTCCTACATTTTAAGGTATAACTTGTTTCTGTAAGTTAAACTATATGAACGTTAGAGGAATTTGTTTGACAAATTAGTTGAATATCAGAAAAAGAGCAGCAAGCAGCTGCTCATTCATAAAAATCAAGAAGGAGCAAACATTTTAATGTATTTCAAACTGTCATAATTCAAAATTGGCTGAACATTTGAAAAAGCTGAATCATTTTGGAATAGCTGAATGTCTTGTGAACATTTTAAAGGTTGAATGGTGTCTCTAGCTGAAAGTAAGCTGAAGTAGTTACGTTTGAAAGAGGAGGAAGCTTTTTAATGATTTGAAAGGATTTACCATTACTTTTAATGGGAGAATAATTTGCACAAAAACCTTAATGTCTTAAAAAGTATAAAAGTGAGAAATACCAAAAGTCATAGCCATCATCTCCTGAAGGAGCTGAACGTTTTGATACAAAAGTTGTAGGAATCGGTTAAAGTATGCAGAACGAGTTAAAGGCCAAAAAACGGCGGAAGAACTGAGAAGTTGAAAAGCAATATATATATATACAATATATATATATATATATATGTGAGAGAACAAAGGTTGTGCCCTTGCCGAAGGCAAAGCACACCCAATGATGATAAACGTCCGTATTCGCGGTGTCATTACTCTGCTCTACAGTGGCATCTGGTGGTGTATGTGGAGGCCCCCCCCCCCTCCCCCTTATCTAAACAAAATGTAACAAAAACTAGAGAGGGTACAATTTATAGGATGTGCTTACTTGCGTCGGTTGCAGATGGGTCCATTTAATATGAAACAAGCTGAACCCCCTTTGAGACAAGCTATTCTAACAACGTTGTCACCGGCAGTATTTTTCAGATGGAATCGCGATTCAAACGGTACCATCTGCTAACTGAAAATATGCCCTCAAACGCGACTTTTTGGTCTCAGTCTAGAGCCCTGCGTGGAGAAGCTGAATTATGCTACGAGCAAGCTAGCCTAGCTGCTGTTGCTAGCCAAACTTCACTGAGGGGATTGTTTGAATGCGCCAGAAATTAAAAACGTTTCTTTTGACATAAAGTTTAGGCTGTGGCATTGAATACAGGGACGCACCACACAAGCTTGAGTTTAAATACATAATTTATTGTGACATTACTTATTGTACATGCAAGTCTTGAATTGCTTAAATGTATAATGCTGCTAGTACACCACGGCACGATACGATACTTGCTGTGCAACAGCAATGCACGTTGTATCAATGCGTCGTTGCTAACGTGTGCTGACGTTGTGACGTAGGCTAGTATGGCAGGCCAAAAGGACAAGTATTAGGACGTCTCCGTGTGTACGCCTTTTCCGCCTCAAATTGAACCGTGTCACGTGACACGTGTGCTTTTAACGTGTCACAAAGCACGCGTCTAAATAAACGCGTGCTTTTTTGAGACGTGTCTATCAAACCACACGAAATTAACGCCTGGTTTTGACTCAATCAGCGTCTGGTTTTCCAAAATTAAAGTCTGCTTGCTTGAATCTCCGATGGGAAATTACGGCAACAATTGTAACACGTAAGTAAAGTAGGTCTTAGAATGCTCGTGCGAGCTAGGCTACTATCAAATACAATGCTAGTTAGCTATTAGTATGAAGTTGGTGGTCACAATTGCAATACTCTATGATATAAAAATTGGTGCAGAGACAAATAAATGCAGTAATATCAGGCTGGCTGGCTGTCTGTCTGTCTGGCTTGGAGCTTTGTGAACTTCCCTTGCACTGCGATTGCGTTGCCTCAGTATTGTGCGCAAATGCGCAAACTTAGTTGGTGGCAATATACAACTGTTGTTAGGCTAATCTTCAAGTCAAGTGTATTTTATTGTCATTTTCAATTGCATATGCTTGTACATAATAAAAACGAAACAGAGTTTCAAGTTCAAGTCTTTTAATGTCAGATGCACAGACCAACACAGGGTCAGACTGTGCACTGAAATTCTTAGGACAAGACAACGCAACCTGGCATAACATGACATATAAGTACTCAGAACAAGTGTACACCTATGACAAGCTAACATATAATAAACCTCCTAAATAAATACAAAATAAACACTAAACCTATTCCCCCAGGACCATGATGCCATATAAAACAACATATAACAGTAATTGGTGCCAGTGCAAACGTATGTAGCCTACAGTTACAGGACAGTATGTTCAGTGACAGGACAATATGTACAGTGATTGGAGGTAGCACTTATGAAGTGATAGGTTCTCGTGCCAATATATTGTGATGCCAATTTGTTGAGCGGTCATCTTCCTTGTATAGACCTAGAAAAATGAAATACACAGCCAAGGTGACAGAAATAAAGGTTAATCGGCTGTCCTTCACATTCACACACTGTTGTCTTTATACTTAACAGATCATCTATGATGTCCCAAAGGCCCAACTCCTTCTCAGGTCACCTTCTGGCAGCAACCATGCAGCTGGATTTCATTGTGCAACCTGGCCTACCCAAGCTGCTGCTGGGCCCAGGGTTGATTGTAATGGCACACTGGGACTTGCAGATGACCTGAAATACATATTTGTCTTTATGCTGTGTAAGATGTAGGCCTACTGCTTTTAACTTGAGTTGAACGCTGTTAAACACTGCCATGGTCAGCAAACACTAGCCATTGCTCTACTTCAGAAAGGATACTGTTCACTGCTGTATGAGTCAATAGGACATTACCTGAATGACTTGTAGTGATCGGGAGGTTATGCCTGTGCTGATGATGGTATAAACCATGTTAGATTCTTGGCTCTGTGCATTGTTTGGGTCTCCTCTCTGTGTTCTGCTTCTGTGTCTTTGGTTCTGTTGCAGGATGGCAGGCAGGTAGAGGAGCTGTGATTGCTGCAAGGGCACACCTGTGACCTGTGCCTTGGTCCTTAATAAGCTGTGCCCTAACAAGCTGGGTCTCCCCATTACTAGCAGGAACATCAAATCTAATCTTCCTATGAACCCAGTTAACACAAAATATTGTACACTGCTAATCATCAGCTAACTAAATGGTAGGTGAATAGACAATCAAGCTTGATATGGTATAGTCATGAACTAGCACTGTTCAAAGATGTCCAACCTAAGTTCTCAATGCCAGCAGAAAAACACGAAAGAGCAGAAACCTGCTCTCGCAATGCGGTGTTACTACAAAAAAATAATTGTGATAATTTTTCAACTTTCATTTAACTTCATAGCGCCCGCTCACTAGGGATGATTTTCCATAACAAATTACGCAATGTGCCCTCTACTTTTATGAGGTGACCTGACGCTCAGGTCGTTGACCCTTTAGTGACACCATCTATATGGGTAACACAATTTTCATTATCTGGGAAATCACACCATAATCTTTTGATACATTTCCTTCTCATGTAATACACTTTCCCCTACATTCAGCCTAATAACATACTCCAAACTAACACAATGTACCATCATTAAGCTACAGTGTCTTGGTATGCATTGATTACAGAGAAGTTTAAATAATTATAATAGACATTTTTGTAAGTCCAACGGTAATATCTGTAGGTTGCCACCTACACTCACAAGCCAATGCTACTTAGAAACCCTTTTAAAATCAAACACTCTAAAAGTAAGGTTATACAACAATTTAATTTTAATTAATTCAAATATGCCTTATGTGTTACAGTGTGTGGTGGCGTAGGACCCAAACGCAGGAGAGTAGCCAGACATTGCCTCAAACAAAGGGTTTATTCTTTTAATTGGGAAACAGACAGGGTCAGTAGCGGTCCTAGTACATATGGCGCCCTAGGCAAGATTTATCAACAGCACCCCCTCTTCATGCTGCCCTAGGCGGCTGCCTATGTCGCCTATAGGAAGGACCGGCACTGGACAGGGTACTCACGTTAACAAGGGTAAGGACAAGACAAAGACTGGACACAAAACAGGAACCTAAAATACACAGAACCAAACAAGACACAGGTGGACATGATAATACAAAAAAGAACTGAAACCACTGAATGAGACACAGGTGAAGACAATGGCAGACACGGACACAGTAGGGCAGGGCAAAACCAAAAACGGGGTCACGTTTGTGGCTGTGACATTATGCCTGCCCAAAGGTGGGTGACTGTATTATCCTAGACTCCATGTACTGTTTGAACTGTACATGGGTTGTGTGTATGGGCAGTCTCAGGGTTATGTCACAGGTATTGGCCTCTGGGCACACCCTTGGTGCTGGGGGAGGACCAGGGGGACAGGGAGCTGCTGGTGCTGGGGGAGGACCAGGGAGATGGAAAGAGGCAGAAGAATTGAATATCCAATACAGTGCCAATACACACATCTGTATAAGCCCGACATGAGGTGTGTAGCCAACCAGGGCTTGTTTAATGCTGTCATAACTTGATTCATAGGAAGATTAGATAAGAACTTCAGGAAGTGACAAGCCACGGTAATAAGGATAACAATGTATTTATTTAATAAAAAGTGCTTACAAAGAAATGGTTGGTAAATTAGAAGTGTATGGAATGGGTGTGGGATCAGTGCAAGTGTAGAGTGAAGAGAATCATTACACACTAAAAAGCAAACAGTGATGATGTTCCTGCTAGTAATGGAGAGACCCAGCTTGTTAGGGCACAGCTTATTAAGGACCAAGGCACAGGTCACAGGTGTGCCCCTGCAGCAATCACAGCTCCTCTACCTGCCTGCCATCCTGCAACAGAACCAAAGAAACAGAACACAGAGAGAGGAGACCCAAACAATGCACATAGAGCCAACAATCTAACATGGTTTATACCATCATCAGAACAGGCATAACCTCCCGATCACTACAAGTCATTCAGGTAATGTCCTATTGACTCATACAGCAGTGAACAGTATCCTTTCTGAAGTAGAGCAATGGCTAGTGTTTGCTGACCATGGGAGGGTTTAATAGCATTCAACTCAAGTTAAAAGCAGTAGGCCTAGATCTTACACAGCATAAAGACAAATATGTATTTCAGGTCATCTGCAAGTCCCAGTGTGCCATTACAATCAAGCCTGGGCCCAGCAGCAGCTTGGGTAGGCCAGGTTGCACAATGAAATCCAGCTGCATGGTTGCTGCCAGAAGGTGACCTGAGAAGGAGTTGGGCCTTTGGGACATCATAGATGATCTGTTAAGTATAAAGACAACAGTGTGTGAATGTGAAGGACAGCCGATTAACCTTTATTTCTGTCACCTTGGCTGTGTATTTCATTTTTCTAGGTCTATACAAGGAAGATGACCGCTCAACAAATTGGCATCACAATATATTGGCACGAGAACCTATCACTTCATAAGTGCTACCTCCAATCACTGTACATATTGTCCTGTCACTGAACATACTGTCCTGTAACTGTAGGCTACATACGTTTGCACTGGCACCAATTACTGTTATATGTTGTTTTATATGGCATCATGGTCCTGGGGGAATAGGTTTAGTGTTTATTTTGTATTTATTTAGGAGGTTTATTATATGTTAGCTTGTCATAGGTGTACACTTGTTCTGAGTACTTATATGTCATGTTATGCCAGGTTGCTTTGCGTTGTCTTGTCCTAAGAATTTCAGTGCACAGTCTGACCCTGTGTTGGTCTGTGCATCTGACATTAAAAGACTTGAACTTGAAACTCTGTTTCGTTTTTATTATGTACAAGCATGCATGTACTTACTGTAAGTCGCTCTGGATAAGAGCGTCTGCTAAATGACTAAATGTAAATATTGCCACCAACTAAGTTTGCGCATTTGCGCACAATACTGAGGCAACGCAATCGCAGTGCAAGGGAAGTTCACAAAGCTCCAAGCCAGACAGACAGACAGCCAGCCAGCCTGATATTACTGCATTTATTTGTCTCTGCACCAATTTTTATATCATAGAGTATTGCAATTGTGACCACCAACTTCATACTAATAGCTAACTAGCATTGTATTTGATAGTAGCCTAGCTCGCACGAGCATTCTAAGACCTACTTTACTTACGTGTTACAATTGTTGCCGTAATTTCCCATCGGAGATTCAAGCAAGCAGACTTTAATTTTGGAAAACCAGACGCTGATTGAGTCAAAACCAGGCGTTAATTTCGTGTGGTTTGATAGACACGTCTCAAAAAAGCACGCGTTTATTTAGACGCTTGCTTTGTGACACGTTCAATTTGAGGCGAAAAAGACGCCGACTTTGTATGGAAGTCGGCGTAATGGACGCCGTCTTTGCATGCAAAGTCGGCGTAAATTACGCGTGGTTTACACACGGAGACGTCCTAATACTTGTCCTTTTGGCCTGCCATAGGCTAGCACTGAGTTCCCTTCGTTGACACAAGGCACTTTTTGCCACAAAAACTGAATTTCAGCCTAAACCGTGCAACGGAATGTAAATAACAATACAAGCAACTCGTGCGATTGTGCGATTAGCGTGTGGGGGGCCTCAAAAAAAGAAAAAAAAAGTCCATAGCCCAGGGGCCTCAAGTGCTATTAAGACGCCCCTGTGTGTGTGAGATGGATAGTTGAGTGGTCTTGGGCTAACAGAAAAGTCTGTCAACTTGTCTTTCTGTTGACAACAATGTTCCAACAGAGGCCAACCACTAGAGGAGCAGCAACCATGAGACATCCTCCTTTACTGCTCCCACCTCCAAATCTCCCATCATCCGCCAACATGGCGCTGCCATCACTGACTTCAGCCAGTGGAGAATACTGGGTGGGGCTTTGCCAGTAGTTGGGTATTTCCTCTCGGCTCAGGTTTCGTTGTCGGACTGGCATTTAAATGTGCTGCAGTGAAAGAGCCGGTGGATTCCTGTGGCCGCGCAAGAAGCTACGCAGCATACGGAATAGATGCTTTTCAACAGCGATATTACCGTTTTTCCTATTTTGATTTGATCGGTTATCTTTTATTCAGAAAGTATTCGGTGGCGTTGACCGCGTCTGTGTCCCAATGTAAGAGACGAGATCACATTCTGACAGCTTGTTACGTGCATCATTGTTTGTGGGGGATTCCTCTACAACGTGAATGAGAATCTGGCTTTGTAGCTGTGATATGACTTTGTGCATGTGAATACTCTAAGGTCGATGTGTTGTGGTAGTAAACTGGCTTTTTATTCGTCTGAATGCAGTGGTGTCTTGTGCGTTGCGTGGCCTTGAACAGACCTGGGAAGCTGTTCCAATGAAGGATGCTTCAGAAAAAATAATTGATTGAAAAGAAAAAGAATAACAACTTCCACAAAAGCAAATTTCGAAATACCCCCCCCCCCTCCCACAAAAAAAAACAGGCTGTTCGCTGTCGAATCTCCATCATCATCTTCACCCTCAGCCGCCCCATAGAGATTCCCTATAGAGTATAAGGTTGTCCATTGCCCTGTACCATCATGTTTAGCTGGTTGGGTACCGATGACAGGAGGAAGAAGGATCCAGAGGTCTTTCAGACCGTCAGCGAGGGACTCAAGAAGCTCTACAAGACCAAACTGCTGCCGCTTGAGGAGCACTACAAATTCCACGAGTTCCACTCGCCCGCCCTCGAGGATGCAGACTTTGACAACAAACCAATGGTCCTACTTGTGGGCCAGTATTCCACCGGGAAGACCAGCTTCATACGGTAGGCCACTTTCGTTGCTGTTTTTAGGGCAGAGTTATGCCTTATGACAGTGTTACAGACCGTGTCAGGTCCCTTACCTCTGATTTACAGCATATAGTCGACAACAAATAACCCATACATTTCGACATAGTAGGCTTTTAATTAAAATATTTATATTTACATTCATATCTAGACTGCGGGGGAAGACTGTCATAATGGAGCACAAGACAAACCCTCCAGCAGGAATTTGAGAACCATTAAGTCAAAGATAAACATGTGAGCTTTTGGCAACCCAAAGCCGTACATCAAGTAGTAGTTCAAATCATATGTGAAATCCATAGGATGGGATGTTCTTAGATGTGTCGAGTTAAGAGTTTACGATGACATTGAGCAAGACAGCTTTGCTATCTGCTCAAGAGTGGAGAAATACACTGATGGAGTCGTGCCCCAGACATGTGTGTTGTAAAACTGTTTGTGCATGCTAAACTTTATTACATGTAAGCAAGGTGAAACACCTTGAGTGGTCAGGTCTGTATTTGTCGAGTTCAGAGCTAGTCGTGCAATAGGACATGGATGTATACAGACTGTTGGGATAAGGATGAGAGACAGATGGGATCTCAGAACACCCAGATTGAACCCAGGCTTTCTGGGCCCTATTCTGTTCTCTAAGCTAAAGTGTTTGCGGCAGCTGTACCGTTTTAGGGTTTGGCCACACTCGGACAGTCACATGCCACCTCGATTGTTTAGCTCTTACATACGCACGGCACCACACACTTGAGCTATTTCCCAATCTGACAGACTACAGAGGCCCGCTGACAGGAGAGAGAGGGAAGCAGAGAAACACAGGAGAGAGAATGACAACCTACTGCTCGTTGCTAGGGGCGTGGACCCATCTCACATCACACAGGGAGGGATGGGTTGGTGGTTGGGGGGGGGGGGGGGGGGGGGGCAGGTCAGAATTCCAGAAATGTCTCTGTGAGGTCGACATTTTGACAGCTAGATGCTGAATATGAGTGATCTGCGATAAGTGGCAGAAGAAGGTCGACTGCAGACGACAGATCCTGTTTCACGTGCATTGACAACTCTGATCGTCTGCTGTCCCCTCACTGTTGCAGCTGGAGAAAGCTAAAACATGATCATTACCCACCCATAACTGCATCATAACTCTTAAACATTTGACACAAATTCTCAGCATGTGTCTGTGTCAAATGTCTTGAGAGTTTCTGTAAACTTCGAGGGACACAACCCAAGCTGGTCAGGTGACCGTTCTCTCTTGGATAACCAATGTCCACTGTCAAAGTTAAAAAAGTGGGTTGGACATGAAGGGAATTAGAGGAATGGGTGAACAGGGGTGGGTGGAGGAAAGAGGCTGGGGATAGGACTGGAGGACAGGTTTTGGGAAAGGCCTGGAGGAAAGTATGGGGATATGACTGGAGGACAGAGGCTGGAGAGTTGGAAGGATAGACTGTAGTCCCATCACTATGGTTACACCCTCTGAGTAGTCCCTTTGGAAAACGCTTGGCATCTCATTTTCCTGCTGATACAAAACCAAACGTGACAGGGAAATAACATTATAATGAATGTCACATACACACACAAACACCCCACATGCACACACACGTAGAAGAGATGGGGGAACATTCTGAGCCTTGGGTCTGTTTTACGATTACACTCTTAAATTGCATTGCAAGAATCAATCACCTCCATGCTCTTTATTCCCCTTAGTTTAGGCCTAACTCTTCTCTCTTCCTGTCAGATATCTCCCACGTCGTACATCTCTCCTCATTCCTCAGATACCTCCCAGGTCTAACTCCTCCCCTCTCTCCTCAGATACCTCCCAGGTCTATCTCCTTTCCTATCTTCTCAAATGCTTCCTAGGTCTAAATCCCCTCCTCTCTCCTCAGATACCTAGGTCTAACTCCTCTTGTCTCAAATCTCCAAAGATACCTCCTTGGTGTAACTCTCTCCCCCAGATACCTCCTAGATGTAACTCCTCCTCTTTCTTCAGATACCTCCTAGTTGTAACTCCTTTCCTCTCTCCTAAGATACATCCTAGTTGTAACACCTCTCCTTTCTCCTCAGATACCTCCTAGAGCAGGACTTCCCAGGGATGCGCATCGGTCCAGAGCCCACCACCGACTCTTTCATCGCCGTCATGCATGGAGATGTGGAGGGGCTGGTCCCTGGCAACGCTCTGGTTGTCGACCCCAAGAAACCCTTCAGGAAGCTCAATGCCTTTGGTAACGCCTTCCTCAACAGGTGAGCTGAGTGCTGTATGGTTTTTCTTTAGGACGTTTTACCGTCTTACCTTATTTCGTCCTACCCGATGTTGCCTTGTTGTAAACGCTGAAGTCAAGAATGCAGCATTCAGGAAGTGAGTTGGGTTTGTTTTCCATGTTTTTGTTCTCTGTCTTTAAAATACCTGTCTGGAAGCACTAGTGCTTTGTGAGCGCTTGCAACTCTTGCAAAATTTCAATCAGATTCTGAATACCAGTCAGTTTAGAATCCAAAGCCAAGCTTGTGTGGTCTGTGATTGATGATGGCTGGATGAGGCTGTCTTATGAAACACAACCACATGTTTAAAAAACCTGGTTTGGGGAGGAAAAGATAGATAGGGAGAGAGAGGGGGCAACACTTGTGCATGTGTGAGGGTGTGTTTGTGGTTTTGAGAGATAGAAATCAGATAGCTTGTGTGTGCGTGTGTGTGTGTATGAGAGGGAGAAAGGGTCTCCTACCAGTATCTCAGTCAACCATGTATGTTAATATGACAGTATAACCTCATGGTAGATAGGGGAGGTGGGGATGGGGGGGGAAGGGAGATGAGGGGGGGCAGGTGTTAGCTGACCATCGTCGACATTCCTCTCCTGATTGCGCTTCTACTCCTGGCCGAGGCTGCCTCATATACTGTCAACATGAGCACTGGGTCTTATGATATGAGGTGGTCTTGTTTAACTACCCTTATGGATACCAAATGTCCTTTGGGTTAGGGTTATGGGTCAGGGGTTAGTGGTTAGAGATAACACCATTTTGATTGGAATCGAATGGTCGGGACCCACTAGGATAGAAAAAAATACTTGTGTGTGTGTGAGGGTAATCGCCCTCCGTGTCTCTGAGCCTCATACCATAAGTTTCTGTGGGACACTTTGTGAATGAAGGGCCTGTGATGGTTCCTCCAGCTGTCCTCAGAAGGAGAGAGGGAAGGAGCAAATCCTTGCAGATGTAGAGAGATTTACACAATCATCTCTGTAGGGGAAACAACTACGTTAAAAACGGGAGTTGTTCATTGAAATTCATGTTTTCCAGGCACAGGTTGAGCGTGTCTTGCACTATGAGGTTCTTTCAAAGGCAACATTGTTTTTGTAATGAGCCAAGGGCTGCATGTTTTACTATTAGACTGAACTGGTGTTTTGAGGTTTATGGGTTGTGTTTCCTTTTGAGCTAGGAATAAGAGAGGATATAAATGTTTCGGTTAGGGGAAAACAGTTTGTTTGCAGTTTGTCTAGCCAAAGAGCAATGAATGAGGCTCCGTGATGTTTCCAGCTGGGCTTATGCCATGCTGTTATGTGCTTAACAGGGAAAGGGGCGACCTGGTTGTGTTGCTGTTTCAAACTCACAAGAATCTACAGGAGCTTGTATTCTATTCATGTCTGGCACGGGACAGATAAAGAGTAAGATAGAAGGGTTGGATACACTAGTCTTCAGTTCTCCAACCAGCCAAATAGTCATACACCCAATCAACCAGATGACCACTACAGACAACCAGATAGCCAACAAGCCAGCTGACCAATTACTCATTCAGTCAGCTGATAAATCTGTCATTCAGCCACCAACCATATGACCAACCAACCAGTTGGTCAGTCAACCAGTCCAACAGCCAGTTAACGAACATGCCAGTCAACCAATGGTGTGCCTGAACCTTTTTCCAAACTATAATAATGTGTGTGTGTGTGTGTGTCCAGGTTTGTGTGTGCACAGCTGCCTAACCCAGTGCTAGAGAGCATCAGTGTGATCGACACTCCTGGGATTTTGTCTGGCGAGAAACAGAGGATCAGCAGAGGTAAAAACACCCACACACACTTACCCCCCCCCCCCCCCCCCCAGGACCAGCCAAGCACCAGCCAAGCACCCCATCTTGTTTTCTCACTTTGGTTATGTTAGGGTTGAGGCAATTTGGTCGTATTGTGGGTACTTTGCGTTGTCTTGATGTTTTGATTGCAATCTCTGACACCTTCCTCCCCACATCAACACCCACCCACACATGTACGTGTACACACACGCACACGCACACACACACACACACACACATACTGCAGACGTAGAGCAGTGTTTTGAAGCTTCATCCTTTACTCTGAATGACCCTTCAAAATTTACAGGGACAATACCATCTCAGAGCAGAGCGGAGCCCAGTCTCCATGCACTCCTGATCAAACTGTGTTGACAGACACACACAGATTTTATAGGATATTTGAGACCCTGTGTATCTTTGTGTGTGTTTTGAGCATTTCTACTTGACCTATAAGTGCTTCGGTTAGAAAAAGAATACGTAAATATGTCTTACGTACAGTTAAATACATTTAGTGAAATTAATTTAGTGAAATATTTTTTTTATCTCAGCTGTTATATAGTGTGTCTTTTTACATTTGTGTGTTAGGAACATGAGTTCCAGATGATAAAGCTATGTGTGTGTGTGTGTGTGTGTTCCCTGTGGAATTCCCGTTTACAGAGAAAACATTGTCAACACATCAAATTAATTCTGATTGAAAGTCTCTCTCTTCTTTCACTGAAAGGCTTTCAATATACTCCATGACTGATGATTTCATGTCGACTCGAATTGTTTTGGTTTGACCAGAGCAAGTTTTATTTTCTTCTTCAGATTTAGTTCAGCTTGGAAGGAATTGTCAGGTTACTTCAGATGTCTGTGTGGATCTTTCCATGTGATTAAAGAAGTTTGTAGTGTTTCTGTAGTAGATGCCAGTGGGCATGTGCTGCTGTGTGTTTTTGTCCCTGGTAGTTACTTCATTTCACATTTGCTGGTGCCCATCAGACACCAGTTATCCCATAGTAATCACCCTTATCCATGGTGTCAGCACTTTCCTTTGGGGAGTGTGTGTGCATGTGTGTGTGTGTGTGTGTGTGTGTGTGTGTGTGTGTGTGTGTGAAAGCAGTCAGAGAGGGTTAACTAGCTGGGCTGAAGGATTATGAGGCGGACAAGGGGGAGGAAGCAGAGAGAGAGAGACCATATTAGAAGAAGCATTTCGTTAAACACATTCATATGTGAGGCTCACCATTTGCCAGGAGGGTTCTGGAGAAACAGTAGTTATGAACATGCTGACTGAGCTCATCTATGGTGCAGTACTTCTCTTTTCTCCCGGGTTAGTTATTTTTATGAAATTGAATGCTCATCATGGTGTGATACAAAGCTGCAGTATTATAGACCTTCTGTTGCCCTACTCATAAAGATCCACTGAATCAATATGACTTCATGAATTACAGTTATAAAATGTATTTTTTATATTACATTTTTCTCACAGTAGCTACTGTACTGTTAAATACTTTTGAGATTGTGGGAGAGTCAAAGGTTAGGAAGCCATAACAGTGTCTGTCTGTGTGTGCGTTTGTGTGTCTATCTGTTAGATGTTTGTGTGTACTGTAGTACATTAGTATTTGGCCATTAGCAGCCATCATTGTTTTGTGCAGCCTCTTGCCTCAACCTCCCCCTCAGGCCTTGTGGCCTTATTAGCCTCTTCCTGTTCCTCTTAGCCCGTGGGGCTAAAGAGGCCTGTGTCCTGCCCCTGGGGGTGTGACTTGGAGACCCTGAGCCGCACCTGTGGGCTCTGTGGGAGTCTCATCAGCTAGAAAACTCTATTAGCCGCTTACTCTCTGTTTCTCTCTATTTTTTCTGTGTTTCTCACTCTCTCTGCTAAAGACTGCTCTCTCTTTGTCTCTGCACTGCACTACATGCTGGGTCATCCTGATTCACTCACATACTCCCCTCGTTCCCTGGGTCAGACAGTCGTGGGCGACTCATTAGCAAGTGTGTGTGACAGACAGATATAGCTGTCCTAATGAGAGCCTCTTAAGAGGCAGCACAGCTCTGCATGGGGCTAACTCAATCACAATCACATTCTACACTCTGGTGGTACAACCTCTAATATCAAACACAGGGCTGGCTTACCGTATGTGCAGACACACACGCATACCCAAATTGGCTTGAAAATAAGTATCTAGGCCCAACTCTGATGCTCATCATTAAGCTTATCATAACAGAAAGAACTTTGGTGTACCTACAATATCAAAACACAGTTAACAAGTTAAGAAGACAGCTATTAATGCTATTATGCTGCTACTACTACTGCTATTACTACTGCTGCTAACGAGTCAATTTCAAATCTAAGCCTTAGTGTTTATAGATATATATGTTTGGACAACTTGCTTACTTTTTATTTAATTTCTATGGTGAACAGTATTCTTCCATGTCCTTCTGCCCTGGACTGTCACTTAAACAAACCTGTAACCTAGGTTTGATATTCTGATATTTTAGATTTTTTAGATGTTTTTAAAACTGTGCATATTTCTTCCCAAATGTGAGGTAAGGTAGGGTAGCGACAGCACACGGAACTCCCCTAACTAACATTCTACAACCTGGTGTCACCTTGTCTGGTCTCTCTCTCAATGAAGACCACATCACTCTCAAAAACAGCACTGGGCTAAAAGGAAAGAAAGAATAATAGGTAAAGAAACATTAGTCTGCTTGCTCTAGGCATGTTCATCTTGACAAACTAATACATTTCACCTTCACCAAGGTTTGATACATTACATTACATTTAGCAGACGAGGCAAGTAGGGTGAAGTGCCTTGCCCAAGGACACAACGTCATTTTGCACAGCCGGGAATCAAACCGGTAACCTTCAGATTACGAGTCCGACTCCCTAACCGCTCAGCCACCTGACACCTGATAGCACAGTGCTCCTGTAATGTGACACCTCTGTCTGACTGTACTATAGTACGGTCCGGTAACACTTTAGAATAATGGTCCAAGTAGCTATGCAGGAAGTACTAAGTAGTACTACATTAACACCGAATTTAATACTATTAACTAATATGGAACCAAGATTAACTAAGCAGTAAGTAATAGCTAATTTACGACAAAGGTAGTTCCTTGATAGGTATTTGGTTATTACTAAATAAATATATCCTCTTGAGAACTACTTGTGAACTATGACCAATTAAAAAAGAATAACCAATTAATTATTAAAAGTAATTATTCACAAATTCACAAAAGTAACATGTCTAAAAAGTGAACAATTTGGTTGTTTTACTCTTAACATGGTCATGACTTTTCAGAAGCTTGTGCCTCAAATGGGTTGTTTGTGGAAACCAGTTTATGAATATTATATCCCCCCAAATACGTTAGCTACAGGTTGAGCTTGTGACTACTCTTACCAAAGGATGGATGTATGTTCTGTTTATTTCAAACTTAAACATGGTATAATACAAATAATGATAATTTGTTTAACATTTTTTATAATTAGGAATTGATGCTGACACGCTCATGATTGGATTAGTTTACTATTATGAGCTCTCGAGTGTCAGTTCAATATGTCTCAGACTCCAAAGACCTACCTTTATGTTACAGTAGCCGCCTGAGGAGGACTTCTCTTTAGGATATGAATATAAACATCGATGTTCTCTTGTCAAAAACAATTTGCATCCTGCATTTATGTTGCGATAAGCGCAAAACCACATCTTCCAGATTACAATGTTTGTTAGAATATCACTAGTGCCTCACAGAAATGTATGCCTGTATATGTCAAATATAAAAATAGACTTATATTACTTGTGAAAACCAGTATAACTCCTCACTAATTACTCAAGCGTTACCTTGTCATCCTGCAGGAACTACTTGTGATGTGGACCATTATTTTAAAGTGACAAACATGTTAACTACTCACTAATTACTCAAGCGTTACCATATCATCCTGCAGGAACTACTTGTGATGTGGACCATTATTTTTAAGTGACAAACATGTTAACTCCTCACTAATTACTCAAGCGTTACCTTGTCATCCTGCAGGAACTACTTGTGATGTGGCCATTATTTTAAAGTGACAAACATGTTAACACCTCACTAACATCACCTCCACCTAACGTCACCTCGCAAGATCTACAACATAAAACAACTGCAGTGATTGGATAACATTTTTTTTAATTATATGCACTGGAAGACTTACATTAAATCGTAAAAGAAAATCCTACATAATGCAAAAATGCACATGGACATGCAAGAATAAAGCATTTTGTAAAATATGTCTGAATGAAACATTCTTTGTTTGGCACAATGATGAAACCTAGCATTTAAACAAATAACAGATAACAGGTGGGGCAGTGCCCCACCTGTTATCAACAGAAAGAACTGCAACAAAATTGTTATTTTTTATTTCTCTTTTTTTTCTTCATTTACTTCGAATCATTTATTATCTATGAATATAGCATCTTCCTAAATTGTTTCGTTTCATTAGTTTGTGTTAGGATTTTATTTCATGTTCATTGGTCCCTGCCTTGCTGCTTCAGACTGCGTTCTGCCGATTCGAGTTAGCAGAGGCTAATCGTGAAGGTGGGGCTCTGGTGGGGCTAGCCCATAGAGTTAATATAACTAGAGGAAGCAACTTTTGTCTTCCAAGATGGCGTCCCCATTCATTTCTATGAAAAGTGCTCAGTGGCGCAGTGAGGCAAGCGAAAGTACGAAACTGGACCGCGCCATCTTTCCACTTCCGACACATTCCGGTCTAGCTTTAAACAGTGGCTCTTTTTTTCCCTAGCTCCGAGACCTCGTGCACGCTTGCAACTAGCTGTACACGTCATACTTTGCGACAACCAGTCGCGAGCATAGATTTATATGGTTGCGAACGTGTGAGCTAAGGCATTGCAGTGGCAGAATGGGGTACAAGTCCGATAAGAATCAGAGACATGATGCAAACTTTACGGAAATGTATGCTGTCACTGTATAGTATTCCTTTCACTTGTTTTTTAGAAATAGCCTATAGGGCTAAATATAGGGCTATTCTAGATGGAACTCATCACATATGTTGTTTTTTTCTTCGTGATTTGAGTATGATTTCCAACGCATTGTATCGGATTAAATAAACTGTTAACATGAACACTTAGCTCCGTCGTTGTTCTCGCCAGGCAAAGAAAGCTTAATAGTTATTTTTGTAACAGAAATCTTCCATAATGCAGATTTACCATAGCTTACTGTCAACTTTATATTCAAACAAAATGCCACGAAAATCACACTGCCTTCAATTTAACATCAGTGTAGAAATGTGGCTTGTGTTTTATATGTTCAACCTACAAAACGCCAATTAATGGATATAACGTGATCTAACAAGACTTGGTAATAATGTAATAAATTGAGAAGTGTGTCTAAAATATAATCTACTTTATTGAACGTGCCTTTGAAAGGGGCATATTAACAGAACTATATACAAGACGTTTCCATTAGATATAAGTGGGGGTGAAACATAGTCACTGGGGACCTTCATTGTCCCACAAAAGCAGTCTGGCTTTGACACGATCAAAAAAAGAATAATGAGTGTGTTTAACAAAAGCTTCTGAAGGCAAGACTAATATTATTTAAATATATATATAATTTCCTATTGTGGTTATCAGTTAAAGTACTATTAATCTTCGTCTTTGCTCCAGATAGACATGTCAACAATCTATGCTCACGCTTAACATAATATAATATTTGCCATCATGTCATGAACGTTTTTACGAAAAATCAAATCTATTTTAAAATAACGGGAATAAACTATATTAACAACATTTCATGTATGTGTGACAACCATTTGCTAAACTTGCTACAACAGGGCAGGCAACTCAAGCCATTTCTTTCAGCTCCAGGTAAATCGGCTATCGGCCAATGTGAACTTTTGTGCTGGTGCCCTGTTAGTATCCGCGAGCACATTTGCAGGCAACTTTTATTGACGTAAGCAAATAAATGGGGTGCTAGTTTACCCATTTCGGATTGGTTTCAAACTTAGCAAAAATCAGGAAAAATTATTCTATAAAAAGCTAGTAGTATGAGCCAGGTTCGAGAATCGAACAAAAATTATTGGGGGAGATAGCTTTGCAAATGTTGACTGGAGTTAATAGAATAAAAACGACCGGAAGAGTCGGAAGTCAAACACGAAATGCAATACCACCTACATCCACCGGGGCCGTTGCTTCAAGCCGAGGGGCGAGGGGTGGGGGCTTGGGCTCATGGGCTAGCCCCTCTCTCACAATGCAATTTACATTGGACGTGGGAAAGTATTAATACGCATGCTCAGAATTCTAATCCATCAATGTAGATCACACGAATTTGATGCCAAGTGGGGCAGAGAGCCGGTAGCCCCACCACAGCGTCATCTTGTATTTCATACCTGATTGGCTGTCTGTCTGTCTGGCGCCAACATCAGTCAGCAAAGAAGAAAAGCGAGTAGTCCTTTTTTGCTATCTTCTGTTGAAATACTACACTACCCACAATCCTAAGCAAAACAACACTGATATCTCTGATTGGTCGAACTCGCGGTTACCATGGCGACGTTTACCACCCCCGTGACCGGTTTAAGCGATCTGAAGATTAAAATGTTAGTTTGAGCAGGAAAAGAAATGAAACGTACATATGCCAGTGGTGCTGAACATATCGGACAACAAAAGAAAAGCTTATTCAGTCTACCAAAAGTGACGTCTTTCTTTGGTCCAGTATCTGTAGAGCTAGCTCAAACCCTGCGCCCGGTGACCTGCATGTCCACGGTGCTGAAACGCGGAGCCCATCGTTTCTATTTATGATACCAGTAGTCTAAGTTCGGTTCAGTGTCAGTCAGACACTTTTTCTTCTTTGCTTTTGTTAAATAATTCAAGTTGAGGGGATGTTTCAGTCAGTCAAAATATACTGCGCTAATCAATTAGCTAAGCCGTGAAGTTACCGAAAGGGCGAGGCTTATTCCAACATAAAACGCTGTATGTATATCGTTTTAATCAAATAAGGTTGGATTATTTCTATGTTTAGCTGCCTGTTCGTGAAGATGAAAGTGCACATAATAAAACTAGAGAGGGTACAATTTCTGGGGAAATTGTAGGGTGTGCTTGCTTGCGTCGGTTGCACAGGGGTCTGTATATTTTATATAAAAATGCATAGGGCCTACTTATTATTTATAAAGATTACATAGATTTAAAAGCATCTTTTTTTTTGCTGCTTATTTACAACTCAAAATACGAGTGAAGTGTAGAATGAAATATGATGTCTTCTCATTTCCCCTGCAAGAGGCAGCCTCATAGCTGAATCAAAACGAATAAATTTGGCAGACCGGTGTAAAAATGGACCTAATCTCTATGACTTAAACGTCCTTTTAAGTTTTCCCTTCTCGTGATATTTTCAGGCATTTAGCCTACTCATATTGCATTCATTCATTAATAAAGAACCCCCTTTGAAGATTATTCTACGACGTTACCGGCAGAAGATAGACTCGCGATTCAAACAGTACCATCTGCTAACTGAAAATATGCCCCAAAAAACGTAAATAAGCTTGACATTTATTTAGTGGAAAATCGCTCATTCATAAAAAGCTCACTGGTAGCTATCATTGTCAGTAACAACGCAAAATGCGATATAGCCCTGTGTGGAGAAGCTGCCCCTGTAAATTCTACTACAGTACAGTACTAGACTACTGCTGTGTTCGTCTTGGTAGCGATTGCGTTGGTTGAATTCGATTTAACGTTCCGTTGTACGGTTTAGGCTGAAATGAATTATTTTCATGAACAGATAGACAAAGTTTAGGCTGTGGCAATGAAGTTCAGGTTAGTAGTCAGATAGTTTCACCTATTGAAAGACTTTTGGTTTAAGTAAGGGGAGTGCCGAACATGTTCTGTCGCCGTTTGACTTCCTACAGCTGTGTCGATGTTTTTGTAGTGTCTCGCGTAGGCTACAGCGTTGCAGTGAGCAACACTGGTTTGAAACCACAGGCAATGATAATTTCACCCACAAATCATTTACTTGTAATGTAATGTCATAATAAATCCTACAACGAAAATGTATTTGTGAGGAATGTTTATTTTAATGATTGAAAACAGATGCATCATAGACCACTGTAGTATGTGTTGCCCGGGTAACAGAGGCTAATGTCATGCTAATGCCTCAGTGAAATAGTAGACTACCGTTTCCGAAAGTAGATGTGGGCCTACTTCCTTAATAATATCAGCTAATATTGTACATTACATTTTACAATTGTGTTTCACATCACAAAGTAAAATAAGTAAATAGTTATCACCCTGGCCTCTTTGCTTGTGGCGTTTCTGCAGCTGCCTTGCAGTAAAGCTATAGTTAGCCTAGCTATCCCCCAAGTTAACAGATGCAAAACGAATGTTCTGCTACAGGTAGTCACGCGTGTTTTCGTGACGTTAGTGACGTAGTGACGTTAGTAACGTCAGTGACTGTGGCTATCAAATTAGCCACCGTTAGCTTCACTTTTCGCCACAAAAACTTAATTTCCACTTAAACCATGCAACGGAACGTAAATAAAAATACAAGCAACTCAATCGCTACCAAGACGAAACTTTTGACACCTAGGTTGTCTATGTAGGCCAAATATTGACAAAGATTTAGGGGGGCAAAAATAAATAATAACTAGAAACGGCTGTTCCTGCGAAACAGCAGTGAGAATGCTGAAAACCTGAATGGGGATAGCTGACCATGCTAAAAAAGCTGAAAATAGTGAAAATTTAGTAGAAAGTTATAAGCTGAAGCTTCAAAGCAACCGAAAGGTATTTTTGAAAGGGGCTGGAGCAGCATTCCAACAATGATTTGAAAGGATTTACCATTACTTTTAAAGGGAGAATAATTTGCACAAAAACCTTTATATTTTAAAAAGTATAAAAGTGAGAAATGAGAAAATACCCGCAAGCTGAAATGAATTTCAAAAATGTGTGAGTGACACAAAAGAGGCAGTGTGGAAGCTGAACTGCATCATCTTAACAAAGCTAAGAGCTAAAATAGCCTACAATGTGGGAGAAGCTGAAAGCTGAACTGCTAAACAGAAGAAAAAGTAGGCTAGCTAGTCGTAACAAGAATATTATCGTTTTAACAGATTAAATTATAGTTGGGATAGTATTAGCAGTAGCAGATGTAGCCTATGCGTTTACTCGGCTTTCTTAGTTGGATTCAATGTGTTGATGGAATGAAACATACAGCAGTAGGGCCGATACAGGAAGACACGGCGACACTTTGTTGCAGAAGGATGATGGTGCAAGTTTTGTCCGTGGAGCATACAACGATTAATAAAAAAGAATCATGTAGACGCATTTATTGAGTAATCGCATAACTAATTACACATGTAAACGGAGTAATCGTATTATTGGCATAAACCGACAATTGCTAGTAATCGTGTTTCTCATGGTCAAGTAAACGTACCAATCACCTGTGTGAGAGACTGAGTGGTGCGTGTCTGTTACAGTGATGGTGCAGCTATGATTGCTAACGCGCTGAGGGCAGAGAATAAGAGAAATGTAGCTAGAATCCACACCTCAAACAAGATAACCTAGACGCAAAACTGTACGTCCAATCCAAAATATAAGGATATTTTCCGAGACCCAAGACTCTGCCGAAACCAGAGATATTCTTTATGTCTGTGCAGTCAGAAATACGACTCTACCTGCAGTTTCAAAAACGTGTTCCTTTTGCTTTCCTGGTGCTTGTTTGTTTGGTTGCCACGGTGATGGCGCAGCTGTGATAGCTAAGGAGCTAGGCAGAGAGAAAAACGAACATTTACCTAGCATCCACACCTCAAACAAGTTGACCTAGACGCAAAACTATACGTCCAATCCAAAATATAAGGATATTTTCCGAGACCCAAGACTCTGCCGAAACCAGAGATGTCCTTTATATGTCTGTGCGGTCAGAAATACGACTCTATCGGCAGTTTCAAAATCTTGTTCCTTCTTGCTTTCTCTGACTGATTTTACTCACCTCTCCATTGAAGTTAGTGAGAGAATTTGAAAGGCTGCTCTCGCTTCAAGGCTCATAGCTGAAAATCTGTAAATGTGAGCTCTTTAGTAGCTACATTGGCTGAAAGAGGACATTTTTTCCTACATTTTAAGGTATAACTTGTTTCTGTAAGTTAAACTATATGAACGTTAGAGGAATTTGTTTGACAAATTAGTTGAATATCAGAAAAAGAGCAGCCAGCAGAGTTGCTCATTCATAAAAATCAAGAAGGAGCAAACATTTTAATGTATTTCAAACTGTCATAATTCAAAATTGGCTGAACATTTGAAAAAGCTGAATCATTTGGGAATAGCTGAATGTCTTGTGAACATTTTAAAGGTTGAATGGTGTCTCTAGCTGAAAGTAAGCTGAAGTAGTTACGTTTGAAAGAGGAGGAAGCTTTTTAATGATTTGAAAGGATTTACCATTACTTTTAATGGGAGAATAATTTGCACAAAAACCTTAATGTCTTAAAAAGTATAAAAGTGAGAAATACCAAAAGTCATAGCCATCATCTCCTGAAGGAGCTGAACGTTTTGATACAAAAGTTGTAGGAATCGGTTAAAGTATGCAGAACGAGTTAAAGGCCAAAAAACGGCGGAAGAACTAAGAAGTTGAAAAACAATAGTGAGAATGCTGAACAGCATTCTCACAATAAAGAGAAACAGGAAAACAATAGTGAGAATGCTTAACAGCATTCTCACAATAATAAATATATATGTGAGAGAACAAAGGTTGTGCTCTCGCCGAAGGCTTGAGCACACCCAATAATAAACCATTGATGCAAACCAACAGGAGTCCTTGCTTTTTCTGCTCTATTATGTTTTATGTGGGTAAGGCCCCATATAGTTATTGAAACAGACCCCCAGATGCTTAACCCTGTGAAGCCTGACACATCAACTAACAGACAGAAAATTCATTTTTTTTGTTATTTTAGTGTTTATTGAACCTTTAGTCAAAACATTTCCGCTTTGTTGGGGCCGTCAGTGGTGTTGAGCTCATTGCTGTTCGGGTATGGCCCTGTAGGCAAATTGGTTCTGAGCTTGGTTGCATTCCTAATTTAGGTTTGCAAATGTGACAGTGGTAATTGGGTGTGCTCAAGCCTTCGGCCAGAGCACAACCTTTGTTCTCTCACATATATATTTATTTATTTATTTATTATTGTTTATTTTCGCCCCCCTAAGGATCAGTCAATATTTGGACTACATACACAACGGCGGTGTCAAAAGGTTCGTCTTGGTAGCGATTGCGTTGGTTGTATTTTTATTTACGTTCCGTTGCATGGTTTAAGTAGAAATTGCGTTTTTGTGGTGAAAAGTGAAGCTAACGGTGGCTAATTTGCTAGCCACAGTCACTGACGTTACTAACGTCACTACGTCACTAACGTCACGAAAACACGCGTGACTACCTGTAGCAGAACGTTCGTTTCACATCTGTTAACTTGGGGGATAGCTAGGCTAACTATAGCTTTACTGCAAGGCAGCTGCAGGAACGCCACAAGCAAAGAGGACAGGGTGATAACTATTTACTTATTTTACTTTGTGATGTGAAACACAATTATGAAATGTAATGTACAATATTAGCTGATATTATTAAGGAAGTAGGCCCACATCTACTTTTGGAAACGGTAGTCTACTATTTCACTGAAGCATTAGCATCATGACATTAGCCTCTGTTGCCCGGGCAACACATACTACAGTGGTCTATTATGCATCTGTTTTCAATCTTTAAAATAAACATTCCTCACAAATACATTTTCGTTGTAGGATTTATTATGACATTACATTACAAGTAAACGATTTGTGGGTGAAATGATCATTACCTGTGGTTTCAA
Organism: Osmerus eperlanus; assembly: GCF_963692335.1. Classification (NCBI taxonomy): domain Eukaryota; kingdom Metazoa; phylum Chordata; class Actinopteri; order Osmeriformes; family Osmeridae; genus Osmerus; species Osmerus eperlanus. The sequence continues at coordinate 15,461,779 of NC_085025.1, forward strand.
ACCAGTGTTGCTCACTGCAACGCTGTAGCCTACGCGAGACACTACAAAAACATCTACACAGCTGTAGGAAGTCAAACGGCGACAGAACATGTTCGGCACTCCCCTTACTTAAATCAAAAGCCTATCTAACTACTAACCTGAACTTCATTGCCACAGCCTAAACGTTGTCAATCTGTTCATGAAAATAATTTATTTCAGCCTAAACCGTACAACGGAACGTTAAATACAATTCAACCAACGCAATCGCTACCAAGACGAACACAGCAGTAGTCTACTAGTACTGTACCGTAGTAGTACAATTTACCGGGGCACTGGGCAGCTTCTCCACACAGGGCTATATCGCATTTTGTGTTGTTACTGACAATGATCGCTACCAGTGAGCTTTTTATGAATGAGCGATTTTCCACTAAATAAATGTCAAGCTTATTTAGGTTTTGGGGGGCATATTTTCAGTTAGCAGATGGTACTGTTTGAATCGCGATTCCATCTTCTACTGCCGGTAACGTTGTAGAATAATCTTCAAAGGGGGTTCTTTATTAATGAATGAATGCAATGAGTAGGCTACATGCCTGAAAATATCAAGAGAAGGGAAAAACTTAAAATGACGTTTAAGTCATAGAGATTAGGTCCATTTTTACACCGGTCTGCCAAATGTATTCGTTTTGATTCAACGATGAGGCTGCCTCTTGCAGGGGAAATGAGAAGACATCTATTTCATTCTACACTTCACTCGTATTTTCAGTTGTAAATGAGCAGCAAAAAAAAATGCTTTTAAATCTATTTAATCTTTATAAATAATAAGTATGCATTTTCATATAAAATATACAGAAATCAGTTGTAAAAATGTCATTCAAAAACGGACCCCTGTGCAACCGACGCAAGCAAGCACACCCTACAATTTCCCCAGAAATTGTACCCTCTCTAGTTTTACATGTGTGTGTGAGAGAAGGAGAGCAATTACACAAGAAGGTCTCTCCAGTAGGCCTATGTGTAGGCTACTACTACAACACCTGGTAGAACAAGCAAGCCGCTCTGTCGTTAAAAGTGTTTTGTGGAGCCACGCTGTTTGTTGATGTGTTAAATAAACACATCAGTAGCAAGAGGGAGTTTTGTAGCTTTAATGGTATGTATCCTATATGTCGAAATGGTGTGTGCCCCACCAATTTTTTATATATAAAAACGCCACTGTAGATAACCCAATTCAGAGAACAGGAACGTGGCCCAAAACGCAGCTAAAGCTATTGTACAGTTGTTGCTAGCTGTAAAGCCAGGCTAGCTGTCGGCTAGCTTGTAAAAAGTCCCATTCATACAAACTGTATAGTATTGCAGTCGAAATTCGCACTAATTCTACAATTTGAAATTCTAGTGAAATTCACCTAGTCGTTATCTAAGGGATTATGTTAGCCAAATACTGGATATTTACCATCCATAAAAATGTTGTGCTCCAAACTCACTCATTGACGTTGCACCAGAGTATAGGTTTCAGGAAAACATGACATGGATTTCAGGACAAATTGGTTTCGGTAAGCCAAGTCAACTGGATTTGGAAAATGGACCGGCCAGGATTTGATATTTTCTGAGCTGCAGAAAGACGTAATAGCAGTCACACACGTCACTCCCCAAATATTGGGGAGGGACGTGTTATAACGTTAATATTCATAAACTGGTTTCCACAAAGAATTAATTTGAGGCACAAGCTTCTGAAATGTTATGACCATGTTAAGAGTAATAAAACACAATTGTTCACTTTTTAGACATTACTTTTGTGATTAGTAATTCATTGCTTATTCTTTCTTAATTGGTCATAGTTCACAGGTAGTTCTCAATGAGGATATATTTATTTAGTAATAATGAAATACCTACCAAGGAACTACCTTTGTACTAAATTCGCTATTACTTACTGCTTAGTTAATCTTGGTTCCATATTAGTTAATAGTATTAAATTCGGTGTTAATGTACTACCTAACTACCTATTACTTCCTGCATAGCTACTCGTTAACAACGGACCATTATTCTAGAGTGTTACCCAGGGTTTGGCATTTGACGGAGAGACAGAGATAGAGCGAGAAAACGAGAGAAATGGAGAGAGCCTGGATGTTAGCTGGGCCATGAAAGTAGCAGTTACTGCAGTGTTCAGACTGTAGTGTTAGAAGATGTTGGTTGGCCGCAGTTTTCATCTTTTATATTCATTCTTAACATGACTTGTCAGATGGTTTGTTACACATAACCATCAGGGAAGTCGTCCTGGGAAACTGGAAAAAGGGAGCAAACCGATAACTTGCAGCTTGGAATGATGGACTCTTGCGTGGTCTTGATCTTGCTAATCCAGCTCTTACAAGGTCAATTCAGTTCTGTTGTAGACTGAAACTTGAAGGACATCCTCAATACAAATCATAAATTATTAAAGCTGTGCCTGTTCTACCTGCTCTGATTTGATAACTTTCTTTTATTGTGGACTACTGTGCTTAAGCGCCTGCGTTACTATGTCAACCAGTATTACAGTGTAACCCTCTCAATTCCTGGAAGTGTAAAACACGAGGTGACAAGAGCACTATGTCACACACACACATGCACAGACACACAGAGAGCACACAGAAAGATAAATGGGAGTAGGTCTAGGCCCTGGCTGTCTGTCTTGCTGGCTTTGTGTCCAACCCAATGGCAATTGACAGACTAATTTAGTACACATACCAGAGCAGGCAGAATGCCCTTGGTGTGACTTGGGGAAGAACAATCCCACGCTGTTCTGTTGATGGAGTCACAGAATGGAGGGAACGTTAACAGCAAAAGAGAGAAACTTTCTTCCAGGTTGTTTAGCTGTGTGCCATTTCTAGCAATAGAGCTCTTCGCTAATCTTACTTTCATTGTTCTTTCCAAGACATGAAACAATTGAATTCCATAGGTATAGAGAGAACTCCATAAACTGAAAGAATGGACTTAGTACTACAAAGACAACAAGACTCTCATGGCTAACAAAAGTGTCATCGTTGTCAGTTATTATTAGGGAAGTAGATATAATATTTTTCAATTCAACTACTGAATGTATGAAATAAGATAAGAAATTCTAAGTAAACAAAATTAAAAAGCCTTTTTTGTGACTGCCATGTTTGAGTCTGTCATGATCGTGTTTTAAGAGCTAATTTATAAAAAGAATGTACTATTATTATGATACCAAAAGGTTACCAGCGGTCAAGGGGATAGTTGGTAATAGTTGGCCTATTACAGAAACGTTGCTGAAGGAAAGGGAATGATTGCTGCTTCTGGTGTTGTTGACACCCCACATGAACTGCAGTGTGCAAACTTCTCAGCGCAGCTGTGTTTATGGTCAATTACAGTGTTTGTTTGTTTGTGTGTGTGTGTGTGCGTCTGTGTGGACGTGTACGTGTGTGTACATATGTTTGTGTGCATGTGTGTGTGGGCTTATAAATGTGTGCAAACCCTGTCATCTCTCTGTGAGAAGACTGGCTGTTTGTTTACCCTCACACTCCCACTCTGCAGAACTGTAGTCGATGCACCTGGGGCACAGCCAGTCTAAATATGACCCATAGTCTTGCACCACAGTGCTTGACCACAGACAAATACACAAGATACTTTATAGACCCATAGTATTCCAGAGAACTGTTATGGGAGTTACTGTAAACCATAAGTGGTTACTGACAGACGAGACCACACCTCTCATCAAACGTCACTTCATGTCCATTTCAGTTCACTGAAACAATGCGCACATTTTCATGTTCATCCTGTTGTGTGTGTGTGCATCTCCATCTCTCTCCTTGTCTCCAGTGGCGACTGAAGAGGGGGCTGGCTATAGCTGGCTGCATAGATGCCCGTATGGAGGTATTGTGGAGAAAGGACCCCTTGCAAAGACCCTTAACTCCTGCAGAGTTAACCCAGCGGCATCATTAGCCTGCCCATGCAGCTGGGCCATAGAGATCACTTAGAGCACATTTTGTGTTATATTATATCTCAGTGGTCCTCGCCAAAGCCAGACACATGGAAAGTTGTGTGATGTTGTCATATTAACTTAACATACTGTATGTCCCAATGGTTTACGGAGGCCAAACTACTGTACATCCTAATTTCAGCCAAGCACACCTATGTCAGGTACATAAAAAACTTTTGACAGGGTAGGAGCCATTTTCAGTCTTCCAGTCCAGCAGATGTTTCATGTAAAACTGTGTTTCATCTGTCTGTGATGTTTTCTTATTTACATGTTCCTTGATTAGAGCTACTTCCAGCAATTGAAAAAAGTTACTGGGTAGATTAGCTTTGTCCTGAACAGTTTGAGTCTCCAGTGATGCCATTGGCCCAGCTCTCCATACATACAGCTCTTAGCCACACTCTCAAGTCTTCTGCTGAGCCCAGGATGATGATGGGCTTCTCTGTCATCCGCTATCCCCTTGCTAACGCCTAGTGCACACTACTGCAAATTTGACCAGAACATCTGTTAGAGAGCTACATTTTGGAGAGGGCAGGCATTCTTCCGAACATTGCTGCTTCACTTCATGTTATGGTACCAGAGCTCCAGACAAATCATTTGATTATTTTAAAAATCTTTATTATTACTATCATGATGAGCCTTCCTCATCTGATTGCATCCGCCATGACTATTAAAGGGATGCAAAGGGATTTTATTGAAACTCGCCAGACCTCAACATACACACACAGCAACAGTGTGCACTAGGCGAAATATTTCAGGGGCTAAATCTGATCCCGGGGGCTTTATTGGGAGCTTTCCCCACACAATATAAAGAAACATATGTGTATATTAACCCTCTATGTCCTTCATAGCACCTAATTGTATAATATCTCCTGTAACACTGCAGAGAACTTTTACTGGCTCACCAACACAACACATGATTTCGAACTTTCACAGAATATACATTTGAGTTTTAGTATTCATTTTGCAGACGCTTTTTCCAAAAGCGACAAACAAGTAGTAAATATTGTAAGTACTACAGATAATCAAAGACTATAATTGCACACTTTTAACAGTACATGAATGTTTTGTGCCAATGAATGGTCTGTAGAAATGTCTGAGGAATAATTATTTGGGATATCATTCTTGTTTGTAAAGCAGATGTGTAACTGTGCCTGGACAATCCTCAAGAAGGCTTCTGTAATGCTCCTGTGGTTAAAGATCATGGATTTGGCTTGTGTGCATTTATCTGTTTCCATCCTATGTGCAACATGGGATCTCTCCTGGGAACATGACTGACTGACTCATTCTAGACCTGGGTGGAGATCTGGGTCTGGGTTTTGAGCATTGGTCTAAATATGGATCTGGCTTTAAATCCTGTGCTGCCTATTTGAATGATTAACATTCTAATACCATCTAACCAACCTTGCTACTGTTATTGTTCTTTCAGTTCAACATTGAAATGTACTTCGACTGCTTAATATCGTTTTCCCCATATTCATGTCTGACTACTGTTTTCAGGCTACAGTAATGACTCCATTAGGGAAGGAGAGTGGAGAGAAGTAGAGGATTAGGTTCCCACTCTCTTCTCGATGAATGTCACATCTGCCAGGCTAGAAGAGTGCTAAGAGTGGGTGTCTTTAATGGGTCTATCTTGTAGGACTGAGTTGTTGTATGGTATAGTACAAGAGCGAGAGAGGATGGGTATCTGTATATCTTTGTATAGGCAGTTCAGGATTTAATCGTGCATGTAGTTATGAATGCTGTAATTGTCACTGACCCAGTGAAACCTCATCTCTGATATTAACTCCCTCCTTCCCCCTGTCTTTTCTTCCGCTTCTTTCCTTCCATCTTTTTGACCCTTTCTTTACATCTCCCCTAACCGCCCCCCCCACACACACACACACACACACACTCCTCGGGTCATCCCACTGTTCTCCCAGGCTATGATTTTGCAGCGGTTCTGGAGTGGTTCGCAGAGCGCGTGGACCGCATCATCCTGCTGTTTGACGCCCACAAGCTGGACATATCGGACGAGTTCTCGGAGGTGATCAAGGCTCTGAAGAACCACGAGGACAAGATCCGGGTGGTCCTGAACAAGGCCGACCAGATTGAGACCCAGCAGCTGATGAGGGTCTATGGAGCGCTGATGTGGTCGCTGGGAAAGATTGTTAACACGCCCGAGGTTTGTACAAAAATGTGCCAGCTAGGTCTGGAGGTGACACTTAGATCCTTGCTCGCATTCTTTTTTAATAATGTTCCAAACAGTAGATTTAGGTAAATCTAAGGTTTGGCCAATGTTCTTTGGCATTATTCTGGTCTTTATGATGACAAACACCAACTACAGGTTATCTAATGCCTGGAATGAAGACTAGATGCTGAAAGCTTTCTAATACTGTTCCTACACCTAAGTAGCTATTCATAAAACCAGAGAGTTTTGTCAAATCAAAAAGAAAACCAAATTGGTTGCATGTATTATTATTGAGCCCGAAAGAGATAAATAAAAATGGTATTTAACCTACACAGCCCTGGTATATAAGTCTACAATCTATAGGACTTCCTTTTCAATAACCCCTGATCTAGACTGACCAAAAAAATAAACCATTCCCTCTGCCAAATGTTACAATGTTGCTATCGTCTTAAGAATCTTATAAATGTGTCTCATAACCATTTGAATGTGTAGGCACTCATAAGGTCATGTGATAGGTAGATATATGTTCTTTACTGTTCATAAAGGGGTCAGCAGCATGAAAACAGACAAGACAATAAATACATCAAATAAACCCCGTGGTACAAAACACTACAGTACACTGCAGTACAACACTGTGTTACTGTGTCCTCCAGGTGATCCGAGTCTACATCGGATCGTTCTGGTCCCACCCTCTGCTAATCCCAGATAACAGGAAGCTGTTCGAGGCGGAAGAGCAGGACTTGTTCAAGGACATCCAGTCTCTGCCACGCAATGCCGCGCTGCGCAAACTCAACGACCTCATCAAGAGGGCCCGTCTCGCCAAGGTGAGAGGCCCAAACATATCGGTATTACAGGGAAAGAACCCCCCCCCCCCCCACACACACACACACACACACACACACACACACACGTACACCAAATCTCCTTTACCAGGTCCAAGACTATGTCCTTGCTGTGCTCTAGCCTCCACCCTACCAGATGCATCAAATTGTTATTGATTCATTCTGTTTGTATATCTGCAGGCAACAAACATATTTCAATAGCTAGTGTGTAAGCATACACTCACAAAAACACATGGAAACATTGTATTTAAATCCACAAAAGATATTCCCATTGATATTTGGAGGCTAACGGCTACAGAAATCATCTTCTCCGTGCATCCTGTGGCTGTGAAAGGCCATCAGCCTCATATCTTCGGAGGTCCACTCTGCTAAATCCGGCTGTTAACAGAGAAATGGGAAGGAAGACTACAAAGTGAAAACACGTCACTGTAGTTGTATTCTGAGGTGGCTTTACATGGCGTTTGTGAGTGTGGAGGAGTCTCTCATCTATTCCCCACTCCCTTCCCACCAACATCCTGTTCTCCCCTGTTCCTAACCATACAGGAGAGTTATACTTCCGCCTCTGTCAGCAGAGTTGGACTCTTCCACCCTCTGAAGGGAAACCAGGCTTGAGTGTTCCACTGAAGTGTGTGGGGTGGGGGTGTGTGTGTGTGGGGTGGGGTGGAGGTGTGTGTGTGTGTGTGGGGGGGGGTGTTACACCCACTTGAGCCATCACAGGGGGAAATGTTTCCTCTCATCTCCGGGAATTCTGGGAAAACACTAGGAAAGGGAACCCACTTTTGCATTGGTGTAGGTAGCAGGAAAGTATGTGACGTATGTGATGACATGTTTGTGCCCTGTTTCAAAGATTTGTGAGGGATGTAGAGAAATGTTAGTATGCATTACCCACAATGCTCTATGACATATATATATATCAGAATATTATATATTCTTCTGTTGGCTCCCAAGCAATGGACTTAAATGAAATACTGGTTTGGGGACATTTGGGGGAAGGTGCACTGACTGATTTTTTTTTTTTTTACACCCCCCCTACCCCCTCCCACACACACACATACACACACGCTTATCTCAGGTGCATGCCTACATTATCAGCTCCCTGAAGAAAGAGATGCCCAGCGTGTTCGGGAAGGACAACAAGAAGAAGGAGCTGATTGGCAGCCTGGGGGAAATCTACAGCCGCATCGAAAGAGAGCACCAGATATCACCAGGAGACTTCCCCAACCTGAAAAAGATGCAGGTCAGTGATAGAGAGGAACAAAGTACTACATTTATTTAGTAATTTAGCAGACGCTCTTATCCAGAGCGACTTACAGTAAGTACAGGGACATTCCCCTGAGGAAAGTAGGGTGAAGTGCCTTGCCCAAGTACACAAAATCATTTGTGATGGCCTGGAATCGAACCAGCAACCTTCTGATTAATAGCCCAAGTCCCTAACCGCTCAGCCATTTGACTCCCTACACTCCCTACATGGGAAGAAAGAATAAATGTAGACAAAAAGAGACAAACATGGAACAGAGACATGGAAGAGGATGAGAGAGAGAGAGATGGGAGAAAAGAAAGATATAAGGTAATTATCTTTATCAATTAAAGATAAAGATAATTTGTTGACCTAGTCGACAGCTAGATACATGTGCAACTTTCAAACTGTATCCTCTCGCCCTTGACGTCCCACCTTATACTTCAACCCTGAACCTGCCCCTTCCCCTTCCTCTCTCTTCATCCACCTGCAGGACCAGCTTCAGTCGCACGACCTGAACAAGTTCCAGCCCCTGAAGATAAAGCTGCTGGACATGGTGGATGACATGCTGGCCCACGACATTGCCCAGCTCATGGTGCTCGTCCGCCAGGAGGAGACCCAGCGGCCCAACCAGTCGGTGAAGGGCGGCGCCTTCGACGGTACACTCAACGGGCCCTTCGGCCATGGCTACGGAGAGGGTGCCGGCGAGGGCATCGACGAGGCCGAATGGGTAGTGGCGCGGGACAAGCCGGCCTACGACGAGATCTTCTACACACTGTCTCCCGTGAACGGGAAGGTGACAGGTGCCAACGCCAAGAGGGAGATGGTGAAGTCCAAGCTGCCCAACACGGTCCTCGGAAAGATCTGGAAGCTTGCCGATATCGACAAGGACGGGATGCTGGATGACGAGGAGTTCGCCTTAGCAAATCATCTCATCAAGGTCAAACTGGAGGGGCACGAGTTGCCCGCCGACCTTCCGTCGCACCTCGTGCCCCCCTCTAAGAGAAAAATCCCAGAGTAATCCCCCCCTTCCTCCCCCATCTCCATCCCACCCTCCTCCCTCTTTCTATTTTCCATCGGGAGGAGGAAGAAGAAGATAGCCGGCAGCAAGGACAAAAGGGTTGATAGGTGAAGGACCACACTTCAAGAGAGGAGAGCAGAACCTGTGGTAGTCATGCTGTGTAGTCTGTCTCGATGTGAAGGGTGTGGCCTTCTCTCCTCTCACCTGTATGTTTTGTTTTGATTTTATTTTTTATTATACGTTTGGGAAGGGGAGAAATTAGAGGTTTTAGAGAATGATATCTGGACCCTTTAGTACACACACACACACACACACAGACATGCATGTCATGCAGTTACTGTATCTACCCCAATTGAGAAGTTGGCATCAAAACTAAAGGATCTCTCTGTGTCTCTATATATGGGAATGTAATTGCATTTTTATTTCATTAGCCTGGTTTGTATGATCCTTTTTTTCCTTTGGCACTTTGGACGTCAGACCTCATAGAACTAATACATATTGAAAATCTGCCTGTAGACCATTGTTCCTCATATATTTGTTGTCTGCATTATCAATAACGGTAGTTGTGGCATGAACTACAGTGATGTGATCTGTTCTGTACCCAGAAAGGGGGCATGTCTAGTACTACATAACTTGTCCAGCTGTACTAGTCTTGATATTCTGCATGCATACAAATCTTCAGAATAACAGCAGATTTAATTTACAAACATTGCCCATGTAACTGCTTTGAATAATCCCAATTTGAATCAAAATGTTCCACATTGAAAGAATTTGAAGGAAAGAATTTGGTTTTACATCCAAATTATTTCAAAGAGAAATTTGATATTGAATTAAAATGCATTACATGCAGTGACTTGCAGCAGCGGCCTACATTGATTTACTGTGCAGAAGGTGGAAGAAAGTTATGCAGCATAGCCATTGGTTCATCTTCTTCATAAACACACAAAACCACATAATACATATCCTTCCCTTCAGCCCAACCAATCTTTATAATGATATACCAACCAAGTAAAAAAAGTTCCTCATGACATTTTATTTGTCATGTTGTGTAGCACTGTTACCCTAAACTCTGCTGGGACTATACCGGTGTGGAGGTAACCATGACAACTTAACTGTCTATCCAAGATCTAAATGTGTATTGTTGTATATGCTACTAGTTTACCCTCTAGAGACTTGTGTATGTTATACTTACAGTGTTTTGCCCTTTAGCTATTACGCTCCTATGAACTTCCTGTCTTGTGTCTTAAGATGCGACTGGTAAAGATGTGAACTGACAGAGACAATGGTTGGATTCTGATTTCTGATTGGAGGAGAGATATGGCACAGACTCTGCCATTACAGGACACATAACAGATTTAACCAACGCTTAACCAGACATGACCACATTGGGCCGCTGAAAAGCGACTGTGTTATTTGTACTGTATGTATTCTTGGAAGTACTGGGTTGAACGGTATCTGTATTTACTGAAGTTACTCTGACTGATCGGATGATGTAAAAGACACACACACACACACACACACACACCACACAGATTGAATTTAGGAGATGTAGTTTTATATGACAAATGTCATCTCTTGGTCAAAAGCAAAGTCAATGGCACTCACATGCACGTAAATACACAAATACACACACACTCTGGATGCTCACTCTTTGATTCACCATCATTACTAAACCACCTGTACAGACTTGTAGACACGCTGGTTCTCAAACCAAGTCACACATCTCTGCTAAAACCCATGGATAGATAAGCCATACCAGAGTGCTATGGGATAGGCATTGACTTGCTGAGCTCAGATTTAGGAGTGCCTAAGAAGTAGAAGGAAGGGGTGGATTTGGTCTAAACCATCTGTTCACAGTAATGTCCTCATATCTGTCTCTGTCAGTTTGTATGTACTATATGTATGTATGTGTGTGTGTGTGTTAGTCAAGCGTGCTCCACTACTTAAAGTTAGAGGTTACTGGATGTGGTTATGTGTTCCTGTTGTGTGTGTGAATTAGGATGGTTGAACATTCCTCATATACACTGGTTTGAAATTAAGAATTAAATAAAGATATAAAATAAAGAAATTAAATTTTCAGTTGGGTTATTTACTTGCGCCTTATCATCTTGACTGAATTTGTTTCTGTCTAGCCACTAGAACGCAAAACAGAAATCAAATTTGTGGATTTCCTGTCAATAAAGCACATAATCAATCACTACCCCATTATCTGTCTGTTATCATGGACTTCACCGGCTCAGTTCCTGTTTGTTTCAACTGTCATATTTGACATGCAACACACACATACACACTCTGACATCATGAAGAGTGAGGGGATGTAGACAGGGTTGTTGTGGCACCATACATCCCCTAGTTGACATGTAGGATGATATTGATGGGAATCACCCCCCCAGTCTCCAAGAGCGGCGGCCGTGACTTTCTCAACCCAATCCTCTCCCTCTCTCTCCCCCTCTCTCTCCCTACTTTCTTTACTTCCTACAGGAAGTGCTCTCCCCATCCTAGCTGTGCAACTCCCTGTCCCTCTCCTAGTCCAACCATCATAACACAGGTTTTTTTGTACTTACACTTCAACAGATGCATTACATGGCTGCATTACTTTTGAGAACAAGGCATTACACTAGTTAAAGTTGAATGCTGTCACCATAATGTGTCGGATTGAAAAGCTTGCAATGCTTGGTTAACTTACTGGCATGTGTTAGGTAAACAAGATGTTTTTTGTAAAGGGAAGTACCCTATTGATTGAAAAGTTAATAATGGCCATGTTCTGGAATCAGAGCTTTTTTTATATAGTTCAACATGCCAGAAATGTTTGGGTGTTGGCAAGAAATGTCACAACTAAATTATTTTTGTTGTCACAGTTGTGCATCTACACCTTGATTAACCAACTATAACTACACAGCTATTGAGGTCGTTCACATTTGTGATATCATTAAACAGCCGAGGATGTCCTCTCAATTGAACAAAATCAATAGGGCAGTACGGTTGCAAATTTCCTAGCACAAAACCAATGTACACTAGGGTGGACATACATACATTGCTGAGTCTCAAAGTTCAATATTCTTATATAATTATTACAATTGTTAGCTCTAAATGACACCTTTTACAGTAATAATATTTTGGGAATTCAGCGAAAATCATATTAATAGCATGGGTCTTGTTTGGGGTGTTGGAATTAGAGTTCTCCTGACTGTGAGTCTGATTGAAGTAGGACTGGAGGGTGGAGTGACAAGGCCATCCTGGGACCTGAGAGGACACCTCACATCCCGCTGCTAATTGTGTTAGCGTTACTGTGTTGTTGCTTAGTGGACTAAGAATGTTGTTAAAGACTTCTTATAAAGGAACATTGTGACCTGGAGACTGCCACACCTCAGACACATGACATGACGCAAGAGCACAGAGAGCACAAATATCTAAGAAGGATTTCCAACTATGCCACCGTGATGATAGATGGTTGGCCAAAGCATCTCAACTGCAACAGTGACATTTTACACTCTTCACAATCTCAGATCTCTGTGCTGTACCCTTCCAGTTCAGAAGAGACTGTAATGCTTTGTTGCCCTCTGTAGTATGAGAGGGGAAACTGCAAGACATCAGAGGTTTGATTGCCACAAGCAGAGCAGATGTGTGAGTGTGTGTGTGATACCTTGTGAGTAACTGGTTCAGTATCAGTTGTGTCCTCTGAGTACAGCTTATAGACCCCTAAAGGAACCGCTGGCATAATTGTCACAGTTTATCAGAATCAGAATGGGTTTTATTTGCCATTCCTTTTCTGTTTGCACAGAAAAGGTATTTACTTTGGCAGGAAGGTGTATACATTAAACATATAGGAATCCTAAAAACCTCAATATGTGGTCTAACTATACTAAAGGTACAAGTCTACCTAATACTAATAAAAAATATAAAATACAATATAAGTTGGGCTGACATCCTGTGTTACTGACTGTACACAGTCTTGCTCCAGCTACTTTACACCATTAACCCCAATGCTAGCTTTCCCATAGCAGCATGTACATAATATACAACATTGACCACGGATTACATTTCCTTTATTATTCATACAGTGTGTCAAAAGCATTGTACCATTTATCACAGTCCCTTCTCGTGCTATTAACAGGCATCTTTGTTTAAAGCAGGAAACCTAATTTCAGACATATCCTGTTTCCTGTGGACATACATGAATATTCTGAATATTCTGCATTGTTACTTGTTATCTTGCTTTGAGTCAAGGAGACATTTTAGATAACATATTGCCAATCATATTAGTCACTAAGACTTTATCAGCTGATATTCAGTCCAAAGTGATGACGAACAAAATATCAGAGGAACTGTTGAAAATGAGATCACCAGAAAACACAGAGCTAGTATAAGCTAATGCCACCATCAGAAGATACAACCACCCTCTCACACCACTACTTTGTGTGTGTGTGTGTCCGTCCACACCCTCCGTCAGGCAGTATGTTCCTGTTTTCCTGCTTTCCTATCTCCTCCACCGTCCTGTGTAGACAGGAATATGAGAGGACGACAGGATGTGTGACATGGGAATAACATGTGTATGGTCTTCATCAGAGGAGGGGACTCTAGTAAGGAAGGTTAAGATGGTCTTCTTTAATAAATGGATATTCAGTAATGTAAAGTGTTGGAACTAACAATGTGGAAACGTATGTACCACACACTTTGTTAAGATGAAGTGGGTCATTATGCTGTGGGACTTTACTAGTGAAAGAGATAGTCTTGGCTTTACATTTTTTTCATTTTATTCATTTAGCAGACACTTTTATCCAAACAAATTGTGCACATAGAAAGTAAATACTTAGTTAATACTACAGAGCAACAGAAACATCCAAATTGCTTAAGTATGTAAGAACATATCTACTCAATTACTCAACTGCAGTCTTCTTCTTAAGTGCAACAGTTCAGAGAAGCTATTGTATACAAAAGGATCTGCTTTATAACTCAAGGAGAGCATACGCAATTCCTTCTTAAGACACCTGAATGGTCAACACCTGTAATTATCAATTACGCTAAAGCCGCAAAAAGGCAGATTAGAACAGTTGTCAGTGGTGGACAGTGAACAAAGTGACACCTTTCCACCAGATTCCTTTTCAGAAGGGAATATTTGGATCTTGGTCATGAATGGCGAGACCACACTTTAGAAACACATTACTCAAAGAACCAACTACAGTAGGGATCAATGAAAGTATAGTCTTCGTTGTTGGACTGGGAACAACCTGGCTTTATATTTCGAGGAGCACATACGCACCTCTGGGTTCCAAAGCCAACGGAATGGTCGACAACTGTAACAATCAATTATGCTAAAGCCGCGACACATGGAATCTGTCTCTTGGTCAAAGACATTTCACGCAGAGTTCTGAAATCTTCCACATGACAAAACGTTGCATAGAGAACCAAAATGTTCGTTTGGATCTGTGGATTCCTTGCGTAGAGAGAATCAAATTGTGGAATCAGCTTAACTTGGAACGGATCTAAGTATTGATCAACATCAAGGCCGTTATTGCAATCGCTCCACATCCCAGCAGTGTTACAAATCGCACAGTCCAGCGCATCATGAGACAGATGCAAACATAACTGTGACTGATTTTGTTTGAACAATCATTGTAAATCCAATCAGAACATGATCCTTTCGTCCAAGTTCCATTCAAGAACTTGGAACAGTCATCAATGGTGTTAGGACAGTGAACAAAGCCACACTTTTCCACCAGATTCCTGCTCAGAAGGGAACATCTGCATCTTCATCATGGATAGCGAGACCACTCCTTAGAAACACATTTCTCAAAGAACAAACTATAGAAATTATCCCTGAAAGTATAGTCTTGGACTGGGAACAACCTGGCTTTATGTCGAGGAGCGCATACGCACCACTGGGTTCCAAAGCCAATTGAATGGTCGACACCTGTAACAATCAATTATGCTAAAGCCGCGACACGTGGAATCTGTCTCTTGGTCAACATCTTGACCACTCTTGGTCCACATGACAAAACGTTGCATAGAAAACCAAATTGTTTGTTTGGATCCATGGATTCCTTGCATAGAGAGAACCAAATTCAGCTAAAGTTGGCACGGATCTAAGTATTGATCAACATCAAGGCCGTTATTGCAATCCCTTCACATCCCAGCAGTGTTACAAATCGCACAGTCCAGCGCATCATGAGACAGATGCAAACATTACTGTGACTGATTTTGCTGGAACAATCAATGTAAATCCACTCAGAACATGATCCTTTCATCCAAGTTCCATTCAAGAACTTGGAACAGTCATCAATGGTGGTAGGACAGTGAACAAAGCCACACCTTTCCACCAGATTCCTGCTCAGAAGGGAACATCTTCATCATGGATAGCGAGACCACTCCTTAGAAACACATTTCTCAATGAACAAACTATAGAAACTAGAGAGGGTACAATTTCTGGGGAAATTGTAGGGTGTGCTTGCTTGCGTCGGTTGCACAGGGGGGTCCGTTTTTGTATGAAATTTTTACAACTGATATTTCTGTATATTTTATATAAAAATGCATACTTATTATTTATAAAGATTACATAGAATTAAAAGCAAATTTTTTTTGCTGCTCATTTACAACTCACAATACGAGTGAAGTGTAGAATGAAATAGATGTCTTCTCATTTCCCCTGCAAGAGGCAGCCTCATAGCTGAATCAAAACGAATAAATTTGGCAGACCGGTGTAAAAATTGACCTAATCTCTATGACTTAAACGTCCTTTTAAGTTTTTCCCTTATATTATTATTATATTTTCAGGCATTTAGCCTACTCATATTGCATTCATTCATTAAAGATCCTGTAAAGTAAATTCCATGTTTTGCTTCTAAGTACATTATATACGTGTGAAACGAGTTCCTGAAAGCATGTGCAAAGCGCTAAAACTTTGTCACACTGAAATGTGGAGTTAAACTGAAGAACAGTTTCTCTTCCGTTTTCAGATCAGGTTTTAATGGGCGGAGCCAAAAAATGCCCTATCTACGTCATTTCGCCCTATCTATGTCAGATGACTGAATGGCTCCTCCTGCTGTACTGTTATTGTAGCCTACATCAGCTAGCTAGCTAGCTTCTGGATGTCTCCCACCACCCGCAACTGCATCTTCCCTGGATGCAAGAACTCCAGCTGCGCTGCAACGCCATTTAAGTTCCCTATTGATAATGAAAGGAAAAATAGGTGTATAGATTTTGTGAAGAGCCACGCTCATGGAAAGCTTCGGATAAACTCCAACAGCCGCCTCTGCACTGACCATTTCGCAGCGGACAGTTTTAACATGGACCAGAGACAGACGGGGTTCACCAACACACGGCTTCTCTTGCAGCGCGGAGCCGTACCGAGCATCGCCCCTCTGGCCGTTCAGCCTCCGGTCGCACCTGGACCATCCACCGCCGCCAGCAGTTCATCACTCAGTTCTGTGTGCTTGTTATAATTATACTAGATAACTTTTCCAGAGGTATTTCTGCTATGAGTTAGTGCAAACCGCTAAATTGATATTAGGCTACTCGGTGTAGAATGATGGTATATTGGTGAAATGGTAGCTAATGTGTTAGAAGTAGCCTAGTTGGAGAACTCACTGTCTGCTGTCTCTGGTGTCCATTTTTACTGTTACAGCTCACGGGAACATTTCATTTATATGCATCTGTATGTTTCACTCATTGAACAAATAAATTGTAATTCTATACGGTTTTGTTCGGCTTGACATAGCGTCCATTATCTGGGTCGGAGGTAGGCACTAGGCAGCGAGGGGAGGAGCTTCAGCTCCTTCAGGCGACACGCCCCCCCAGTCTCAAGCAGAGAAGACTGCTAATTTTTTCACGATTTCACAGCCTAATTTAACATACTTGTCGGTGTTATTTTTTCATTCGAATTTGGATGGGTAGTTAATAACATTATTCTGTGGTGTGGCGAACTTAAAACTTGTTTCCAGGTCCACTTTACAGGATCTTTAATAAAGAACCCCTTTGAAGATTATTCTACGACGTTACCGGCAGTAGAAGATGGAATCGCGATTCAAACAGTACCATTGGCTAACTGAAAATATGCCCCCAAAAACGTAAATAAGCTTGACATTTATTTAGTGGAAAATCGCTTTCATAAAAAGCTCACTGGTAGCGATGCGATACGTGCGATATAGCCCTGTGTGTAGAAGCTGCCCCGGTAAATTGTACTACTTCAGTACAGTAGACTACTGCTGTGTTTGTCTTGGTAGCGATTGCGTTGGTTGAATTGGATTTAACGTTCCGTTGTACGGTTTAGGCTGAAATTAATTATTTTCATGAACAGATTGACAAAGTTTAGGCTGTGGCAATGACGTTAAGGTTAGTAGTTAGATAGACTTTTGATTTAACCCTCGTGCTGCCTTCGGGTCACATGACCCAAAGGTTCATAACGAACCATCGTTGTGTTTACCCAATTTTACCCAATACAAAAACAAATTAAAATAATTTTCTTTTAACCTTCGCAATGTGGGGGGTCTGAGACAGCCCAACGGTTAAAAGAAAAGGCTTCACTTTGTCTTTGTATGCGGTAAATCTGTCGCAATACGACGGTGGGTCACAATGACTGATGGGTCAGAATGACCCGAAGATAACACAAGGGTTAAGTAAGGGGAGTAGTTAGATGTTTTTGTAGTGTCTCGCGTAGGCTACAGCGTTGCAGTGAGCAACACTGGTTTGAAAACACAGGTAATGATAATTTCACCAAAAAATCGTTTACTTGTAATGTAATGTCATAATAAATCCTACAACGAAAATGTATTTGTGAGGAATGTTTATTTGATTGTGTTGCCCGGGCAACAGAGGCTAATGTCATGATGCTAATGCTTCAGTGAAATAGTAGACTACCGTTTCCGAAAGTAGATGTGGGCCTACTTCCTTAATAATATCAGCTAATATTGTACATTACATTTCACAATTGTGTTTCACATCACAAAGTAAAATAAGTAAATAGTTATCACCCTGGCCTCTTTGCTTGTGGCGTTTCTGCAGCTGCCTTGCAGTAAAGCTATAGTTAGCCTAGCTATCCCCCAAGTTAACAGATGCAAAACGAATGTTCTGCTACAGGCGTGTTTTCGTGACGTTAGTGACGTATTGACGTTAGTAAAGTCAGTGACTGTGGCTAGCAAATTAGCCACTGTTAGATTCACTTTTCACCACAAAAATGCAATTCCTACTTAAACCATGCAACGGAATGTAAATAAAAATACAACCAACGCAATCGCTACCAATACGAAACTTTTGACACCTAGGTTGTCTATGAAGTCCAAATATTGACTGATCCTTAGGGGGGCGAAAATAAACAATAATAATAAAAAATATAGCTGCAAGCAGCAATGGCGGATTCCTCCTAAGATTGCGAACCATTGAAAAATGTATATTCTTCACAAATTGTCACTGTATAGAAAAATCCATGCTGTAGACTTACCAATGGGATACCAAATCTGAAATGCAATACCATCAAGACCCACAAGGGCTTTTATTTCAAGCCAAGGAGTGAAAGGAGGGGGCTTGGTGAGCCTACCCATTCCAGAAAGCCTTGTATCTTTGTGTATCAGGGTGTGGCCTGTAGCGTCACCTATGGGTGATATTGGGCCATTTGTGGTGTGGTAGTTACTCTTGGCCTATACTATCAATGTTTCAGGATTTTGAGAACTTTTTACCATTGCACACAAAATCGGAAATGCAATACCATCAAGATCCACAAGGGCCTTCACTTTAAGCCAAGGAATGAGTGGGGGCTTGGTCAGCCCACAATTGCCTGAAATGTTGTGTATGCATCTCGCCAAGCTTGCGCGTGTGTCAAGGGAATGGCTGAGTGTGTGAGAATGTGGAGCGCGCACGCTGAGGAGCAGAGGGAGACATTACATTGGAAATTTCATTAGCAATTAGCCAAGCATGCATGTTTCAAATATTCATCACAAATCGACTTTTCATCTCACAGTCAACTTTTTCTCAGATTTGTGTACTAAACATTCTCAAGAGACTTCATATGAACTTGTGATTGAATCAGAGTATCAGTTTTTGACCGTCGGATTTGTAAAGTATTATTTTAGCGTTAGCGATAAATTCGATTTGCTTTATATCAAACATTTTTTGAGATATGAAGTTGCCTTTGCACATGGTAACATGTTGTAGTGTCTTCCTTGTGACATACCAAGTTACGTGTTGATATCTCAAAGATTTGCTGAGATATGACTTCACTTCTTGTTTGGCGGCTTTTCTGCTGAATTTGCTGTACCGAACAAACGGTTGTGAGAATCAAAATTCTTTTCGATAACTTTTGTGAGGCTTGGTCTGAAGATCATCATTGGTAATTTTAAAGAAGATATGACAAAAATTGTAGGAGGAGTAGGCTTTCAAAGGTTTTTGATAAAACCGGAAATGGCGAAAAATCTATATAACCGGAAATTGACGTCATAGGGTGCGTTGAACTCATCTTGATCCAGGGAATCCAATGGTACCTCATTTTTGAAAATCAGTCATACGGTTCAAAAGTTGAGTGTGTAAACACAAGTCCAACTTTGACCCATTGGTGGCGCTAGAGTGGTCTAATGGGATACATGAAACTTGGTGTAGGTATAGAAGGAACTGTCCTTAATGAGTGTGCCAAATTTCACAAAAAGTTATCCAAGGGTTCTAGGGGCTGCCATTGACTCCCATGGAACTAGAATAATAATAAATATAGCTGCAGGCAGCAATGGCGGGTTCCTCCTCAGCATTGCAAACCATTACAAAATTGACATGACACAGACATGTATTTCATACATGTACACAACATTTCAAGACAATTGGATCAATGGCTGATTTGAAGTCATTTTTTGAAATTCTTCACAAATTGTCACTGTAGAGAAATATCCATGCTGCCGACATTATGGGTTCTTGAGACTTCTTTGTTCCCCATTGGCAATAAGGCATGCGTACCAACTTTTAGACATGTTGGACTGACAGGGTTAAAATGCCACCCTTTTGAAAGTGACAACTTTGAAGCGTGTTGTGTCAGGCCACCTGTGCTCTGGTCAGGCCCATCATGCAGAGATCCATTCTTTAAAAGCTTTGATTACAACAATAACTTTATGAAAGTGAGGATACACTTCACTAAAGGAAGTGTGTAGGTTATGTACTACTACTGCTTGCTCTGCCCACACACTTTCCCCATCCATGCGGTTTCCCTCTATCCCAGCGCAGGTCATGCCAAGGCATAAATGCGGCAGCCGTATGAGTATTAGAAGTAGCCCAAAAAACATACCATACACAGTCACACTGTTTTCAAAACTGAAACTGGTTACAAGACTATGGCTATTAGAACTCTACCTGAATTGAGCTCTCTCTAGAGTCTCAGTCAAACAACTGTCAAGAGTCATGTAGGGAACTGGACCAAGGTATAGCTAATGTCCAGCTGTTAGCAAGTGTACCTTGTGATGGTACAGCAGCTTAACAATACTTTGTCATGGTCAGACTCTCTGATCCCATTGAACTACACAAAATGCACAATCAGGGTGACCAACAGTATTATCTTAAGTAAAAAACAATAACATTACACACATTTAAGTGAACGAACACAACAACTGAAATCCCTTGCACAGCTGTTGTAACCAAACTATTTTCCACAGCTATTTGCGTTTTTGGTGTGCACTGCATGCTGGGTACCCAAGGGCGCTGACGCTACAATATTTATTATCTAGCTGTCTTCCGGCTGTGTAATATGACGAGATGCTAGCGATGCAAACATGAAAGCTTGTCTCGGGGGGTCATGCATGTGATCTCACTACAAGCTTTTGATTACACGTGAGGACTGTTAGCAAAGTATTTCTATTCGTGTTTTGTTAGTGATTGAATGGTAATGTCAGCTAGCTAAAAACAATGTTAGTTAGCTTGGCTAAAATGGTTTTCATAAAAACAGATATCAACAAATCAGATCTATCTAACTTTATTCAGAAGGGGGGGGGGGGGGTGGGAACATATAAACTAGAGGTGAAATGGTAGGCATTGTTCTGCCTTGAAGCTGCGTGCGCATCCTCATTGTTTGTAACCACCAACCCATCTATATGTAAAGATAACATCCAAGGTAGCAATTTCGCCAAATTTGACTGCAGATTTTTTACACCATATGTACTTCGTTATGGTTTTTGAGTCAAACAACTTGCTAAATGATTAAATGTCTGTTAAATGTCAAATCCAACTTTAAATGTATAAAAGAGAGAATTAAACCTAGAGGTTGAAAAGGCTACGTTTGTCTAAACTGACATGCACAAACTCAGAGCACTGAGTTTCAACATCCATGTACACATTTTGTCTCTATTTTTTACTCTACTCTTTAACGCATGACTATGTTTAACTTAATGTCAGCACCTCTCTGTCATCAATTGTCTCTGGAGTGGGGGATGGGGGCTTCTTATCCAACAAATTACATCCCTGAACTTTTAAAACATATCAATGGCCTACTACAATTGTAAACATCCTTTGGCCTTCCCATGCTGGGAAGAAAACTACAGTTTTTCTTTGATTAAACGTTGACCTTGAATAAACGCTGCACCAAAAATGAACATTGTGTAATAAATGGCACCTTCGATTAAACGCCTCCCCCAAAAAATCAGAAAACGGTTATTTAATTGGTTAAATTAAAACACAGTATTTATTACACAAGTAATTTACAAGTGTAGCATACTATTATCCCATGAAACACTGTCAGGCACAAGTGTCTTTCTTGCTACAGATTTATTTGAAGCTTTTTCTCCAAATCCACCGTTAAAACTAAACTCACGCTGTAATGAGAAAATAAAGACCACATTAGCTTAATATGAACATGCAATGACATGCGCAGCATGTAAATAACATTCACCAAAGTCAAATACAGACACAAAACAACATACTTTGTTGGCTGCATGCTGTAGCCTACACAAGGGAATAGAGGTTTCCTTAGATTGCTAACAACCTCTATAACAACCTTAAACTTATCACTTACAGTGAATGTGCATAAAGCTCCAGGACCTGACAACATCCCTGGCTGTGTTCTCAAGGCCTGTGCTCCTGAACTGGCAGAGGTGTTCACTGACATCTTTAACCTCTCCCTGTCGCAGTCTGTCGTCCCCAATAGGTTCAAGGGGGCCACCATCATCCCAGTCTCTAAGAAACCATCAGTGAGCTGTCTCAATGATTACCGCCCTGTTGCCCTGTTGTGATGAAATGCTTTGAGACTTTAGTCAAAGACCACATTACATCCTGCCTGTCACCTGCATTAGACCCACTCCAGTTTGCATATAGGCCGAACAGGTCTACAGATGATGTTGTAGCTTTGGCCTTGAACACTGCTCTCTTTCACTTGGATCAGAACAACATATACGTGCGGATGCTCTTCATCGACTTCAGCTCCGTTTTCAACACCATAGTACCATCCAGGCTCATCATAAAACTACAGGACCGAACATCAGTCCTTCCATGTGCAGCTGGACAGGACACAGGCAGTACGGTTAGGTAACATCACCCCACCAGTCTAACACTCAGCACTGGTGCCCCACAGAGTTGTGTGTTAAGCCCACTGTTGTACTCTCTGTTCACCTATGGTTGTGCAGCCACAAAAAGGTCCAACACTATCATTATGTTTGCTGATGACACCACCATTATCGGCTGCATCAAGAATGGTGATGAGTCTGCCTACAGAGCAGAGTTGACAACAATGACATCCTGGTGTCAGCATAACAGCCTGTTGCTTAATGTAGCAAAAACCAAGGAGTTGATAGTGGACTACTGGCGGCTGCAGGGAGAACATGCACCCATTCACATCGCGGGCACAGCTGTGGAGAGTCAAAAGTTTCAGATTTTTTGGTATCAACATCAGTGAGGATCTGAGCTGGACACCATATTGGTGTGGTTACAAGGACAGCGAAACAGAGGCTCTTTTTTCAGCGGCGACTGTGGAAATTTGGCATGGACTGCACTATACTGACCAATTTTTACCGGTGCACCATTGAGAGCATACTGACTGGTGGCATTACAACATGGTTTGGCAACAGCACTGCCCAGGACAGGAAGACACTACAAAGAGTGGTCAAATCTGCACAGCGTATTACAAGGACTGCATTACCATCCATTCAGGACCTTTACAGCCAGCGGTGCAGGAGAAAGGCCAAGTGGATCATTTCTGACCCTAGTCATCCCTGCCACAGTCTTTTCTCCCTCCTGCCTTCTGGAAGGCGATACAAGAGTATAAGGTCCTGTACCAGCAGATACAGGGATAGTTTTCTCACACATGCCATCAGGATGCTGAACTGTCCTTGAAATATCTTTTTGCACTACAATTTTTCTTATTTTTTCTACCCTTTTTCTCCATTCTTTAGTATTTAATTTTTTTATTCTGCAAGTTGAACGGACATTGAGCACAAAGAATTTCATTACTTATAAATGCTGTTTATGAGTATATGATAATAAACTTGAACTTGAAACTTTTATCAGAGCTTTAAATTGTCTGTGCTTCGCTTGCTGTTGTCGACTCACTCATGAGCGTCCCAAAAGGCCTTCAAAATAAAGTCACGTAATAATTCTGAATACAATTATATAATTCTAAATTAAGACATTGCTTGAAAAAAAATTATACATTATTATAATGCAATTGCGACAATTGCATTCAGGCCTATAGATAGTTATACATATTGTATACAATATGGCGAGGTAGCTGACTTAACCATTCCTGAATGTGCTTTTCATCAACACCAAGTTTGCGTGCTATAGATCTGTTGCTGGTGGTGAGTGCTTTCTGCACAGGTTTCTGTTTGAAAGCTGTAAGAATGTTACGGCATGCTGCGTCAGATTTGTACACAAAGTAGAGACACGCGCGGCATACATTTTACACTGGGCTTTTGTTTGACTTCCTTGTCTATTCTGTATTTGTCTATGGCTGCACTGCAGCTACAATTCACTGAATCTCTCTTACCAATTAAACGTTGCCCTTGAATGAACGCCACCCTCGAATAAACGCTGCACCACTAACTGCTCTATTAAAAGGGTTCACTATGAAGCAAACCATTCTAACAAAATAATAACAACATTTACAATGATTTCAACAAGAAGTCTCTCTGACTTGACAACTCTCTAAACAAGCAACTTTCCAAAGCAAAAAGCAATCTCTGACCAGTGTGGTAATTTTATGTTGACAACTAAACCGCTGATTGGAAGTGCGCAGCTGATTGCCAATCACGAGATAGGGAGACTGATAGCCAACCGCCAACAAACGCTGACTAGACCATACCTGCATGCAGCGAATAGAAAGAAAGAAGGGAGAAAAGAAAAAACACACAACCACAACTATACAGACTGAATTAGGACATTTTAAACATGGGTCCGTAACAAAGACATTGTTAAAAATGCTCATTCACATTCATTTTTCTCAATTAATCTTATCACTTAAACACACTGGTTTAGCATTTTTTCCCACAAGGAAGTCTAACCTCAACAGTGGATCCTTGGTCCCTGGATCTCTTGCTGGAACATGGCATCTAAAAAACACATAGAAAAACCATCAAAAACTATGAAATGTAACATACCACACTACTGCTTAACAATTTCATAGTCTTACATTATCATAACTTCATACTCAACAGTTCTAGTATACAGACCTTTAAGAAAATATTGAAATGGTTAGGATTCTCAAAACACCAATCTCTGTACTTAAAAAAAATATTTAGACATCCATTATTTACCTTTATTCAATTTACACTGTCTACATTCAAATTTAAGTCTGTAAAATGTAAACAGAGAAACGGACTCGACTATAAATACAAATTAAGACCAATTGAGAACAATTTATCTTGCAAATGGTTTTTACTTTAAATTCATGTTTCACCAAAAGAATCATCACAGTTTAACACAAATAACCAAACCTTACTGTTAAAATACTGCCAAGCCACTGACTCACATTAGAAAATTAAAACAAATAAACATAGCCTAGAAGATGTACCTGTAGGTCAATTACATAATCAAGAGCATGGAGTAGGAATGGATGGATGACAAAATACCCCGCCGAGCCCAATCCATTAAATATTTCCTACCCATAAGTTAATTTCCTGAAATGCAATAATTCACCAACATTTTGACAATTTCATGCTCCAAACTTTGTGGGAACAGTTTGGAGATGGCCCCTTCCTGTTCTAACATGACTGTGCAACAGTGCACAAAGCAAGGCCCATAAACACATGGATGAGCGAGATTGGTGTGGACGAACTTGAGTGGCCTGCACACAGTCCTGACCTCAACCCAATACAACACCTTTGGGATGAATTAGAGCAGGGACTGCGAGCCAAACCTTCTTGTTCCACATCAATGTTGGACCTCACAAATGCACTTCTGGAAGAATGGTAAAACATTTCCATAAACCTCTTAAACCTTGTGGAAAGCCTTCCTAGACGAGTTGAAACTATTACAAAGGGTGGTCCGACATCATATCCTATGGTTTAAGAATGAGATGTCACTCACGTTCATGAGCGTGT
Organism: Osmerus eperlanus; assembly: GCF_963692335.1. Lineage (NCBI taxonomy): Eukaryota > Metazoa > Chordata > Actinopteri > Osmeriformes > Osmeridae > Osmerus > Osmerus eperlanus. Next base: position 15,487,476 of record NC_085025.1, read on the forward strand.
AAAGGCAACCGAGCGAATACTTTGGCAATTTAGTGTATAAAATTGATACAAATATAAAATGTTATCAAGAGATAGGAAATCGTGCAGCATGGTACAAAATGCCGATTACAAACGTATTGTAGGTCTATAGGCTTTCAATGGAACTCCTAAACGATCAAACCATGAACCCAAACAAAGCTAGCAAGCAAAACAACCATGGTACCATTGCTACTTGCTTATGCTAGGTAGCTCTAACTGTGCAGCAAACTAGGCTACCTAGCTACAGTTTCAAAAAGAATAACTTACAATGTGAAGACCGTCAGAAAAACTTGGAACGAACAAACAAAATTACATCAACAATGACATGTAGCTAAAGATAGAATAACCCAACCGTAGGTAGGTACAGTACATAAATTTGAAACGCCGTCCACAAAAGCAAAAACTAGCCTTAAGGGTTATAGCTTGCTCGGCATTTATCTGACCTCCTTGTCTATTTGTTTGTGTATGGCCGCACTGCAACTACAATTCACTGAATCTGTCTTACTAATTAAACGTTGCCTTCGAATAAAAGCCGCACCACAAATGATCATTGTGTAATACACGCTGCAGTGTTTAATCGAAAGACACATTTGGAACTCACCGTACTAATTTAAATTACATCAACAATGACATGTAAAAATAGAACAACCCAACCGCATAGTCACGCACAGTATACAAATTTCAAACGCGTCTCACAGAAGCAAGTATAATGTTAAAGATTTTACGACTTGCTAGCCTGTAATACTGTCTGTACAAAGAGATATTCTTAGCTCAGCTAGCCTACAGTAGATAGATTAGCTGCTATCCTGTTTACGACAGTATAAAAGTCTTCAAGTTATCATACGAATACAAACGCTAAAATACATGTTTTGTACTGCCATTGTAGGATCTTATTACTCACTGTCAAATGTAACAATGAAAATCTCTGAGGGCTGCAGGAGTTCTCCAACGATAAAATAAAATGGTCGTCTTCTTGTGCGTGTACCAAGCTCGCGCGTGTGTCAAGGGGCTCTGGCCCCTTGTGTGTGAGAATGTGGAGCACGCGCGCACAGGAGCAAAGGGAGAGAGGATTTGGGGAAACAGCCCTAAAAATTAGCCAAGCATGCATGTTTCAAATATTCACTAAAAATCGAGTTTTCATGTTACAGTCAACTTTTTCTCAGATTTGTGTACTCAACATTCTCAAGAGTCTTCATATGAACTAGTGATTGAATCAGAGTATAGTTTTTTGGCCGGCGGATGTGTAAAGCATTATTTTAGCATTAGCAATAAATTCAATTAGCTTTATATCAATCATTTTTAGAGGTATGAAGTTGCCTTTGCACATGGTAACATGTTGTAGTGTCTTCCACGTGACATACCAAGTTTGGTGTTGATATCTCAAAGATTTGCTGAGATTTGACCAAACGTCCTGTTTGGTTGCTTTGTTGCAGATTTTGATTGGCTCTACCGGACAAACGGTTTTGAAAATCAGAAATCCCTACGATAACTTTTGTGAGGCTCAGTCTGGATATCATCTATGGCAATTTTGAAGAAAATTCGACCAAAAATGTAGGAGGAGTAGGGAAAAAACGTGTTTCCTTAATCTTTATTGTACAGAAAAATCCAATATGGCGGCCGTTATAGCTTCTTGAGGCTTTTTTATTCCTCATGAGAAATAAGGCATATGTAATGAATTTCAGAATTTTGGGACTTATGGCCTGCAAATGGCATCAATTTGAAAATTGACATATTGGGGCGTGGCCTGTAGCGCCACCTATTGTCTCACATGGCCCATGTTTGGTATGGTAGTTACTAATGGTCTGCAGTTTCAACATGCCAAATTTCACAACTTTTTACGGTACTGGTCTAGGGGCTGCCATTGACTCCCATGGGTAAAACATAATAATACCACCAAATATAGCTGCAGGCAGCAATGGCGGGTTCCTCCTCAGCATTGCAAACCATTACAAAATTGACATGACACAGACATGTATTTCATACATGTACACAACATTTCAATACAATTGGATCAATGGCTGATTTGAAGTCATTTTTTGAAATTCTTCAGAAATTGTCACTGTAGAGAAATATCCATGCTGCCGACATTATGGGTTCTTGAGACTTCTTTGTTCCCCATTGGCAATAAGGCATGCGTACCAACTTTTAGACATTTTGGACTGACAGGGTTAAAATGCCACCCTTTTGAAAGTGACAACTTTGAAGCGTGTTCTGTCAGGCCACCTGTGCTCTGGTCAGGCCCATCATGCAGAGATCCATTCTTTAAAAGCTTTGATTACAACAATAACTTTATGAAAGTCAGAATACACTTTAGTAAAGGACGTGTGTAGTTTATGTACTACTACTGCTTGCTCTGCCCACACACTTTCCCCATCCATGCTGTTTCCCTCTTTGCCAGTGCGGGTGGTGCGGTGGCCGCATGAGGTTTAGGTGTAGTCCAAAAGTTGCCTCCCACAATCAAAACATATTAACCGCAACATTGTTTTCAAACTTTCTCAAAGATGGCTTGAAAACCACAGATATTGACTCTCTTCTTGAGTAGATCTCTTTCCAGAATCTCAGTCAATCCAGAATCAAGATTAGCCTCATAGGCAATTGGTCTGGTCTAGGGCACAGCCCACGTTCAGCTCCTTGCAAGTATAGCCTGTGATAGTAAAATGGCCGACTCTCTGTTCCCATTAAACTACACAGCATGCACACTCAAGGTGACCAACAAGATTATATTAACTAACAAACAATGGCCGGGTTTCCCAGATTCGTTAAGAAGCTCTTAACGCTAAGAGCTTCTTAAGAGCGTTCTAAGAACGCTCTAGAACGCTCTTAGAACGCTCCTAAGAAGCTCTTAGCGTTAAGAGCTTCTTAACGAATCTGGGAAACCCGGCCAATAACATTACAAACATCTAACTGAACGAACACAACAACTGAAATCCCTTGCGTAGCTGTTGTTTTTTTAACATGCCGCACTGCATGCTGGGTACCCAAGAGCGCTGACGCTGATTATCTAGCTGTGCTCCGACTGCGTGATATGACGAGATGCTAGTGGTGCGCTGAGGTCTCAGAGTCTCCTGCCCGAGTTCAAGTTCTGTCCGATTAGCAAGCTATTTTTACTAATGTTTTGTTAGCAATTGAATGGTAATGCAAGCTAGCTAAAAACAATGTTAGTTAGCTTGGCTAAACTGGTTTTCATAGCAACAGAAATCAACAAATCAGATCAGTCGAACTTTATTCAGAAATGGGGGGATGGCGGGAACATTAAAGGTGTAGGTACAGTAAAAGTGAAATGGAACGCGTCTTTCTGCCTTGAAGCTGCGTGCGCATCAACAAGACCCCATCTATATGTAAAGATAACATCCAAGCTAACAATTTCGCCAAATCTGACTGCAGCATTGTATACCATATGTACCGTGTTATGGTTGTTTGAGTTAAACAACTTGCTAAATGAATTAAATGTCAAATCCAACTATAAATGTATAAAAGAGAGTTCCAATCAAATCTGAATTTGTTTTAAACCTAGAGGTTTAAAAGGTTACCTTTGCCTAAACTGACATGCACCAACTCAGTTTCAACAGCCATTTACACATTTAGTCTCTATTTGTTACTCTATTCTTAAGGCATGTTTAACTTAATGTCTGCACCTCTCTGTCACCAACTGTCTCTGCAGTGGGGGCTTCACAGGGTGTCTACAGGTATAAACAAGTTAAATGTAAGACCTTTTAATACCACTTCCAAATGAAATTAAAGACCAAACTTACGATGGAAATACAAATCAAAAGTGGAAATATACAGTCATCTTTCCAAGTAAACACTGATGTCTGTTCAATATGAACAGTATGGTAAAATGACAATAATCGGTTGAGTTTAAGAACATTGACTAAATGTGTGTAATGCGGAAGGATAACACAAAAATGTAATTGCTGTCCTAAATTATACTTATTATTACACTAGGGTGGAAATGGTGGAGCAGAAACTAACAATTCCATGAATCCCATGGAAACAAAGGCAAATGTGTGAGATGTACTGATGTGGAGCACAAATGCTCCAAGAAGCAGTACTTCTCTTGAGTGGTTTTTATTCAGATGAATAATCATTGGATTCAGGTCAAAAGTCTATCACTTGAACTAGTTTCATCACTTAAGACACAAAGTCAGCAGCTTGGCATACTGGCACATGGAAAGGATTAAACATTTAGACTTTCATCAAAGTAATGCTGGCTTGTCCTTTTTCATCAATGTCCTCAAAAAAGCAGGCTGCAGAGCTACTGTGTCTGTGGGGTGACTGTCTCTGGAGGGCTGGCAGGCAGGGGCAAGCAGGGCCTGCAGGCAGGCAGGCAGGCAGGCCAGCTGGATCAAGCTGTTCTGGGGTCAGGGCTGAAGAGAAGCTGTCCAGCTAGAGAGGGGTAGTCCAGCAAGGGGTCTGTGTGGATCTCACCATCCTCGAGTCTGTTGCATCCTCTGTTGAACTCTGTTGAGCAGGCCTCTGCATGACCCTCCAGACCTGTCAAAGTGAAGAAAGGGTCCATGTCAGTTGTGAAAAATGAAGCTTTTCCCATCTACACTTGATACAGACTTCAGTTTTGACTGTGAAATGCAGTGTCATTACTTGAACTTGAATCCAAATGTGTTGACGTCATGGAGACCCATGCAGTCACTCAAAACACAGGTTCGATTCCAGGCTCTGGCAAGAGTATTTACCTCTAAACTGGTCAATATATACACATCTGACAAAAGACCAGCTCGACCTTTGCTTGTAAACAGTGATTCTGACTGTAAGAGACCTTTAAATAGCCTGACTTACCGAAATTGGCAAAACTAGCCTGGCTAACGTAGGTCGCTTTCTCAGGGCATATGACGAATGAAACAGGCTCGCCTTGAAAAAGTCTCCCTGCCGCATAGGCTTATTACAAAGACTTTCACGCCAAAAATCACCATTATGAGCCGACAGGTCTGTGGGGAATTGCTTTTTCTCCTAAAGGCTGCTCTCCTCGACCTTTTTGATGAACAATTCGCCGAGATGCAAAATGACTCACTAATTAAAAACACAGAGGAAAAAAGCTAGAGCTACAGTAGCTACTTTTCGAGTTTGGTTTTCCGTCACTTCAGAATCACGATCTATAAGGTCTAAAAGTGCTAAACCTTCACCATAATTCAAGAGTAGTGTACTTTCACAAACCCAATCATTAATTCTAGCTTAAAATGTGTAAAACCAGGACTTACCGAAAGTGGCTGCCTCCAACACGGCTTTCACGGGAGACGACTTTCACGGGACACGGGAAACAACAATGGCCGCCGAAAAATAATTTGTATTCGTAACAGCGAGCTGCGATTGGAAGCGAAATGAAACAGGGGCTAAAAAACGAGGGTGGGGGCTTGGTCAGCACACATTTTCAAGAAAGCATGCGTGTGTCAAGGGGCTCTGGCCCCTTGTGTGTGAGAGAATGTGGAGCACGCGCGCACAGGAGCAAAGGGAGAGAGGATTTGGGGAAACAGCCCTAGAAATTAGCCAAGCATGCATGTTTCAAATATTCACTAAAAATCGAGTTTTCATGTTACAGTCAACTTTTTCTCAGATTTGTGTACTCAACATTCTCAAGAGTCTTCATATGAACTAGTGATTGAATCAGAGTATCAGTTTTTGGCCGGCGGATGTGTAAAGCATTATTTTAGCATTAGCAATAAATTCAATTTGCTTTATATCAATCATTTTTAGAGGTATGAAGTTGCCTTTGCACATGGTAACATGTTGTAGTGTCTTCCACGTGACATACCAAGTTTGGTGTTGATATCTCAAAGATTTGCTGAGATTTGACCAAACGTCCTGTTTGGTTGCTTTGTTGCAGATTTTGATTGGCTCTACCGGACAAACGGTTTTGAAAATCAGAAATCCCTACGATAACTTTTGTGAGGCTCAGTCTGGATATCATCTATGGCAATTTTGAAGAAAATTCGACCAAAAATGTAGGAGGAGTAGGGAAAAAACGCGTTTCCTTAATCTTTATTGTACAGACAAATCCAATATGGTGGCCGTTATAGCTTCTTGAGGCTTTTTTATTCCTCATGAGAAATAAGGCATATGTAATGAATTTCAGAATTTTGGGACTTATGGCCTGCAAATGGCATCAATTTGAAAATTGACATATTGGGGCGTGGCCTGTAGGGCCACCTATTGTCTCACATGGCCCATGTTTGGTATGGTAGTTACTAATGGTCTGCAGTTTCAACATGCCAAATTTCACAACTTTTTACGGTACTGGTCTAGGGGCTGCCATTGACTCCCATGGGTAAAAAATAATAATACCACCAATAACAATAGGGTTACCTACCGGAGGAACCCTAATAACTTACGATGGGAAGACCGTCAGAAAAACTTGGAACGAACAAACAAAATTACATCAACAATGACATGTAGCTAAAGATAGAATAACCCAACCGTAGGTACGTACAGTACATAAATTTGAAACGCCGTCCACAAAAGCAAAAACTAGCCTTAAGGGTTATAGCTTGCTCGGCATTTGTTTGACCTCCTTGTCTATTTGTTTGTGTATGGCCGCACTGCAACTACAATTCACTGAATCTGTCTTACTAATTAAACGTTGCCTTCGAATAGACGCCGCACCACAAATGATCATTGTGTAATACACGCTGCAGTGTTTAATCGAAAGACACATTTGGAACTCACCGTACTAATTTAAATTACATCAACAATGACATGTAAAAATAGAACAACCCAACCGCATAGTTACGCACAGTATACAAATTTCAAACGCGTCTCACAGAAGCAAGTATAATGTTAAAGATTTTACGACTTGCTAGCCTGTAATACTGTCTGTACAAAGAGATATCCTTAGCTCAGCTAGCCTAGATAGATTAGCTGCTATCCTGTTTACGACAGTATAAAACTCTTCAAGTTATCATACGAATACAAACGCTAAAATACATGTTTTGTACTGCCATTGTAGGATCTTATTACTCACTGTCAAATGTAACAATGAAAATCTCTGAGGGCTGCAGGAGTTCTCCAACGATAAAATAAAATGGTCGTCTTCTTGTGCGTGTACCAAGCTCGCGCGTGTGTCAAGGGGCTCTAGCCCCTTGTGTGTGTGAGAATGTGGAGCACGCGCGCACAGGAGCAAAGGGAGAGAGGATTTGGGGAAACAGCCCTAGAAATTAGCCAAGCATGCATGTTTCAAATATTCACTAAAAATCGAGTTTTCATGTTACAGTCAACTTTTTCTCAGATTTGTGTACTCAACATTCTCAAGAGTCTTCATATGAACTAGTGATTGAATCAGAGTATAGTTTTTTGGCCGGCGGATGTGTAAAGCATTATTTTAGCATTAGCAATAAATTCAATTTGCTTTATATCAATCATTTTTAGAGGTATGAAGTTGCCTTTGCACATGGTAACATGTTGTAGTGTCTTCCACGTGACATACCAAGTTTGGTGTTGATATCTCAAAGATTTGCTGAGATTTGACCAAACGTCCTGTTTGGTTGCTTTGTTGCAGATTTTGATTGGCTCTACCGGACAAACGGTTTTGAAAATCAGAAATCCCTACGATAACTTTTGTGAGGCTCAGTCTGGATATCATCTATGGCAATTTTGAAGAAAATTCGACCAAAAATGTAGGAGGAGTAGGGAAAAAACGCGTTTCCTTAATCTTTATTGTACAGACAAATTCAATATGGCGGCCGTTATAGCTTCTTGAGGCTTTTTTATTCCTCATGAGAAATAAGGCATATGTAATGAATTTCAGAATTTTGGGACTTATGGCCTGCAAATGGCATCAATTAGAAAATTGACATATTGGGGCGTGGCCTGTAGCGCCACCTATTGTCTCACATGGCCCATGTTTGGTATGGTAGTTACTAATGTGACGATGATGTGTTCCAATTCTGGGGAAGATTGAAGAAAAATTGTAGGAGGAGTAGGCTTTCAAAGGTTTTTGCTAAAACCGGAAATGGCGGAAAATCTATATAACCGGAAATTGACGTCATAGGTTGTGTTGAACTCGTCTCGATCCAGGGAATCCAATGGTACCTCATTTTTGAAAATCGGTCATACGGTTCAAAAGTTACGTGTGTAAACACAAGTCCAACTTTGACCAGTTGGTGGCGCTAGAGTGCTCCAATGAGAGACATGAAACTTGGTGAATATAAAGAGGGGACTGTGCTTAATGAGTGTGCCAAAATTCACAACTTTTTACCATATGGTTCTAGGGGCTGCCATAGACTCCAATGGCAGAAGAAGTGTAATAATAATAAGAAAAGGTAGAAACACTTAAGTGGCTTCGCCGCTTCGCGGCTTGGCCACCAATAAGAAAAGGTAGAAACACTTAAGTGACTTCGCCGCTTCGCGGCTTGGCCACCAAATATAGCTGCAAGCAGCAATGAGGTGGCTAAGCAATCGAATGACCCATAAAACATGTTGTACATCCTCAGAAGAGGGTTACGAGTACACGCAACAAGTTTGGTGCGAATCCATCAAAGATTTGCTGAGATACGACCCAACTTCCTGTTTGCTGGCTTAACGGCACATTTTGATTGGCCGTACCGGGCAAACGGTTTGGAAAATCCAAAAAACATATGCTGGCTTTTGTGAGGCTTGGTCTGAAGATGATCTCTGCCAAATTTGGTGAAGATTGGAAAACATTTGTAGGAGGAGTACAGAAAAAACGTTTTTTCAGTAATTCAAAATGGCGGCCGCATCAATTCGGCTGTTATCACAAGTTATCATGTGTCACACACGGGATGTCCCAAGATATCATGAGACAAAGGAATCACTTAATAAAGGCAAACGAATCAACAGTTATTGGCCAAAACACATTTTTGCATCCTGCGGCCACGCCCAGTGATCACATGACACCAAATTGATTGGACATCCTCAGAAGAGGGTTCCGAGTCATCATACCAAGTTTGGTGTTGATTTCTCAAGGATTGGCTGAGATATGACCCAACTTCCTGTTTGGTGTCTTTGCTGCCGATTTTGATTGGCTGTACCGGACAAACGGTTTTGAAAATCAAAAATCTTTGGATAAGTTCTGTGAGGGTTGCTCTGACGATGATGTGTTCCAATTCTGGGGAAGATTGAAGAAAAATTGTAGGAGGAGTAGGCTTTCAAAGGTTTTTGCTAAAACCGGAAATGGCGGAAAATCTATTACACCGGAAATTGACGTCATAGGGTGTGTTGAACTCGTCTCGATCCAGGGAATCCAACGGTACCTCATTTTTGAAAATCGGTCATACGGTTCAAAACTTACGTGTGTAAACACAAGTCCAAATTTGACCAGTTGGTGGCGCTAGAGTGCTCCAATGAGAGACATGAAACTTGGTGAATATAAAGAGGGGACTGTGCTTAATGAGTGTGCCAAAATTCACAACTTTTTACCATATGGTTCTAAGGGCTGCCATAGACTTCAATGGCAGAAGAAGTGTAATAATAATAAGAAAAGGTAGAAACACTTAAGTGGCTTCGCCGCTTCGCGGCTTGGCCACCAATAAGAAAAGGTAGAAACACTTAAGTGGCTTCGCCGCTTCGCGGCTTGGCCACCAAATATAGCTGCAAGCAGCAATGAGGTGGCCAAACAATCGAATTACCCATAAAACATGTTTTACATCCTCAGAAGAGGGTTAAGAGTACACGCAACAAGTTTGGTGCGAATCCATCAAAGATTTGCTGAGATACGACCCAACTTCCTGTTTGCTGGCTTAACGGCACATTTTGATTGGCCGTACCGGGCAAACGGTTTTGAAAATCCAAAAAACATATGATGGCTTTTGTGAGGCTTGGTCTGAAGATGATCTCTGCCAAATTTGGTGAAGATTGGAAAACATTTGTAGGAGGAGTACAGAAAAAACGTTTTTTCAGTAATTCAAAATGGCGGCCGCATCAATTCGGCTGTTATCACAAGTTATCATGTGTCACACACGGGATGTCCCAAGATATCATGAGACAAAGGAATCACTTAATAAAGGCAAACGAATCAACAGTTATTGGCCAAAACACATTTTTGCATCCTGCGGCCACGCCCAGTGATCACATGACACCAAATTGTTTGGACATCCTCAGATGAGGGTTCCGAGTCATCATACCAAGTTTGGTGTTGATTTCTCAAGGATTGGCTGAGATATGACCCAACTTCCTGTTTGGTGTCTTTGCTGCCGATTTTGATTGGCTGTATCGGACAAACGGTTTTGAAAATCAAAAATCTTTGGATAACTTCTGTGAGGGTTGCTCTGACGATGATGTGTGCCAATTCTGGGGAAGATTAAAGAAGAATTGTAGGAGGAGTAGGCTTTCAAAGGTTTTCGATAAAACCGGAAATGGCGGAAAATCTATATAACCGGAAATTGACGTCATAGGGTGTGTTGAACTCGTCTTGACCCAGGGAATCCAATGGTACCTCATTTTTGAAAATCGGTCATACGGTTCAAAAGTTACGTGTGTAAACACAAGTCCAACTTTGACCCGTTGGTGGCGCTAGAGTGCTCCAATGGGAGACATGAAACTTGGTGAATATAAAGAGGGGACTGTGCTTAATGAGTGGGCCAAATTTCACAACTTTTTACCATACGGTTCTAGGGGCTGCCATAGACTCCAATGGCAGAAGAAGTGTAATAATAATAAGAAAAGGTAGAAACACTTAAGTGGCTTCGCCGCTTCGCGGCTTGGCCACCAATAAGAAAAGGTAGAAACACTTAAGTGGCTTCGCGGCTTGGCCACCAATAAGAAAAGGTAGAAACACTTAAGTGGCTTCGCCGCTTCGCGGCTTGGCCACCAATAATAAGAAAAGGTAGAAACACTTAAGTGGCTTCGCCGCTTTGCGGCTTGGCCACCAACTAGAGAGGGTACAATTTCTGGGGAAATTGTAGGGTGTGCTTGCTTGCGTCGGTTGCACAGGGGTCCGTTTTTGAATGACATTTTTACAACTGATATTTCTGTATATGTTATATAAAAATGCATACTTATTATATATAAAGATTACATAGATTTAAAAGCATATTTGCTGCTCATTTACAACTGAAAATACGAGTGAAGTGTAGAATGAAATAGATGTCTTCTCATTTCCCCTGCAAGAGGCAGCCTCATCGTTGAATCAAAACTAATAAATTTGGCAGACCGGTGTTAAAATTGACCTAATCTCTATGATTTAAACGTCATTTTAAGTTTTTCCCTTCTCGTGATATTTTTAGGCATTTAGCCTACTCATTGCATTCATTCATTAATAAAGAACCCCCTTTGAAGATTATTCTACGACGTTACCCGGCAGTAGAAGATGGAATCGCGATTCAAACAGTACCATCTGCTAACTGAAAATATGCCCCCAAAACGTAAATAAGATTGACATTTATTTAGTGGAAAATCGCTCATTTATAAAAAGCTCACTGGTAGCGATCATTGTCAGTAACAACGCAAAATGCGATATAGCCCTGTGTGGAGAAGCTGCCCCGGTAAATTCTACTACTACGGTACAGTACTAGACTACTGCTGTGTTCGTCTTGGTAGCGATTGCGTTGGTTGAATTGGATTTAACGTTCCGTTGTACGGTTTAGGCTGAAATTAATTATTTTCATGAACAGATTGACAAAGTTTAGGCTGTGGCAATGAAGTTCAGGTTAGTAGTTAGATAGACTTTTGATTTAAGTAAGGGGAGTGCCGAACATGTTCTGTCGCCGTTTGACTTCCTACAGCTGTGTAGATGTTTTTGTAGTGTCTCGCGTAGGCTACAGCGTTGCAGTGATACACTGGATTGAAACCACAGGTAATGATAATTTCACTCACAAATCGTTTACTTGTAATCTAATGTCATAATAAATCCTACAACGAAAATGTATATGTGAGGAATGTTTATTTTAACGATTGAAAACAGATAACGCTACATCATAGACCACTGTAGTATGTGTTGCCCGGGCAACACAGGCTAATGTCATGATGCTAATACTTCAGTGAAATAGTAGACTACTGTTTCCGAAAGTAGATGTACTTCCTTAATAATATCAGCTTATACTGTACATTACACATCACAATTGTGTGTCATATCACAAAGTAAAATGAGTAAATAGTTATCACCCTGGCCTCTTTGCTTGTGGCGTTTCTGCAGCTGCCTTGCAGTAAAGCTATAGTTAGCCTAGCTATCCCCCAAGTTAACAGATGCGAAACGAATGTTCTGCCAAAGGTAGTCACGCGTGTTTTCGTGACGTTAGTAACGTAGTGACGTTAGTAACGTCAGTGACTGTGGCTAGCAAATTAGCCACCGTTAGCTTCACTTTTCGCCACAAAAACTTAATTTCCACTTAAACCATGCAACGGAACGTAAATTCCAATACAAGCAACTCAATCGCTACCAAGACGAAACTTTTGACACCTACGTTGTCTATGTAGGCCAAATATTGACTGAGTTTTAGGGGGGCAAAAATAAAAATAAAAATAATAATAATAATAATAATATATATGTGAGAGAACAAAGGTTGTGCTCTCGCCGAAGGCTTGAGCACACCCAATAAGAAAAGGTAGAAACACTTAAGTGGCTTCGCCGCTTCGCGGCTTGCAGTCATATGACCCATAAAACATTTTCATGTATCCCATTAGACCACTCTAGCGCCACCAATGGGTCAAAGTTGGACTTGTGTTTACACACGCAACTTTTGAACCGTATGACTGATCAAAATCAGCAAAAAAGCAACCAAACAGGAAGTTGGGTCAAATCTCAGCAAATCTTTGAGATATCAACACGTAACTTGGTATGTCACAAGGAAGACACTACAACATGTTACCATGTGCAAAGGCTATTTCATATCTCCAAAAATGGTTGATATAAAGCAAATTGAATTTATCGCTAACGCTAAAATAATGCTTTACACATCCGCCGGCCAAAAACTGATACTCTGATCCAATCACAAGTTCATATGAAGACTCTTGAGAATGTTTAGTATACAAATCTGAGAAAAAGTTGACTGTAAGATGAAAAGTGAATATTTTTTGTGAATATTTGAAACATGCATGCTTGGCTAATTGATAACGAAATTTTCAATGTAATGTCTCCCCTGCTCTTCAGCGCGCGCGTGCTCCACATTCTCACACACTCAGCCTTTCCCTTGACACACGCGCGGGCTTGGCGAGACGCATACACAACATTTCAGGCAATTGTGGGCTGACCAAGCCCCCACTCATTCCTTGGCTTGAAGTGAAGGCCCTTGTGGATCTTGATGGCAATGCATTTTAGAAAAAGTTCTCAAAATCCTAAAACATTGATAGTATAGGCCAGGAGTAACTACCACACCAAAAATGACGCACCATTATCCATAGGTGGCGCTACGGCCAAGCCCCAATTGTCCATTTACAAAGTGATGCCATTCGCATCCCATTTGTCCCAAAATTCTGAAATTCATTAGATATGCCTTATTTCTCATGAGGAACAAAAAAGCCTCAATAACCTATAACGGCCGCCATATTGGATTTTTTTGTACAATAAAGATTTAGGAAACACGTTTCTTCGCTACTTCTCCTACAATTTTTGTCCAATCTTCCCCAGAATTGGCAGGTATCATCGTCAGAGCAACCCTCACTGAATTCTTCAACAGAATTTTGAATTTCAAAACCGTTTGTCCGGTACAGCCAATCAAAATCGGCAACAAAGCAACCAAACAGGACATTTGGTCAAATCTCAGCAAATCTTTGAGATATCAACACCAAACTTGGTATGTCACGTGGAAGACACTACAACATGTTACCATGTGCAAAGGCAACTTCATACCTCTAAAATTGATTGATAAAAAGCTAATCGAATTTATCGCTAATGCTAAAATAATGCTTTACACATCCGCCGGCCAAAAACTGATACTCTGATTCAATCACTAGTTCATATGAAGACTCTTGAGAATGTTGAGTACACAAATCTGAGAAAAAGTTGACTGTAACATGAAAACTCGATTTTTAGTGAATATTTGAAACATGCATGCTTGGCTAATTTCTAGGGCTGTTTCCCCAAATCCTCTCTCCCTTTGCTCCTGTGCGTGCGTGCTCCACATTCTCACACACACAAGGGGCCAGAGCCCCTTGACACACGCATGCTTTCTTGAAATTGTGTGCTGACCAAGCCCCCACCCTCGTTTTTTAGCCCCTGTTTCATTTCGCTTCCAATCGCAGCTCGCCGTTACGAATAGAAATTCTTTTTCGGCGGCCATTGTTGTTTTCAACTGGAGTCCCGTGAAAGCCGTGTTGGAGGCAGCCACTTTCGGTAAGTCCTGTATTTACACATTTTAAGCTAGAATTAATGATTGGGTTTGTGAAAGTACACTACTCTTGAATTATGGTGAAGGTTTAGCACTTTTAGACCTTTTAGATCGTGATTCTGAAGTGACGGAAAACCGAACTCGAAAAGTAGCTACTGTAGCTCTAGCTTTTTTCCTCTGTGTTTTTAATTAGTGAGTCATTTTGAATCTCGGCGAATTGTTCATCAAAAAGGTCGAGGAGAGCAGCCTTTAGGAGAAAAAGTAATTCCCCACAGACCTGTCGGCTCATAATTTTGATTTGGGGCGTGAAAGTCTTTGTAATAAGCCTATGCGGCAGGGAGACCGCATAGGCGGCAGCCATTCCTTGGGCGCGTCATGTTCATAAGTTCAACCTTTTTACAGTTACGTGTACACGTAAAAGGTCGAGGAGGGAAGCCGTTAGGAGATGTGGGAATTGTGCTTTTAGCCAGATGCTCCGATTATTTTTGTGATTTGTGGACTTGCAATTGGAGTGATACTGCGTCCCGGGGGTACATTGTTTTGACGTTAGCCTCAGAGTCAGGATCGGCTCGCCCACTGGCAGTGTGTAAACAATTTTGTATTTCACTCAATTCTACTCCAAAAACCTCAGGGAGGACATCTTTTTGTAGACGAGGGCCTGCTAAAGATAGCCAGTACATCTGATTTTTCAAGGCGAGCCTGTTTCATTCGTCATATGCCCTGAGAAAGCGACCTACGTTAGCCAGGCTAGTTTTGCCAATTTCAGTAAGTCAGGCTATTTAAAGGTCTCTGACAGTCAGAATCACTGTTTACAGGCAAAGGTCGAGCTGGTATTTTGTCAGATGTGTATATATTGACCAGTTTAGAGGTAAAAACTCTTGCCAGAGCCTGGAATCGAACCCGTGTTTTGAGTGACTTTGCATGGGACATTTGACAACCTCAAGAAAAGGCTCTTGTCTTCATTTGCAATGCACCTAGACCATAAGGGGCAATGCTGGGGCCACTTGTAATGTTAGAAAGGCCAGTTACATTAAACATTATTGCTGTCATATACCATGTTCCTTTGATTAAACGCTGCAGCGTTTATTACACAATTATCATTTGTGGTGCAGCGTTTGATAAGAAAAAAATAAGAAAAATTGTAGTGCAAAAAGATATTTCAAGGACAGTTCAGCATCCAGATGGCATGTGGGTAAAAACGATCCCTGTATCTGCTGGTACAAGTCCTTATGCTCTTCTATCGCCATCCAGAAGGCAGGAGGGAGAAAAGACTGTGGCAGGGATGACTAGGGTCAAAAAATGATTCACTTGGCCTTTCTCCTGCAGTGCTGGCTGTAAAGGTCCTGAATGCAGTCCTTGTAATACGCTGTGCAGATTTGACCACTCTTGTAGTGTCTTCCTGTCCTAGGCAGTGCTGTTGCCAAACCATGTTGTAATGCCACCAGTCAGTATGCTCTCAATGGTCCAGTGGTAAAAATTGGTCAGTATAGTGCAATCCGTGCCAAGTTTCCGCTGTCACCGCAGAAAAAAGAGCCTCTGTTTCGCTGTCCTTGTAACCACACCAATATGGTGGTCCAACTCAGGTCCTCGCTGAAGTTGATACCAAAAAATCAGAAACTTTTGACTCTCCACAGCTGTGCCCTCGATGTGAATGGGTGCATGTTCTCCCTGCAGCCGCCTGTAGTCCACTATCAACTCCTTGGTTTTTGCTACATTGAGCAACAGGCTGTTATGCTGACACCAGGATGTCATTGTTGCCACCTCTGCTCTGTAGGCAGACTCATCACCATTCTTGATGCAGCCGATAATGGTGGTGTCATCAGCAAACTTAATGATGGTGTTGGAGCTGTTAGTGGCTGCACAATCATAGGTGAACAGAGAGTACAACAGTGGGCTTAACACACAACCCTGTGGGGCACCAGTGCTGAGTGTTAGACTGGTTGAGGTGATGTTACCTAGCCGTACTGCCTGTGGCCTGTCTGTCAGGAAGTTCAATATCCAGCTGCACATGGAAGGACTGATGTTCAGGTCCTGTAGTTTCACGATGAGCCTGGATGGTACTATGGTGTTGAAGGCGGAGCTGAAGTCAATGAAGAGCATCCGCACGTATATGTTGTTCTGATCCAGGTGAAAGAGAGCAGTGTTCAAGGCCAAAGCTACAGCATCATCTGTAGACCTGTTCGGCCTATATGCAAACTGGAGTAGGTCTAATGCAGGTGACAGGCAGGATGTAATGTGGTCTTTGACTAACCTCTCAAAGCATTGACAACAGAAGTGAGTACAACAGGGCGGTAATCATTGAGACAGCTCACTGATGGTTTCTTAGGGACTGGGATGATGGTGGCCCCCTTGAAGCTATTGGGGACGACATACTGCGACAGGGAGAGGTTAAAGATGTCAGTGAACACCCCTGCCAGATCAGGAGCACAGGCCTTGAGAACACAGCCAGGGATGTTGTCAGGTCCTGGAGCTTTATGCACATTCACTCTAAGTGATAAGTTTAAGGTTGTTATAGAGGTTGTTAGAAATCTAAGGAAACCTCTATTCCCTTGTGTACACTACAGCATCCAGCAAACAAAGTATGTTGTTTTGTGTCTGTATTTTACTTTGGTGAACGTTATTTACATGCTGCACATGTCATTGTATGTTCATATTAAGCTAATGTGGTCTTTATTTTCTCATTACAGCGTGAGTTTAGTTTTAACGTTGGATTTGGAGAAGAAGCTTCAAATAAACCTGTAGCAAGTAAGACACTTGTGCCTGCCAGTGCTTCATGGGAATTATAGTACACTACACTTGTGAATTACTTGTGTAATAAATACTGTGTTTTAATTTAAACCAATTAAATAACCGTTTTCTGATTTTTGGGGGGAGGCGTTTAATCGAGGGTGCCATTTATTACATAATGTTCATTTTTGGTGCAGCGTTTATTCCAGGGCAACGTATAATCAAATAAAAACTGTAGTTTTCTTCCCAGCATTGCAAACACTAGCAGGCAAAAGCAGTGGTGCCCAGATATGTTTCATAGGACTGGCAAAAAAGAGAAGCACAAAGGTACAACATCCTCCCACTACCATTATCTCAAATTCACTCTCCTGAGTTTCCTCTATGTATATCCGTAACTGCTATAGTATGGGCCTATATGAAAGTTTCAAAGAAAAAGTGTAATAATGCAGAATACAGGAAAGGAACAGTGTGCTGGTGTGGAAAGTCCCCACAAACTGCAGAATGGCCAGAAAATATTAGATTTTACATTCGATAGTATCAAGGCCCAATTGCAAAAGAGGTCCAAAGGATATTTACAATTGTAGTAGGCCATTAATATGTTCAGGGGTGTAATTTGTTGGATAAGAAGCCCCACCCCCAACTCCAGAGTTGATGTTATCTTTACATATAGATAGACATTAGCTCTACCGTGGTCCAGTTGCCCGCATGACTCTTGTCAGTTATCGAAGCCCATTACATGGTTTTTTAATTTTCAAAACCGTTTGCCCGGTACAGACAATCAAAATGTGCCGTTAAGCCAGCAAACAGGAAGTTGGGTCGTATCTCAGCAAATCTTTGATGGATTCACACCAAACTTGCTGCGTGTACTCGTTGCTCTCTTCTGAGGATGTCTAAAATGTTTTCTGGGTCATTTGACTGCTTGGCCACCTCATTGCTGCTTGCAGCTATATTTGGATTTGGTCAGATTTGGTATCCCATTGGTAAGTCTGCAGCATGGATTTTTCTATACAGTGACAATTTGTGAAGAATAAACATTTTTCAATGGTTCGCAATGTTTTGGAGGAATCCGCCATTGCTGCTTGCAGCTATATTTAGGGTTCCTCCGGTAGGAGAACCCTATTGTTATTGGTGGTATTATTATTATTATTTTTTACCCATGGGAGTCAATGGCAGCCCCTAGACCAGTACCGTAAAAACTTGTGAAATTTGGCATGATGAAACTGCAGACCATTAGTAACTACCATACCAAACATGGGCCATGTGAGACAATAGGTGGCGCTACAGGCCACGCCCCAATATGTCAATTTTCAAATTGATGCCATTTGCAGGCCATAAGTCCCAAAATTCTGAAATTCATTACATATGCCTTATTTCTCATGAGGAATAAAAAAGCCTCAAGAAGCTATAACGGCCGCCATATTGGATTTTTCTGTACAATAAAGATTAAGGAAACGCGTTTTTTCCCTACTCCTCCTACATTTTTGGTCGAATTTTCTTCAAAATTGCCATAGATGATATCCAGACTGAGCCTCACAAAAGTTATCGTAGGGATTTCTGATTTTCAAAACCGTTTGTCCGGTAGAGCCAATCAAAATCTGCAACAAAGCAACCAAACAGGACGTTTGGTCAAATCTCAGCAAATCTTTGAGATATCAACACCAAACTTGGTATGTCACGTGGAAGACACTACAACATGTTACCATGTGCAAAGGCAACTTCATACCTCAAAAAATGATTGATATAAAGCAAATTGAATTTATTGCTAATGCTAAAATAATGCTTTACACATCCGCCGGCCAAAAACTGATACTCTGATTCAATCACTAGTTCATATGAAGACTCTTGAGAATGTTGAGTACACAAATCTGAGAAAAAGTTGACTGTAACATGAAAACTCGATTTTTAGTGAATATTTGAAACATGCATGCTTGGCTAATTTCTAGGGCTGTTTCCCCAAATCCTCTCTCCCTTTGCTCCTGTGCGCGCGTGCTCCACATTCTCACACACACAAGGGGCCAGAGCCCCTTGACACGCGCGAGCTTGGTACGACGCACAAGAAGAAGACCATTTTATAGTTGGAGAAGACTTGAAGACAACGACTGACGAGACTCCTGCAGCCCTCAGAGATTTTCATTGTTACATTTGACAGTGAGTAATAAGAGCCTACAACGGCAGTACAAAACATGTATTTTAGCGTTTGTATTCGTATGATAACTTGAAGACGTTCATACTGTTGTAAACAGGATAGCAGCTAATCTATCTAGGCTAGCTGAGCTAAGGATTTCTCTTTGTACAGGCAGTATTACAGGCTAGCAAGCCATACAATCTTTAACATTATACTTGCTTCTGTGAGACGCGTTTGAAATTTGTATACTGTGCGTAACTATGCGGTTGGGTTGTTCTATTTCTACGGTCTTCACATCGTAAGTTATTCTTTTCCAAACTGTAGCTAGGTAGCCTAGTTTGCTGCACAGATAGAGCTACCTAGCATTAAACAAGTAGCAATGGTACCATGGTTGTTTTGCTTGCTAGCTTTGTTTGGGTTCATGGTTTGATCGTTTAGGAGTTCCATTGAAAGCCTATAGAGCTACAATACGTTTGTAATCGGCATGTTGTACTATGCTGCACGATTTCCCATCTCTTGATAACATTTTATATTTGTATCAATTTTATACACTAAATTGCCAAAGTATTCGCTCGGTTGCCTTTATACGCTCATGAACGTGAGTGACATCTCATTCTTAAACCATAGGATATGATGTGGGACCACCCTTTGTAGCTATAATAGTTTCAACTCGTCTAGGAAGGCTTTCCACAAGGTTTAAGAGGTTTATGGAAATGTTTTACCATTCTTCCAGAAGTGCATTTGTGAGGTCCAACATTGATGTGGAACAAGAAGGTTTGGCTCGCAGTCCCTGCTCTAATTCATCCCAAAGGTGTTGTATTGGGTTGAGGTCAGGACTGTGTGCAGGCCACTCAAGTTCGTCCACACCAATCTCGCTCATCCATGTGTTTATGGGCCTTGCTTTGTGCACTGTTGCACAGTCATGTTAGAACAGGAAGGGGCCATCTCCAAACTGTTCCCACAAAGTTTGGAGCATGAAATTGTCAAAATGTTGGTGAATTATTGCATTTCAGGAAATTAACTTATGGGTAGGAAATATTTAATGGATTGGGCTCGGCGGGGTATTTTGTCATCCATCCATTCCTACTCCATGCTCTTGATTATGTAATTGACCTACAGGTACATCTTCTAGGCTATGTTTATTTGTTTTAATTTTCTAATGTGAGTCAGTGGCTTGGCAGTATTTTAACAGTAAGGTTTGGTTATTTGTGTTAAACTGTGATGATTCTTTTGGTGAAACATGAATTTAAAGTAAAAACCATTTGCAAGATAAATTGTTCTCAATTGGTCTTAATTTGTATTTATAGTCGAGTCCGTTTCTCTGTTTACATTTTACAGACTTAAATTTGAATGTAGACAGTGTAAATTGAATAAAGGTAAATAATGGATGTCTAAATATTTTTTTTAAGTACAGAGATTGGTGTTTTGAGAATCCTAACCATTTCAATATTTTCTTAAAGGTCTGTATACTAGAACTGTTGAGTATGAAGTTATGATAATGTAAGACTATGAAATTGTTAAGCAGTAGTGTGGTATGTTACATTTCATAGTTTTTGATGGTTTTTCTATGTGTTTTTTAGATGCCATGTTCCAGCAAGAGATCCAGGCACCAAGGATCCACTGTTGAGGTTAGACTTCCTTGTGGGAAAAAATGCTAAACCAGTGTGTTTAAGTGATAAGATTAATTGAGAAAAATGAATGTGAATGAGCATTATTAACAACGTCTTTGTTACGGACCCATGTTTAAAATGTCCTAATTCAGTCTGTATAGTTGTGGTTGTGTGTTTTTTCTTTTCTCCCCTCTTTCTTTCTATTCGCTGCATGCAGGTATGGTCTAGTCAGCGTTTGTTGGCGGTTGGCTATCAGTCTCCCTATCTCGTGATTGGCAATCAGCCGCGCACTTCCAATCAGCGGTTTAGTTGTCAACATAAAATTACCACACTGGTCAGCTGTTTCAGAGATTGCTTTGGAAAGTTGCTTGTTTAGAGAGTTGTCAAGTCAGAGAGACTTCTTGTTGAAATCATTGTAAATGTTGTTATTATTTTGTTAGAATGGTTTGCTTCATAGTGAACCCTTTTAATAGAGCAGTTAGTGGTGCAGCGTTTATTCGAGGGTGGCGTTCATTCAAGGGCAACGTTTAATTGGTAAGAGAGATTCAGTGAATTGTAGCTGCAGTGCAGCCATAGACAAACACAGAATAGACAAGGAAGTCAAACAAAAGCCCAGTGTAAAATGTATGCCGCGCGTGTCTCTACTTTGTGTACAAATCTGACGCAGCATGCCGTAACATTCTTACACTTTAGCTTTCAAACAGAAACCTGTGCAGAAAGCACTCACCACCAGCAACAGATCTATAGCACGCAAACTTGGTGTTGATGAAAAGCACATTCAGTTATGGTTAAGTCAGCTACCTCGCCATATTGTATACAATATGTATAACTATCTATAGGCCTGAATGCAATTGTCGCAATTGCATTATAATAATGTATAATTTTTTTTCGAGCAATGTCTTAATTTAGAATTATATAATTGTATTCAGAATTATTACGTGACTTTATTTTGAAGGCCTTTTGGGACGCTCATGAGTGAGAGAGTCGACAACCTAACAGCAAGCGAAGCACAGACAATTTAAAGCTCTGATAAAAGTTTCAAGTTCAAGTTTATTATCATATACTCATGAACAGCATTTATAAGTAATGAAATTCTTTGTGCTCAATGTCCGTTCAACTTGCAGAATAAAAAAATTAAATACTAAAGAATGGAGAAAAAGGGTAGAAAAAATAAGAAAAATTGTAGTGCAAAAATATATTTCAAGGACAGTTCAGCATCCTGATGGCATGTGTGAGAAAACTATCCCTGTATCTGCTGGTACAGGACCTTATACTCTTGTATCGCCTTCCAGAAGGCAGGAGGGAGAAAAGACTGTGGCAGGGATGACTAGGGTCAGAAATGATCCACTTGGCCTTTCTCCTGCACCGCTGGCTGTAAAGGTCCTGAATGGATGGTAATGCAGTCCTTGTAATACGCTGTGCAGATTTGACCACTCTTTGTAGTGTCTTCCTGTCCTGGGCAGTGCTGTTGCCAAACCATGTTGTAATGCCACCAGTCAGTATGCTCTCAATGGTGCACCGGTAAAAATTGGTCAGTATAGTGCAGTCCATGCCAAATTTCCACAGTCGCCGCTGAAAAAAGAGCCTCTGTTTCGCTGTCCTTGTAACCACACCAATATGGTGGTCCAGCTCAGATCCTCACTGATGTTGATACCAAAAAATCTGAAACTTTTGACTCTCCACAGCTGTGCCCTCGATGTGAATGGGTGCATGTTCTCCCTGCAGCCGCCTGTAGTCCACTATCAACTCCTTGGTTTTTGCTACATTAAGCAACAGGCTGTTATGCTGACACCAGGATGTCATTGTTGCCACCTCTGCTCTGTAGGCAGACTCATCACCATTCTTGATGCAGCTGATAATGGTGGTGTCATCAGCAAACATAATGATAGTGTTGGACCTTTTTGTGGCTGCACAACCATAGGTGAACAGAGAGTACAACAGTGGGCTTAACACACAACTCTGTGGGGCACAAGTGCTGAGTGTTAGACTGGTGGGGTGATGTTACCTAGCCGTACTGCCTGTGTCCTGTCCAGCTGCACATGGAAGGACTGATGTTCCGGTCCTGTAGTTTTATGATGAGCCTTGATGGTACTATGGTGTTGAAAACAGAGCTGAAGTCGATGAAGAGCATCCGCACGTATATGTTGTTCTGATCCAAGTGAAAGAGAGCAGTGTTCAAGGCCAAAGCTACAACATCATCTGTAGACCTGTTCGGCCTATTTGCAAACTGGAGTGGGTCTAATGCAGGTGACAGGCAGGATGTAATGTGGTCTTTGACTAACGTCTCAAAGCATTTCATCACAACAGGGCAACAGGGCGGTAATCATTGAGACAGTTCACTGATGGTTTCTTAGAGACTGGGATGATGGTGGCCCCCTTGAACCTATTGGGGACGACAGACTGCGACAGGGAGAGGTTAAAGATGTCAGTGAACACCTGCCAGTTCAGGAGCACAGGCCTTGAGAACACAGCCAGGGATGTTGTCAGGTCCTGGAGCTTTATGCACATTCACTCTAAGTGATAAGTTTAAGGTTGTTATAGAGGTTGTTAGCAATCTAAGGAAACCTCTATTCCCTTGTGTAGGCTACAGCATGCAGCCAACAAAGTATGTTGTTTTGTGTCTGTATTTGACTTTGGTGAATGTTATTTACATGCTGCGCATGTCATTGCATGTTCATATTAAGCTAATGTGGTCTTTATTTTCTCATTACAGCGTGAGTTTAGTTTTAACGGTGGATTTGGAGAAAAAGCTTCAAATAAATCTGTAGCAAGAAAGACACTTGCGCCTGCCAGTGTTTCATGGGATAATAGTATGCTACACTTGTAAATTACTTGTGTAATAAATACTGTGTTTTAATTTAACCAATTAAATAACCGTTTTCTGATTTTTTGGGGGAGGCGTTTAATCGAAGGTGCCATTTATTACACAATGTTCATTTTTGGTGCAGCGTTTATTCAAGGTCAACGTTTAATCAAAGAAAAACTGTAGCTTTCTTCCCAGCATGGGAAGGCCAAAGGATGTTTACAATTGTAGTAGGCCATTGATATGTTTTAAAAGTTCAGGGATGTAATTTGTTGGATAAGAAGCCCCCATCCCCCACTCCAGAGACAATTGATGACAGAGAGGTGCTGACATTAAGTTAAACATAGTCATGCGTTAAAGAGTAGAGTAAAAAATAGAGACAAAATGTGTACATGGATGTTGAAACTCAGTGCTCTGAGTTTGTGCATGTCAGTTTAGACAAACGTAGCCTTTTCAACCTCTAGGTTTAATTCTCTCTTTTATACATTTAAAGTTGGATTTGACATTTAACAGACATTTAATCATTTAGCAAGTTGTTTGACTCAAAAACCATAACGAAGTACATATGGTGTAAAAAATCTGCAGTCAAATTTGGCGAAATTGCTAGCTTGGATGTTATCTTTACATATAGATGGGTTGGTGGTTACAAACAATGAGGATGCGCACGCAGCTTCAAGGCAGAACAATGCCTACCATTTCACCTCTAGTTTATATGTTCCCACCCCCCCCCCCCTTCTGAATAAAGTTAGATTGATCTGATTTGTTGATATCTGTTGCTATGAAAACCATTTTAGCCAAGCTAACTAACATTGTTTTTAGCTAGCTGACATTACCATTCAATCACTAACAAAACACGAATAGAAATACTTTGCTAACAGTCCTCACGTGTAATCAAAAGCTTGTAGTGAGATCACATGCATGACCCCCCGAGACAAGCTTTCATGTTTGCATCGCTAGCATCTCGTCATATTACACAGCCGGAAGACAGCTAGATAATAAATATTGTAGCGTCAGCGCCCTTGGGTACCCAGCATGCAGTGCACACCAAAAACGCAAATAGCTGTGGAAAATAGTTTGGTTACAACAGCTGTGCAAGGGATTTCAGTTGTTGTGTTCGTTCACTTAAATGTGTGTAATGTTATTGTTTTTTACTTAAGATAATACTGTTGGTCACCCTGATTGTGCATGTTGTGTAGTTTAATGGGATCAGAGAGTCTGACCATGACAAAGTATTGTTAAGCTGCTGTACCATCACAAGGTACACTTGCTAACAGCTGGACATTAGCTATACCTTGGTCCAGTTCCTTACATGACTCTTGACAGTTGTTTGACTGAGACTCTAGAGAGAGCTCAATTCAGGTAGAGTTCTAATAGCCATGGTCTTCTAACCAGTTTCAGTTTTGAAAACAGTGTGACTGTGTATGGTATGTTTTTTGGGCTACTTCTAATACTCATACGGCTGCCGCATTTATGCCTTGGCATGACCTGCGCTGGGATAGAGGGAAACCGCATGGATGGGGAAAGTGTGTGGGCAGAGCAAGCAGTGGTAGTACATAACCTACACACTTCCTTTAGTGAAGTGTATCCTCACTTTCATGAAGTTATTGTTGTAATCAAAGCTTTTAAAGAATGGATCTCTGCATGATGGGCCTGACCAGAGCACAGGTGGCCTGACACAACACGCTTCAAAGTTGTCACTTTCAAAAGGGTGGCATTTTAACCCTGTCAGTCCAACATGTCTAAAAGTTGGTACGCATGCCTTATTGATAATGGGGAACAAATAAGTCTCAAGAACCCATAATGTCGGCAGCATGGATATTTCTCTACAGTGACAATTTGTGAAGAATTTCAAAAAATGACTTCAAATCAGCCATTCATCCAATTGTCTTGAAATGTTGTGTACATGTATGAAATACATGTCTGTGTCATGTCAATTTTGTAATGGTTTGCAATGCTGAGGAGGAACCCGCCATTGCTGCCTGCAGCTATATTTAGGGTTCCTCCGGTAGGAGAACCCTATTGTTATTGGTGGTATTATTATGTTTTACCCATGGGAGTCAATGGCAGCCCCTAGACCAGTACCGTAAAAAGTTGTGAAATTTGGCATGTTGAAACTGCAGACCATTAGTAACTACCATACCAAACATGGGCCATGTGAGACAATAGGTGGCGCTACAGGCCACGCCCCAATATGTCAATTTTCAAATTGATGCCATTTGCAGGCCATAAGTCCCAAAATTCTGAAATTCATTACATATGCCTTATTTCTCATGAGGAATAAAAAAGCCTCAAGAAGCTATAACGGCCACCATATTGGATTTGTCTGTACAATAAAGATTAAGGAAACGCGTTTTTTCCCTACTCCTCCTACATTTTTGGTCGAATTTTCTTCAAAATTGCCATAGATGATATCCAGACTGAGCCTCACAAAAGTTATCGTAGGGATTTCTGATTTTCAAAACCGTTTGTCCGGTAGAGCCAATCAAAATCTGCAACAAAGCAACCAAACAGGACGTTTGGTCAAATCTCAGCAAATCTTTGAGATATCAACACCAAACTTGGTATGTCACGTGGAAGACACTACAACATGTTACCATGTGCAAAGGCAACTTCATACCTCTAAAAATGATTGATATAAAGCAAATTGAATTTATTGCTAATGCTAAAATAATGCTTTACACATCCGCCGGCCAAAAAACTATACTCTGATTCAATCACTAGTTCATATGAAGACTCTTGAGAATGTTGAGTACACAAATCTGAGAAAAAGTTGACTGTAACATGAAAACTCGATTTTTAGTGAATATTTGAAACATGCATGCTTGGCTAATTTCTAGGGCTGTTTCCCCAAATCCTCTCTCCCTTTGCTCCTGCTCCACATTCTCACACACAAGGGGCCAGAGCCCCTTGACACACGCGCGAGCTTGGTACACGCACAAGAAGACGACCATTTTATTTTATCGTTGGAGAACTCCTGCAGCCCTCAGAGATTTTCATTGTTACATTTGACAGTGAGTAATAAGATCCTACAATGGCAGTACAAAACATGTATTTTAGCGTTTGTATTCGTATGATAACTTGAAGACTTTTATACTGTCGTAAACAGGATAGCAGCTAATCTATCTACTGTAGGCTAGCTGAGCTAAGAATATCTCTTTGTACAGACAGTATTACAGGCTAGCAAGTCGTAAAATCTTTAACATTATACTTGCTTCTGTGAGACGCGTTTGAAATTTGTATACTGTGCGTGACTATGCGGTTGGGTTGTTCTATTTTTACATGTCATTGTTGATGTAATTTAAATTAGTACGGTGAGTTCCAAATGTGTCTTTCGATTAAACACTGCAGCGTGTATTACACAATGATCATTTGTGGTGCGGCTTTTATTCGAAGGCAACGTTTAATTAGTAAGACAGATTCAGTGAATTGTAGTTGCAGTGCGGCCATACACAAACAAATAGACAAGGAGGTCAGATAAATGCCGAGCAAGCTATAACCCTTAAGGCTAGTTTTTGCTTTTGTGGACGGCGTTTCAAATTTATGTACTGTACCTACCTACGGTTGGGTTATTCTATCTTTAGCTACATGTCATTGTTGATGTAATTTTGTTTGTTCGTTCCAAGTTTTTCTGACGGTCTTCACATTGTAAGTTATTCTTTTTGAAACTGTAGCTAGGTAGCCTAGTTTGCTGCACAGTTAGAGCTACCTAGCATAAGCAAGTAGCAATGGTACCATGGTTGTTTTGCTTGCTAGCTTTGTTTGGGTTCATGGTTTGATCGTTTAGGAGTTCCATTGAAAGCCTATAGACCTACAATACGTTTGTAATCGGCATTTTGTACCATGCTGCACGATTTCCTATCTCTTGATAACATTTTATATTTGTATCAATTTTATACACTAAATTGCCAAAGTATTCGCTCGGTTGCCTTTACACGCTCATGAACGTGAGTGACATCTCATTCTTAAACCATAGGATATGATGTCGGACCACCCTTTGTAATAGTTTCAACTCGTCTAGGAAGGCTTTCCACAAGGTTTAAGAGGTTTATGGAAATGTTTTACCATTCTTCCAGAAGTGCATTTGTGAGGTCCAACATTGATGTGGAACAAGAAGGTTTGGCTCGCAGTCCCTGCTCTAATTCATCCCAAAGGTGTTGTATTGGGTTGAGGTCAGGACTGTGTGCAGGCCACTCAAGTTCGTCCACACCAATCTCGCTCATCCATGTGTTTATGGGCCTTGCTTTGTGCACTGTTGCACAGTCATGTTAGAACAGGAAGGGGCCATCTCCAAACTGTTCCCACAAAGTTTGGAGCATGAAATTGTCAAAATGTTGGTGAATTATTGCATTTCAGGAAATTAACTTATGGGTAGGAAATATTTAATGGATTGGGCTCGGCGGGGTATTTTGTCATCCATCCATTCCTACTCCATGCTCTTGATTATGTAATTGACCTACAGGTACATCTTCTAGGCTATGTTTATTTGTTTTAATTTTCTAATGTGAGTCAGTGGCTTGGCAGTATTTTAACAGTAAGGTTTGGTTATTTGTGTTAAACTGTGATGATTCTTTTGGTGAAACATGAATTTAAAGTAAAAACCATTTGCAAGATAAATTGTTCTCAATTGGTCTTAATTTGTATTTATAGTCGAGTCCGTTTCTCTGTTTACATTTTACAGACTTAAATTTGAATGTAGACAGTGTAAATTGAATAAAGGTAAATAATGGATGTCTAAATATTTTTTTTAAGTACAGAGATTGGTGTTTTGAGAATCCTAACCATTTCAATATTTTCTTAAAGGTCTGTATACTAGAACTGTTGAGTATGAAGTTATGATAATGTAAGACTATGAAATTGTTAAGCAGTAGTGTGGTATGTTACATTTCATAGTTTTTGATGGTTTTTCTATGTGTTTTTTAGATGCCATGTTCCAGCAAGAGATCCAGGGACCAAGGATCCACTGTTGAGGTTAGACTTCCTTGTGGGAAAAAATGCTAAACCAGTGTGTTTAAGTGATAAGATTAATTGAGAAAAATGAATGTGAATGAGCATTTTTAACAATGTCTTTGTTACGGACCCATGTTTAAAATGTCCTAATTCAGTCTGTATAGTTGTGGTTGTGTGTTTTTTCTTTTCTCCCTTCTTTCTTTCTATTCGCTGCATGCAGGTATGGTCTAGTCAGCGTTTGTTGGCGGTTGGCTATCAGTCTCCCTATCTCGTGATTGGCAATCAGCTGCGCACTTCCAATCAGCGGTTTAGTTGTCAACATAAAATTACCACACTGGTCAGAGATTGCTTTTTGCTTTGGAAAGTTGCTTGTTTAGAGAGTTGTCAAGTCAGAGAGACTTCTTGTTGAAATCATTGTAAATGTTGTTATTATTTTGTTAGAATGGTTTGCTTCATAGTGAACCCTTTTAATAGAGCAGTTAGTGGTGCAGCGTTTATTCGAGGGTGGCGTTCATTCAAGGGCAACGTTTAATTGGTAAGAGAGATTCAGTGAATTGTAGCTGCAGTGCAGCCATAGACAAATACAGAATAGACAAGGAAGTCAAACAAAAGCCCAGTGTAAAATGTATGCCGCGCGTGTCTCTACTTTGTGTACAAATCTGACGCAGCATGCCGTAACATTCTTACAGCTTTCAAACAGAAACCTGTGCAGAAAGCACTCACCACCAGCAACAGATCTATAGCACGCAAACTTGGTGTTGATGAAAAGCACATTCAGGAGTGGTTAAGTCAGCTACCTCGCCATATTGTATACAATATGTATAACTATCTATAGGCCTGAATGCAATTGTCGCAATTGCATTATAATAATGTATAATTTTTTTTCAAGCAATGTCTTAATTTAGAATTATATAATTGTATTCAGAATTATTACGTGACTTTATTTTGAAGGCCTTTTGGGACGCTCATGAGTGAGAGAGTCGACAACAGCAAGCGAAGCACAGACAATTTAAAGCTCTGATAAAAGTTTCAAGTTCAAGTTTATTATCATATACTCATAAACAGCATTTATAAGTAATGAAATTCTTTGTGCTCAATGTCCGTTCAACTTGCAGAATAAAAAAATTAAATACTAAAGAATGGAGAAAAAGGGTAGAAAAAATAAGAAAAATTGTAGTGCAAAAAGATATTTCAAGGACAGTTCAGCATCCTGATGGCATGTGTGAGAAAACTATCCCTGTATCTGCTGGTACAGGACCTTATACTCTTGTATCGCCTTCCAGAAGGCAGGAGGGAGAAAAGACTGTGGCAGGGATGACTAGGGTCAGAAATGATCCACTTGGCCTTTCTCCTGCACCGCTGGCTGTAAAGGTCCTGAATGGATGGTAATGCAGTCCTTGTAATACGCTGTGCAGATTTGACCACTCTTTGTAGTGTCTTCCTGTCCTGGGCAGTGCTGTTGCCAAACCATGTTGTAATGCCACCAGTCAGTATGCTCTCAATGGTGCACCGGTAAAAATTGGTCAGTATAGTGCAGTCCATGCCAAATTTCCACAGTCGCCGCTGAAAAAAGAGCCTCTGTTTCGCTGTCCTTGTAACCACACCAATATGGTGTCCAGCTCAGATCCTCACTGATGTTGATACCAAAAAATCTGAAACTTTTGACTCTCCACAGCTGTGCCCGCGATGTGAATGGGTGCATGTTCTCCCTGCAGCCGCCAGTAGTCCACTATCAACTCCTTGGTTTTTGCTACATTAAGCAACAGGCTGTTATGCTGACACCAGGATGTCATTGTTGTCAACTCTGCTCTGTAGGCAGACTCATCACCATTCTTGATGCAGCCGATAATGGTGGTGTCATCAGCAAACATAATGATAGTGTTGGACCTTTTTGTGGCTGCACAACCATAGGTGAACAGAGAGTACAACAGTGGGCTTAACACACAACTCTGTGGGGCACCAGTGCTGAGTGTTAGACTGGTGGGGTGATGTTACCTAACCGTACTGCCTGTGTCCTGTCCAGCTGCACATGGAAGGACTGATGTTCGGTCCTGTAGTTTTATGATGAGCCTGGATGGTACTATGGTGTTGAAAACGGAGCTGAAGTCGATGAAGAGCATCCGCACGTATATGTTGTTCTGATCCAAGTGAAAGAGAGCAGTGTTCAAGGCCAAAGCTACAACATCATCTGTAGACCTGTTCGGCCTATATGCAAACTGGAGTGGGTCTAATGCAGGTGACAGGCAGGATGTAATGTGGTCTTTGACTAAAGTCTCAAAGCATTTCATCACAACAGGGCAACAGGGCGGTAATCATTGAGACAGCTCACTGATGGTTTCTTAGAGACTGGGATGATGGTGGCCCCCTTGAACCTATTGGGGACGACAGACTGCGACAGGGAGAGGTTAAAGATGTCAGTGAACACCTCTGCCAGTTCAGGAGCACAGGCCTTGAGAACACAGCCAGGGATGTTGTCAGGTCCTGGAGCTTTATGCACATTCACTGTAAGTGATAAGTTTAAGGTTGTTATAGAGGTTGTTAGCAATCTAAGGAAACCTCTATTCCCTTGTGTAGGCTACAGCATGCAGCCAACAAAGTATGTTGTTTTGTGTCTGTATTTGACTTTGGTGAATGTTATTTACATGCTGCGCATGTCATTGCATGTTCATATTAAGCTAATGTGGTCTTTATTTTCTCATTACAGCGTGAGTTTAGTTTTAACGGTGGATTTGGAGAAAAAGCTTCAAATAAATCTGTAGCAAGAAAGACACTTGTGCCTGCCAGTGTTTCATGGGATAATAGTATGCTACACTTGTAAATTACTTGTGTAATAAATACTGTGTTTTAATTTAACCAATTAAATAACCGTTTTCTGATTTTTTGGGGGAGGCGTTTAATCGAAGGTGCCATTTATTACACAATGTTCATTTTTGGTGCAGCGTTTATTCAAGGTCAACGTTTAATCAAAGAAAAACTGTAGTTTTCTTCCCAGCATGGGAAGGCCAAAGGATGTTTACAATTGTAGTAGGCCATTGATATGTTTTAAAAGTTCAGGGATGTAATTTGTTGGATAAGAAGCCCCCATCCCCCACTCCAGAGACAATTGATGACAGAGAGGTGCTGACATTAAGTTAAACATAGTCATGCGTTAAAGAGTAGAGTAAAAAATAGAGACAAAATGTGTACATGGATGTTGAAACTCAGTGCTCTGAGTTTGTGCATGTCAGTTTAGACAAACGTAGCCTTTTCAACCTCTAGGTTTAATTCTCTCTTTTATACATTTAAAGTTGGATTTGACATTTAACAGACATTTAATCATTTAGCAAGTTGTTTGACTCAAAAACCATAACGAAGTACATATGGTGTAAAAAATCTGCAGTCAAATTTGGCGAAATTGCTACCTTGGATGTTATCTTTACATATAGATGGGTTGGTGGTTACAAACAATGAGGATGCGCACGCAGCTTCAAGGCAGAACAATGCCTACCATTTCACCTCTAGTTTATATGTTCCCACCCCCCCCCCCCCCTTCTGAATAAAGTTAGATAGATCTGATTTGTTGATATCTGTTTTTATGAAAACCATTTTAGCCAAGCTAACTAACATTGTTTTTAGCTAGCTGACATTACCATTCAATCACTAACAAAACACGAATAGAAATACTTTGCTAACAGTCCTCACGTGTAATCAAAAGCTTGTAGTGAGATCACATGCATGACCCCCCGAGACAAGCTTTCATGTTTGCATCGCTAGCATCTCGTCATATTACACAGCCGGAAGACAGCTAGATAATAAATATTGTAGCGTCAGCGCCCTTGGGTACCCAGCATGCAGTGCACACCAAAAACGCAAATAGCTGTGGAAAATAGTTTGGTTACAACAGCTGTGCAAGGGATTTCAGTTGTTGTGTTCGTTCACTTAAATGTGTGTAATGTTATTGTTTTTTACTTAAGATAATACTGTTGGTCACCCTGATTGTGCATTTTGTGTAGTTCAATGGGATCAGAGAGTCTGACCATGACAAAGTATTGTTAAGCTGCTGTACCATCACAAGGTACACTTGCTAACAGCTGGACATTAGCTATACCTTGGTCCAGTTCCCTACATGACTCTTGACAGTTGTTTGACTGAGACTCTAGAGAGAGCTCAATTCAGGTAGAGTTCTAATAGCCATAGTCTTGTAACCAGTTTCAGTTTTGAAAACAGTGTGACTGTGTATGGTATGTTTTTTGGGCTACTTCTAATACTCATACGGCTGCCGCATTTATGCCTTGGCATGACCTGCGCTGGGATAGAGGGAAACCGCATGGATGGGGAAAGTGTGTGGGCAGAGCAAGCAGTAGTAGTACATAACCTACACACTTCCTTTAGTGAAGTGTATCCTCACTTTCATAAAGTTATTGTTGTAATCAAAGCTTTTAAAGAATGGATCTCTGCATGATGGGCCTGACCAGAGCACAGGTGGCCTGACACAACACGCTTCAAAGTTGTCACTTTCAAAAGGGTGGCATTTTAACCCTGTCAGTCCAACATGTCTAAAAGTTGGTACGCATGCCTTATTGCCAATGGGGAACAAATAAGTCTCAAGAACCCATAATGTCGGCAGCATGGATATTTCTCTACAGTGACAATTTGTGAAGAATTTCAAAAAATGACTTCAAATCAGCCATTGATCCAATTGTCTTGAAATGTTGTGTACATGTATGAAATACATGTCTGTGTCATGTCAATTTTGTAATGGTTTGCAATGCTGAGGAGGAACCCGCCATTGCTGCCTGCAGCTATATTTAGGGTTCCTCCGGTAGGAGAACCCTATTGTTATTGGTGGTATTATTATTTTTTACCCATGGGAGTCAATGGCAGCCCCTAGACCAGTACCGTAAAAAGTTGTGAAATTTGGCATGTTGAAACTGCAGACCATTAGTAACTACCATACCAAACATGGGCCGTGTGAGACAATAGGTGGCGCTACAGGCCACGCCCCAATATGTCAATTTTCAAATTGATGCCATTTGCAGGCCATAAGTCCCAAAATTCTGAAATTCATTACATATGCCTTATTTCTCATGAGGAATAAAAAAGCCTCAAGAAGCTATAACGGCCGCCATATTGGATTTTTCTGTACAATAAAGATTAAGGAAACACGTTTTTTCCCTACTCCTCCTACATTTTTGGTCGAATTTTCTTCAAAATTGCCATAGATGATATCCAGACTGAGCCTCACAAAAGTTATCGTAGGGATTTCTGATTTTCAAAACCGTTTGTCCGGTAGAGCCAATCAAAATCTGCAACAAAGCAACCAAACAGGACGTTTGGTCAAATCTCAGCAAATCTTTGAGATATCAACACCAAACTTGGTATGTCACGTGGAAGACACTACAACATGTTACCATGTGCAAAGGCAACTTCATACCTCAAAAAATGATTGATATAAAGCAAATTGAATTTATTGCTAATGCTAAAATAATGCTTTACACATCCGCCGGCCAAAAACTGATACTCTGATTCAATCACTAGTTCATATGAAGACTCTTGAGAATGTTGAGTACACAAATCTGAGAAAAAGTTGACTGTAACATGAAAACTCGATTTTTAGTGAATATTTGAAACATGCATGCTTGGCTAATTTCTAGGGCTGTTTCCCCAAATCCTCTCTCCCTTTGCTCCTGTGCGCGCGTGCTCCACATTCTCACACACAAAAGGGGCCAGAGCCCCTTGACACACGCGCGAGCTTGGTACGACGCACAAGAAGAAGGCCATTTTATAGTTGGAGAAGACTTGAAGACAACGACTGACGAGACTCCTGCAGCCCTCAGAGATTTTCATTGTTACATTTGACAGTGAGTAATAAGAGCCTACAACGGCAGTACAAAACATGTATTTTAGCGTTTGTATTCGTATGATAACTTGAAGACTTTTATACTGTTGTAAACAGGATAGCAGCTAATCTATCTAGGCTAGCTGAGCTAAGGATTTCTCTTTGTACAGGCAGTATTACAGGCTAGCAAGCCGTACAATCTTTAACATTATACTTGCTTCTGTGAGACGCGTTTGAAATTTGTATACTGTGCGTAACTATGCGGTTGGGTTGTTCTATTTCTACGGTCTTCACATCGTAAGTTATTCTTTTCCAAACTGTAGCTAGGTAGCCTAGTTTGCTGCACAGATAGAGCTACCTAGCATTAAACAAGTAGCAATGGTACCATGGTTGTTTTGCTTGCTAGCTTTGTTTGGGTTCATGGTTTGATCGTTTAGGAGTTCCATTGAAAGCCTATAGAGCTACAATACGTTTGTAATCGGCATGTTGTACTATGCTGCACGATTTCCCATCTCTTGATAACATTTTATATTTGTATCAATTTTATACACTAAATTGCCAAAGTATTCGCTCGGTTGCCTTTACACGCTCATGAACGTGAGTGACATCTCATTCTTAAACCATAGGATATGATGTCGGACCACCCTTTGTAGCTATAATAGTTTCAACTCGTCTAGGAAGGCTTTCCACAAGGTTTAAGAGGTTTATGGAAATGTTTTACCATTCTTCCAGAAGTGCATTTGTGAGGTCCAACATTGATGTGGAACAAGAAGGTTTGGCTCGCAGTCCCTGCTCTAATTCATCCCAAAGGTGTTGTATTGGGTTGAGGTCAGGACTGTGTGCAGGCCACTCAAGTTCGTCCACACCAATCTCGCTCATCCATGTGTTTATGGGCCTTGCTTTGTGCACTGTTGCACAGTCATGTTAGAACAGGAAGGGGCCATCTCCAAACTGTTCCCACAAAGTTTGGAGCATGAAATTGTCAAAATGTTGGTGAATTATTGCATTTCAGGAAATTAACTTATGGGTAGGAAATATTTAATGGATTGGGCTCGGCGGGGTATTTTGTCATCCATCCATTCCTACTCCATGCTCTTGATTATGTAATTGACCTACAGGTACATCTTCTAGGCTATGTTTATTTGTTTTAATTTTCTAATGTGAGTCAGTGGCTTGGCAGTATTTTAACAGTAAGGTTTGGTTATTTGTGTTAAACTGTGATGATTCTTTTGGTGAAACATGAATTTAAAGTAAAAACCATTTGCAAGATAAATTGTTCTCAATTGGTCTTAATTTGTATTTATAGTCGAGTCCGTTTCTCTATGTTTACATTTTACAGACTTAAATTTGAATGTAGACAGTGTAAATTGAATAAAGGTAAATAATGGATGTCTAAATATTTTTTTTAAGTACAGAGATTGGTGTTTTGAGAATCCTAACCCTTTCAATATTTTCTTAAAGGTCTGTATACTAGAACTGTTGAGTATGAAGTTATGATAATGTAAGACTATGAAATTGTTAAGCAGTAGTGTGGTATGTTACATTTCATAGTTTTTGATGGTTTTTCTATGTGTTTTTTAGATGCCATGTTCCAGCAAGAGATCCAGGGACCAAGGATCCACTGTTGAGGTTAGACTTCCTTGTGGGAAAAAATGCTAAACCAGTGTGTTTAAGTGATAAGATTAATTGAGAAAAATGAATGTGAATGAGCATTTTTAACAACGTCTTTGTTACGGACCCATGTTTAAAATGTCCTAATTCAGTCTGTATAGTTGTGGTTGTGTGTTTTTTCTTTTCTCCCCTCTTTCTTTCTATTCGCTGCATGCAGGTATGGTCTAGTCAGCGTTTGTTGGCGGTTGGCTATCAGTCTCCCTATCTCGTGATTGGCAATCAGCCGCGCACTTCCAATCAGCGGTTTAGTTGTCAACATAAAATTACCACACTGGTCAGCTGTTTCAGAGATTGCTTTGGAAAGTTGCTTGTTTAGAGAGTTGTCAAGTCAGAGAGACTTCTTGTTGAAATCATTGTAAATGTTTTTATTATTTTGTTAGAATGGTTTGCTTCATAGTGAACCCTTTTAATAGAGCAGTTAGTGGTGCAGCGTTTATTCGAGGGTGGCGTTCATTCAAGGGCAACGTTTAATTGGTAAGAGAGATTCAGTGAATTGTAGCTGCAGTGCAGCCATAGACAAACACAGAATAGACAAGGAAGTCAAACAAAAGCCCAGTGTAAAATGTATGCCGCGCGTGTCTCTACTTTGTGTACAAATCTGACGCAGCATGCTGTAACATTCTTACACTTTAGCTTTCAAACAGAAACCTGTGCAGAAAGCACTCACCACCAGCAACAGATCTATAGCACGCAAACTTGGTGTTGATGAAAAGCACATTCAGGAATGGTTAAGTCAGCTACCTCGCCATATTGTATACAATATGTGTAACTATCTATAGGCCTGAATGCAATTGTCGCAATTGCATTATAATAATGTATAATTTTTTTTCAAGCAATGTCTTAATTTAGAATTATATAATTGTATTCAGAATTATTACGTGACTTTATTTTGAAGGCCTTTTGGGACGCTCATGAGTGAGAGAGTCGACAACCTAACAGCAAGCGAAGCACAGACAATTTAAAGCTCTGATAAGTTTCAAGTTCAAGTTTATTATCATATACTCATAAACAGCATTTATAAGTAATGAAATTCTTTGTGCTCAATGTCCGTTCAACTTGCAGAATAAAAAAATTCAATACTAAAGAATGGGGAAAAAGGGTAGAAAAAATAAGAAAAATTGTAGTGCAAAAAGATATTTCAAGGACAGTTCAGCATCCTGATGGCATGTGTGAGAAAACTATCCCTGTATCTGCTGGTACAGGACCTTATACTCTTGTATCGCCTTCCAGAAGGCAGGAGGGAGAAAAGACTGTGGCAGGGATGACTAGGGTCAGAAATGATCCACTTGGCCTTTCTCCTGCACCGCTGGCTGTAAAGGTCCTGAATGGATGGTAATGCAGTCCTTGTAATACGCTGTGCAGATTTGACCACTCTTTGTAGTGTCTTCCTGTCCTGGGCAGTGCTGTTGCCAAACCATGTTGTAATGCCACCAGTCAGTATGCTCTCAATGGTGCACCGGTAAAAATTGGTCAGTATAGTGCAGTCCATGCCAAATTTCCACAGTCGCCGCTGAAAAAAGAGCCTCTGTTTCGCTGTCCTTGTAACCACACCAATATGGTGGTCCAGCTCAGATCCTCACTGATGTTGATACCAAAAAATCTGAAACTTTTGACTCTCCACAGCTGTGCCCTCGATGTGAATGGGTGCATGTTCTCCCTGCAGCCGCCTGTAGTCCACTATCAACTCCTTGGTTTTTGCTACATTAAGCAACAGGCTGTTATGCTGACACCAGGATGTCATTGTTGCCACCTCTGCTCTGTAGGCAGACTCATCACCATTCTTGATGCAGCTGATAATGGTGGTGTCATCAGCAAACATAATGATAGTGTTGGACCTTTTTGTGGCTGCACAACCATAGGTGAACAGAGAGTACAACAGTGGGCTTAACACACAACTCTGTGGGGCACCAGTGCTGAGTGTTAGACTGGTGGGGTGATGTTACCTAGCCGTACTGCCTGTGTCCTGTCCAGCTGCACATGGAAGGACTGATGTTCCGGTCCTGTAGTTTTATGATGAGCCTGGATGGTACTATGGTGTTGAAAACGGAGCTGAAGTCGATGAAGAGCATCCGCACGTATATGTTGTTCTGATCCAAGTGAAAGAGAGCAGTGTTCAAGGCCAAAGCTACAACATCATCTGTAGACCTGTTCGGCCTATATGCAAACTGGAGTGGGTCTAATGCAGGTGACAGGCAGGATGTAATGTGGTCTTTGACTAACGTCTCAAAGCATTTCATCACAACAGGGCAACAGGGCGGTAATCATTGAGACAGCTCACTGATGGTTTCTTAGAGACTGGGATGATGGTGGCCCCCTTGAACCTATTGGGGACGACAGACTGCGACAGGGAGAGGTTAAAGATGTCAGTGAACACCTCTGCCAGTTCAGGAGCACAGGCCTTGAGAACACAGCCAGGGATGTTGTCAGGTCCTGGAGCTTTATGCACATTCACTCTAAGTGATAAGTTTAAGGTTGTTATAGAGGTTGTTAGCAATCTAAGGAAACCTCTATTCCCTTGTGTAGGCTACAGCATGCAGCCAACAAAGTATGTTGTTTTGTGTCTGTATTTGACTTTGGTGAATGTTATTTACATGCTGCGCATGTCATTGCATGTTCATATTAAGCTAATGTGGTCTTTATTTTCTCATTACAGCGTGAGTTTAGTTTTAACGGTGGATTTGGAGAAAAAGCTTCAAATAAATCTGTAGCAAGAAAGACACTTGTGCCTGCCAGTGTTTCATGGGATAATAGTATGCTACACTTGTAAATTACTTGTGTAATAAATACTGTGTTTTAATTTAACCAATTAAATAACCGTTTTCTGATTTTTTGGGGGAGGCGTTTAATCGAAGGTGCCATTTATTACACAATGTTCATTTTTGGTGCAGCGTTTATTCAAGGTCAACGTTTAATCAAAGAAAAACTGTAGTTTTCTTCCCAGCATGGGAAGGCCAAAGGATGTTTACAATTGTAGTAGGCCATTGATATGTTTTAAAAGTTCAGGGATGTAATTTGTTGGATAAGAAGCCCCCATCCCCCACTCCAGAGACAATTGATGACAGAGAGGTGCTGACATTAAGTTAAACATAGTCATGCGTTAAAGAGTAGAGTAAAAAATAGAGACAAAATGTGTACATGGATGTTGAAACTCAGTGCTCTGAGTTTGTGCATGTCAGTTTAGACAAACGTAGCCTTTTCAACCTCTAGGTTTAATTCTCTCTTTTATACATTTAAAGTTGGATTTGACATTTAACAGACATTTAA
Source organism: Osmerus eperlanus (assembly GCF_963692335.1). Taxonomy (NCBI): domain Eukaryota; kingdom Metazoa; phylum Chordata; class Actinopteri; order Osmeriformes; family Osmeridae; genus Osmerus; species Osmerus eperlanus. Next base: position 15,526,687 of record NC_085025.1, read on the forward strand.
TCATTTAGCAAGTTGTTTGACTCAAAAACCATAACGAAGTACATATGGTGTAAAAAATCTGCAGTCAAATTTGGAGAAATTGCTAGCTTGGATGTTATCTTTACATATAGATGGGTTGGTGGTTACAAACAATGAGGATGCGCACGCAGCTTCAAGGCAGAACAATGCCTACCATTTCACCTCTAGTTTATATGTTCCCACCCCCCCCCCTTCTGAATAAAGTTAGATAGATCTGATTTGTTGATATCTGTTGCTATGAAAACCATTTTAGCCAAGCTAACTAACATTGTTTTTAGCTAGCTGACATTACCATTCAATCACTAACAAAACACGAATAGAAATACTTTGCTAACAGTCCTCACGTGTAATCAAAAGCTTGTAGTGAGATCACATGCATGACCCCCCGAGACAAGCTTTCATGTTTGCATCGCTAGCATCTCGTCATATTACACAGCCGGAAGACAGCTAGATAATAAATATTGTAGCGTCAGCGCCCTTGGGTACCCAGCATGCAGTGCACACCAAAAACGCAAATAGCTGTGGAAACGCAAATAGCTTGGTTACAACAGCTGTGCAAGGGATTTCAGTTGTTGTGTTCGTTCACTTAAATGTGTGTAATGTTATTGTTTTTTACTTAAGATAATACTGTTGGTCACCCTGATTGTGCATGTTGTGTAGTTTAATGGGATCAGAGAGTCTGACCATGACAAAGTATTGTTAAGCTGCTGTACCATCACAAGGTACACTTGCTAACAGCTGGACATTAGCTATACCTTGGTCCAGTTCCCTACATGACTCTTGACAGTTGTTTGACTGAGACTCTAGAGAGAGCTCAATTCAGGTAGAGTTCTAATAGCCATGGTCTTGTAACCAGTTTCAGTTTTGAAAACAGTGTGACTGTGTATGGTATGTTTTTTGGGCTACTTCTAATACTCATACGGCTGCCGCATTTATGCCTTGGCATGACCTGCGCTGGGATAGAGGGAAACCGCATGGATGGGGAAAGTGTGTGGGCAGAGCAAGCAGTAGTAGTACATAACCTACACACTTCCTTTAGTGATGTGTATCCTCACTTTCATAAAGTTATTGTTGTAATCAAAGCTTTTAACCCTTGTGCTGCCTTCGGGTCACATGACCCAAAGGTTCATAACGAACCATCGTTGTGTTTACCCAATTTTACCCAATACAAAAACAAATAAAAATAATTTTCTTTTAACCATCGCAATGTGGGGGGTCTGAGACAGCCCAACGGTTAAAAGAAAATGATTCACTTTGTTTTGGTATGCGGTAAAGTTGTCGCAATACGACGGTGGGTCACAATGACTGATGGGTCAGAATGACCCGAAGATAACACAAGGGTTAAAGAATGGATCTCTGCATGATGGGCCTGACCAGAGCACAGGTGGCCTGACACAACACGCTTCAAAGTTGTCACTTTCAAAAGGGTGGCATTTTAACCCTGTCAGTCCAACATGTCTAAAAGTTGGTACGCATGCCTTATTGCCAATGGGGAACAAATAAGTCTCAAGAACCCATAATGTCGGCAGCATGGATATTTCTCTACAGTGACAATTTGTGAAGAATTTCAAAAAATGACTTCAAATCAGCCATTGATCCAATTGTCTTGAAATGTTGTGTACATGTATGAAATACATGTCTGTGTCATGTCAATTTTGTAATGGTTTGCAATGCTGAGGAGGAACCCGCCATTGCTGCCTGCAGCTATATTTAGGGTTCCTCCGGTAGGAGAACCCTATTGTTATTGGTGGTATTATTATTTTTTACCCATGGGAGTCAATGGCAGCCCCTAGACCAGTACCGTAAAAAGTTGTGAAATTTGGCATGTTGAAACTGCAGACCATTAGTAACTACCATACCAAACATGGGCCGTGTGAGACAATAGGTGGCGCTACAGGCCACGCCCCAATATGTCAATTTTCAAATTGATGCCATTTGCAGGCCATAAGTCCCAAAATTCTGAAATTCATTACATATGCCTTATTTCTCATGAGGAATAAAAAAGCCTCAAGAAGCTATAACGGCCGCCATATTGGATTTTTCTGTACAATAAAGATTAAGGAAACGCGTTTTTTCCCTACTCCTCCTACATTTTTGGTCGAATTTTCTTCAAAATTGCCATAGATGATATCCAGACTGAGCCTCACAAAAGTTATCGTAGGGATTTCTGATTTTCAAAACCGTTTGTCCGGTAGAGCCAATCAAAATCTGCAACAAAGCAACCAAACAGGACGTTTGGTCAAATCTCAGCAAATCTTTGAGATATCAACACCAAACTTGGTATGTCACGTGGAAGACACTACAACATGTTACCATGTGCAAAGGCAACTTCATACCTCAAAAAATGATTGATATAAAGCAAATTGAATTTATTGCTAATGCTAAAATAATGCTTTACACATCCGCCGGCCAAAAACTGATACTCTGATTCAATCACTAGTTCATATGAAGACTCTTGAGAATGTTGAGTACACAAATCTGAGAAAAAGTTGACTGTAACATGAAAACTCGATTTTTAGTGAATATTTGAAACATGCATGCTTGGCTAATTTCTAGGGCTGTTTCCCCAAATCCTCTCTGCCTTTGCTCCTGTGCGCGCGTGCTCCACATTCTCACACACACAAGGGGCCAGAGCCCCTTGACACACGCGCGAGCTTGGTACGACGCACAAGAAGAAGGCCATTTTATAGTTGGAGAAGACTTGAAGACAACGACTGACGAGACTCCTGCAGCCCTCAGAGATTTTCATTGTTACATTTGACAGTGAGTAATAAGAGCCTACAACGGCAGTACAAAACATGTATTTTAGCGTTTGTATTCGTATGATAACTTGAAGACTTTTATACTGTTGTAAACAGGATATCAGCTAATCTATCTAGGCTAGCTGAGCTAAGGATTTCTCTTTGTACAGGCAGTATTACAGGCTAGCAAGCCGTACAATCTTTAACATTATACTTGCTTCTGTGAGACGCGTTTGAAATTTGTATACTGTGCGTAACTATGCGGTTGGGTTGTTCTATTTCTACGGTCTTCACATCGTAAGTTATTCTTTTCCAAACTGTAGCTAGGTAGCCTAGTTTGCTGCACAGATAGAGCTACCTAGCATTAAACAAGTAGCAATGGTACCATGGTTGTTTTGCTTGCTAGCTTTGTTTGGGTTCATGGTTTGATCGTTTAGGAGTTCCATTGAAAGCCTATAGAGCTACAATACGTTTGTAATCGGCATGTTGTACTATGCTGCACGATTTCCCATCTCTTGATAACATTTTATATTTGTATCAATTTTATACACTAAATTGCCAAAGTATTCGCTCGGTTGCCTTTACACGCTCATGAACGTGAGTGACATCTCATTCTTAAACCATAGGATATGATGTCGGACCACCCTTTGTAGCTATAATAGTTTCAACTCGTCTAGGAAGGGTTTCCACAAGGTTTAAGAGGTTTATGGAAATGTTTTACCATTCTTCCAGAAGTGCATTTGTGAGGTCCAACATTGATGTGGAACAAGAAGGTTTGGCTCGCAGTCCCTGCTCTAATTCATCCCAAAGGTGTTGTATTGGGTTGAGGTCAGGACTGTGTGCAGGCCACTCAAGTTCGTCCACACCAATCTCGCTCATCCATGTGTTTATGGGCCTTGCTTTGTGCACTGTTGCACAGTCATGTTAGAACAGGAAGGGGCCATCTCCAAACTGTTCCCACAAAGTTTGGAGCATGAAATTGTCAAAATGTTGGTGAATTATTGCATTTATTTTGTCATCCATCCATTCCTACTCCATGCTCTTGATTATGTAATTGACCTACAGGTGTTGTTTTAATTTTCTAATGTGAGTCAGTGGCTTGGCAGTATTTTAACAGTAAGGTTTGGTTATTTGTGTTAAACTGTGATGATTCTTTTGGTGAAACATGAATTTAAAGTAAAAACCATTTGCAAGATAAATTGTTCTCAATTGGTCTTAATTTGTATTTATAGTCGAGTCCGTTTCTCTATGTTTACATTTTACAGACTTAAATTTGAATGTAGACAGTGTAAATTGAATAAAGGTAAATAATGGATGTCTAAATATTTTTTTTAAGTACAGAGATTGGTGTTTTGAGAATCCTAACCCTTTCAATATTTTCTTAAAGGTCTGTATACTAGAACTGTTGAGTATGAAGTTATGATAATGTAAGACTATGAAATTGTTAAGCAGTAGTGTGGTATGTTACATTTCATAGTTTTTGATGGTTTTTCTATGTGTTTTTTAGATGCCATGTTCCAGCAAGAGATCCAGGGACCAAGGATCCACTGTTGAGGTTAGACTTCCTTGTGGGAAAAAATGCTAAACCAGTGTGTTTAAGTGATAAGATTAATTGAGAAAAATGAATGTGAATGAGCATTTTTAACAACGTCTTTGTTACGGACCCATGTTTAAAATGTCCTAATTCAGTCTGTATAGTTGTGGTTGTGTGTTTTTTCTTTTCTCCCCTCTTTCTTTCTATTCGCTGCATGCAGGTATGGTCTAGTCAGCGTTTGTTGGCGGTTGGCTATCAGTCTCCCTATCTCGTGATTGGCAATCAGCCGCGCACTTCCAATCAGCGGTTTAGTTGTCAACATAAAATTACCACACTGGTCAGCTGTTTCAGAGATTGCTTTGGAAAGTTGCTTGTTTAGAGAGTTGTCAAGTCAGAGAGACTTCTTGTTGAAATCATTGTAAATGTTTTTATTATTTTGTTAGAATGGTTTGCTTCATAGTGAACCCTTTTAATAGAGCAGTTAGTGGTGCAGCGTTTATTCGAGGGTGGCGTTCATTCAAGGGCAACGTTTAATTGGTAAGAGAGATTCAGTGAATTGTAGCTGCAGTGCAGCCATAGACAAACACAGAATAGACAAGGAAGTCAAACAAAAGCCCAGTGTAAAATGTATGCCGCGCGTGTCTCTACTTTGTGTACAAATCTGACGCAGCATGCTGTAACATTCTTACACTTTAGCTTTCAAACAGAAACCTGTGCAGAAAGCACTCACCACCAGCAACAGATCTATAGCACGCAAACTTGGTGTTGATGAAAAGCACATTCAGGAATGGTTAAGTCAGCTACCTCGCCATATTGTATACAATATGTGTAACTATCTATAGGCCTGAATGCAATTGTCGCAATTGCATTATAATAATGTATAATTTTTTTTCAAGCAATGTCTTAATTTAGAATTATATAATTGTATTCAGAATTATTACGTGACTTTATTTTGAAGGCCTTTTGGGACGCTCATGAGTGAGAGAGTCGACAACCTAACAGCAAGCGAAGCACAGACAATTTAAAGCTCTGATAAGTTTCAAGTTCAAGTTTATTATCATATACTCATAAACAGCATTTATAAGTAATGAAATTCTTTGTGCTCAATGTCCGTTCAACTTGCAGAATAAAAAAATTCAATACTAAAGAATGGGGAAAAAGGGTAGAAAAAATAAGAAAAATTGTAGTGCAAAAAGATATTTCAAGGACAGTTCAGCATCCTGATGGCATGTGTGAGAAAACTATCCCTGTATCTGCTGGTACAGGACCTTATACTCTTGTATCGCCTTCCAGAAGGCAGGAGGGAGAAAAGACTGTGGCAGGGATGACTAGGGTCAGAAATGATCCACTTGGCCTTTCTCCTGCACCGCTGGCTGTAAAGGTCCTGAATGGATGGTAATGCAGTCCTTGTAATACGCTGTGCAGATTTGACCACTCTTTGTAGTGTCTTCCTGTCCTGGGCAGTGCTGTTGCCAAACCATGTTGTAATGCCACCAGTCAGTATGCTCTCAATGGTGCACCGGTAAAAATTGGTCAGTATAGTGCAGTCCATGCCAAATTTCCACAGTCGCCGCTGAAAAAAGAGCCTCTGTTTCGCTGTCCTTGTAACCACACCAATATGGTGGTCCAGCTCAGATCCTCACTGATGTTGATACCAAAAAATCTGAAACTTTTGACTCTCCACAGCTGTGCCCTCGATGTGAATGGGTGCATGTTCTCCCTGCAGCCGCCTGTAGTCCACTATCAACTCCTTGGTTTTTGCTACATTAAGCAACAGGCTGTTATGCTGACACCAGGATGTCATTGTTGCCACCTCTGCTCTGTAGGCAGACTCATCATCATTCTTGATGCAGCCGATAATGGTGGTGTCATCAGCAAACATAATGATAGTGTTGGAGCTGTTTGTGGCTGCACACCATAGGTGAACAGAGAGTACAACAGTGGGCTTAACACACAACTCTGTGGGGCACAAGTGCTGAGTGTTAGACTGGTGGGGTGATGTTACCTAGCCGTACTGCCTGTGTCCTGTCCAGCTGCACATGGAAGGACTGATGTTCCGGTCCTGTAGTTTTATGATGAGCCTTGATGGTACTATGGTGTTGAAAACGGAGCTGAAGTCGATGAAGAGCATCCGCACGTATATGTTGTTCTGATCCAAGTGAAAGAGAGCAGTGTTCAAGGCCAAAGCTACAACATCATCTGTAGACCTGTTCGGCCTATTTGCAAACTGGAGTGGGTCTAATGCAGGTGACAGGCAGGATGTAATGTGGTCTTTGACTAACGTCTCAAAGCATTTCATCACAACAGGGCAACAGGGCGGTAATCATTGAGACAGTTCACTGATGGTTTCTTAGAGACTGGGATGATGGTGGCCCCCTTGAACCTATTGGGGACGACAGACTGCGACAGGGAGAGGTTAAAGATGTCAGTGAACACCTGCCAGTTCAGGAGCACAGGCCTTGAGAACACAGCCAGGGATGTTGTCAGGTCCTGGAGCTTTATGCACATTCACTCTAAGTGATAAGTTTAAGGTTGTTATAGAGGTTGTTAGCAATCTAAGGAAACCTCTATTCCCTTGTGTAGGCTACAGCATGCAGCCAACAAAGTATGTTGTTTTGTGTCTGTATTTGACTTTGGTGAATGTTATTTACATGCTGCGCATGTCATTGCATGTTCATATTAAGCTAATGTGGTCTTTATTTTCTCATTACAGCGTGAGTTTAGTTTTAACGGTGGATTTGGAGAAAAAGCTTCAAATAAATCTGTAGCAAGAAAGACACTTGTGCCTGCCAGTGTTTCATGGGATAATAGTATGCTACACTTGTAAATTACTTGTGTAATAAATACTGTGTTTTAATTTAACCAATTAAATAACCGTTTTCTGATTTTTTGGGGGAGGCGTTTAATCGAAGGTGCCATTTATTACACAATGTTCATTTTTGGTGCAGCGTTTATTCAAGGTCAACGTTTAATCAAAGAAAAACTGTAGTTTTCTTCCCAGCATGGGAAGGCCAAAGGATGTTTACAATTGTAGTAGGCCATTGATATGTTTTAAAAGTTCAGGGATGTAATTTGTTGGATAAGAAGCCCCCATCCCCCACTCCAGAGACAATTGATGACAGAGAGGTGCTGACATTAAGTTAAACATAGTCATGCGTTAAAGAGTAGAGTAAAAAATAGAGACAAAATGTGTACATGGATGTTGAAACTCAGTGCTCTGAGTTTGTGCATGTCAGTTTAGACAAACGTAGCCTTTTCAACCTCTAGGTTTAATTCTCTCTTTTATACATTTAAAGTTGGATTTGACATTTAACAGACATTTAATCATTTAGCAAGTTGTTTGACTCAAAAACCATAACGAAGTACATATGGTGTAAAAAATCTGCAGTCAAATTTGGAGAAATTGCTAGCTTGGATGTTATCTTTACATATAGATGGGTTGGTGGTTACAAACAATGAGGATGCGCACGCAGCTTCAAGGCAGAACAATGCCTACCATTTCACCTCTAGTTTATATGTTCCCACCCCCCCCCCTTCTGAATAAAGTTAGATAGATCTGATTTGTTGATATCTGTTGCTATGAAAACCATTTTAGCCAAGCTAACTAACATTGTTTTTAGCTAGCTGACATTACCATTCAATCACTAACAAAACACGAATAGAAATACTTTGCTAACAGTCCTCACGTGTAATCAAAAGCTTGTAGTGAGATCACATGCATGACCCCCCGAGACAAGCTTTCATGTTTGCATCGCTAGCATCTCGTCATATTACACAGCCGGAAGACAGCTAGATAATAAATATTGTAGCGTCAGCGCCCTTGGGTACCCAGCATGCAGTGCACACCAAAAACGCAAATAGCTGTGGAAACGCAAATAGCTTGGTTACAACAGCTGTGCAAGGGATTTCAGTTGTTGTGTTCGTTCACTTAAATGTGTGTAATGTTATTGTTTTTTACTTAAGATAATACTGTTGGTCACCCTGATTGTGCATGTTGTGTAGTTTAATGGGATCAGAGAGTCTGACCATGACAAAGTATTGTTAAGCTGCTGTACCATCACAAGGTACACTTGCTAACAGCTGGACATTAGCTATACCTTGGTCCAGTTCCCTACATGACTCTTGACAGTTGTTTGACTGAGACTCTAGAGAGAGCTCAATTCAGGTAGAGTTCTAATAGCCATGGTCTTGTAACCAGTTTCAGTTTTGAAAACAGTGTGACTGTGTATGGTATGTTTTTTGGGCTACTTCTAATACTCATACGGCTGCCGCATTTATGCCTTGGCATGACCTGCGCTGGGATAGAGGGAAACCGCATGGATGGGGAAAGTGTGTGGGCAGAGCAAGCAGTAGTAGTACATAACCTACACACTTCCTTTAGTGATGTGTATCCTCACTTTCATAAAGTTATTGTTGTAATCAAAGCTTTTAACCCTTGTGCTGCCTTCGGGTCACATGACCCAAAGGTTCATAACGAACCATCGTTGTGTTTACCCAATTTTACCCAATACAAAAACAAATAAAAATAATTTTCTTTTAACCATCGCAATGTGGGGGGTCTGAGACAGCCCAACGGTTAAAAGAAAATGATTCACTTTGTTTTGGTATGCGGTAAAGTTGTCGCAATACGACGGTGGGTCACAATGACTGATGGGTCAGAATGACCCGAAGATAACACAAGGGTTAAAGAATGGATCTCTGCATGATGGGCCTGACCAGAGCACAGGTGGCCTGACACAACACGCTTCAAAGTTGTCACTTTCAAAAGGGTGGCATTTTAACCCTGTCAGTCCAACATGTCTAAAAGTTGGTACGCATGCCTTATTGCCAATGGGGAACAAATAAGTCTCAAGAACCCATAATGTCGGCAGCATGGATATTTCTCTACAGTGACAATTTGTGAAGAATTTCAAAAAATGACTTCAAATCAGCCATTGATCCAATTGTCTTGAAATGTTGTGTACATGTATGAAATACATGTCTGTGTCATGTCAATTTTGTAATGGTTTGCAATGCTGAGGAGGAACCCGCCATTGCTGCCTGCAGCTATATTTAGGGTTCCTCCGGTAGGAGAACCCTATTGTTATTGGTGGTATTATTATTTTTTACCCATGGGAGTCAATGGCAGCCCCTAGACCAGTACCGTAAAAAGTTGTGAAATTTGGCATGTTGAAACTGCAGACCATTAGTAACTACCATACCAAACATGGGCCGTGTGAGACAATAGGTGGCGCTACAGGCCACGCCCCAATATGTCAATTTTCAAATTGATGCCATTTGCAGGCCATAAGTCCCAAAATTCTGAAATTCATTACATATGCCTTATTTCTCATGAGGAATAAAAAAGCCTCAAGAAGCTATAACGGCCGCCATATTGGATTTTTCTGTACAATAAAGATTAAGGAAACGCGTTTTTTCCCTACTCCTCCTACATTTTTGGTCGAATTTTCTTCAAAATTGCCATAGATGATATCCAGACTGAGCCTCACAAAAGTTATCGTAGGGATTTCTGATTTTCAAAACCGTTTGTCCGGTAGAGCCAATCAAAATCTGCAACAAAGCAACCAAACAGGACGTTTGGTCAAATCTCAGCAAATCTTTGAGATATCAACACCAAACTTGGTATGTCACGTGGAAGACACTACAACATGTTACCATGTGCAAAGGCAACTTCATACCTCAAAAAATGATTGATATAAAGCAAATTGAATTTATTGCTAATGCTAAAATAATGCTTTACACATCCGCCGGCCAAAAACTGATACTCTGATTCAATCACTAGTTCATATGAAGACTCTTGAGAATGTTGAGTACACAAATCTGAGAAAAAGTTGACTGTAACATGAAAACTCGATTTTTAGTGAATATTTGAAACATGCATGCTTGGCTAATTTCTAGGGCTGTTTCCCCAAATCCTCTCTGCCTTTGCTCCTGTGCGCGCGTGCTCCACATTCTCACACACACAAGGGGCCAGAGCCCCTTGACACACGCGCGAGCTTGGTACGACGCACAAGAAGAAGGCCATTTTATAGTTGGAGAAGACTTGAAGACAACGACTGACGAGACTCCTGCAGCCCTCAGAGATTTTCATTGTTACATTTGACAGTGAGTAATAAGAGCCTACAACGGCAGTACAAAACATGTATTTTAGCGTTTGTATTCGTATGATAACTTGAAGACTTTTATACTGTTGTAAACAGGATATCAGCTAATCTATCTAGGCTAGCTGAGCTAAGGATTTCTCTTTGTACAGGCAGTATTACAGGCTAGCAAGCCGTACAATCTTTAACATTATACTTGCTTCTGTGAGACGCGTTTGAAATTTGTATACTGTGCGTAACTATGCGGTTGGGTTGTTCTATTTCTACGGTCTTCACATCGTAAGTTATTCTTTTCCAAACTGTAGCTAGGTAGCCTAGTTTGCTGCACAGATAGAGCTACCTAGCATTAAACAAGTAGCAATGGTACCATGGTTGTTTTGCTTGCTAGCTTTGTTTGGGTTCATGGTTTGATCGTTTAGGAGTTCCATTGAAAGCCTATAGAGCTACAATACGTTTGTAATCGGCATGTTGTACTATGCTGCACGATTTCCCATCTCTTGATAACATTTTATATTTGTATCAATTTTATACACTAAATTGCCAAAGTATTCGCTCGGTTGCCTTTACACGCTCATGAACGTGAGTGACATCTCATTCTTAAACCATAGGATATGATGTCGGACCACCCTTTGTAGCTATAATAGTTTCAACTCGTCTAGGAAGGGTTTCCACAAGGTTTAAGAGGTTTATGGAAATGTTTTACCATTCTTCCAGAAGTGCATTTGTGAGGTCCAACATTGATGTGGAACAAGAAGGTTTGGCTCGCAGTCCCTGCTCTAATTCATCCCAAAGGTGTTGTATTGGGTTGAGGTCAGGACTGTGTGCAGGCCACTCAAGTTCGTCCACACCAATCTCGCTCATCCATGTGTTTATGGGCCTTGCTTTGTGCACTGTTGCACAGTCATGTTAGAACAGGAAGGGGCCATCTCCAAACTGTTCCCACAAAGTTTGGAGCATGAAATTGTCAAAATGTTGGTGAATTATTGCATTTATTTTGTCATCCATCCATTCCTACTCCATGCTCTTGATTATGTAATTGACCTACAGGTGTTGTTTTAATTTTCTAATGTGAGTCAGTGGCTTGGCAGTATTTTAACAGTAAGGTTTGGTTATTTGTGTTAAACTGTGATGATTCTTTTGGTGAAACATGAATTTAAAGTAAAAACCATTTGCAAGATAAATTGTTCTCAATTGGTCTTAATTTGTATTTATAGTCGAGTCCGTTTCTCTATGTTTACATTTTACAGACTTAAATTTGAATGTAGACAGTGTAAATTGAATAAAGGTAAATAATGGATGTCTAAATATTTTTTTTAAGTACAGAGATTGGTGTTTTGAGAATCCTAACCCTTTCAATATTTTCTTAAAGGTCTGTATACTAGAACTGTTGAGTATGAAGTTATGATAATGTAAGACTATGAAATTGTTAAGCAGTAGTGTGGTATGTTACATTTCATAGTTTTTGATGGTTTTTCTATGTGTTTTTTAGATGCCATGTTCCAGCAAGAGATCCAGGGACCAAGGATCCACTGTTGAGGTTAGACTTCCTTGTGGGAAAAAATGCTAAACCAGTGTGTTTAAGTGATAAGATTAATTGAGAAAAATGAATGTGAATGAGCATTTTTAACAACGTCTTTGTTACGGACCCATGTTTAAAATGTCCTAATTCAGTCTGTATAGTTGTGGTTGTGTGTTTTTTCTTTTCTCCCCTCTTTCTTTCTATTCGCTGCATGCAGGTATGGTCTAGTCAGCGTTTGTTGGCGGTTGGCTATCAGTCTCCCTATCTCGTGATTGGCAATCAGCCGCGCACTTCCAATCAGCGGTTTAGTTGTCAACATAAAATTACCACACTGGTCAGCTGTTTCAGAGATTGCTTTGGAAAGTTGCTTGTTTAGAGAGTTGTCAAGTCAGAGAGACTTCTTGTTGAAATCATTGTAAATGTTTTTATTATTTTGTTAGAATGGTTTGCTTCATAGTGAACCCTTTTAATAGAGCAGTTAGTGGTGCAGCGTTTATTCGAGGGTGGCGTTCATTCAAGGGCAACGTTTAATTGGTAAGAGAGATTCAGTGAATTGTAGCTGCAGTGCAGCCATAGACAAACACAGAATAGACAAGGAAGTCAAACAAAAGCCCAGTGTAAAATGTATGCCGCGCGTGTCTCTACTTTGTGTACAAATCTGACGCAGCATGCTGTAACATTCTTACACTTTAGCTTTCAAACAGAAACCTGTGCAGAAAGCACTCACCACCAGCAACAGATCTATAGCACGCAAACTTGGTGTTGATGAAAAGCACATTCAGGAATGGTTAAGTCAGCTACCTCGCCATATTGTATACAATATGTGTAACTATCTATAGGCCTGAATGCAATTGTCGCAATTGCATTATAATAATGTATAATTTTTTTTCAAGCAATGTCTTAATTTAGAATTATATAATTGTATTCAGAATTATTACGTGACTTTATTTTGAAGGCCTTTTGGGACGCTCATGAGTGAGAGAGTCGACAACCTAACAGCAAGCGAAGCACAGACAATTTAAAGCTCTGATAAGTTTCAAGTTCAAGTTTATTATCATATACTCATAAACAGCATTTATAAGTAATGAAATTCTTTGTGCTCAATGTCCGTTCAACTTGCAGAATAAAAAAATTCAATACTAAAGAATGGGGAAAAAGGGTAGAAAAAATAAGAAAAATTGTAGTGCAAAAAGATATTTCAAGGACAGTTCAGCATCCTGATGGCATGTGTGAGAAAACTATCCCTGTATCTGCTGGTACAGGACCTTATACTCTTGTATCGCCTTCCAGAAGGCAGGAGGGAGAAAAGACTGTGGCAGGGATGACTAGGGTCAGAAATGATCCACTTGGCCTTTCTCCTGCACCGCTGGCTGTAAAGGTCCTGAATGGATGGTAATGCAGTCCTTGTAATACGCTGTGCAGATTTGACCACTCTTTGTAGTGTCTTCCTGTCCTGGGCAGTGCTGTTGCCAAACCATGTTGTAATGCCACCAGTCAGTATGCTCTCAATGGTGCACCGGTAAAAATTGGTCAGTATAGTGCAGTCCATGCCAAATTTCCACAGTCGCCGCTGAAAAAAGAGCCTCTGTTTCGCTGTCCTTGTAACCACACCAATATGGTGGTCCAGCTCAGATCCTCACTGATGTTGATACCAAAAAATCTGAAACTTTTGACTCTCCACAGCTGTGCCCTCGATGTGAATGGGTGCATGTTCTCCCTGCAGCCGCCTGTAGTCCACTATCAACTCCTTGGTTTTTGCTACATTAAGCAACAGGCTGTTATGCTGACACCAGGATGTCATTGTTGCCACCTCTGCTCTGTAGGCAGACTCATCATCATTCTTGATGCAGCCGATAATGGTGGTGTCATCAGCAAACATAATGATAGTGTTGGAGCTGTTTGTGGCTGCACACCATAGGTGAACAGAGAGTACAACAGTGGGCTTAACACACAACTCTGTGGGGCACAAGTGCTGAGTGTTAGACTGGTGGGGTGATGTTACCTAGCCGTACTGCCTGTGTCCTGTCCAGCTGCACATGGAAGGACTGATGTTCCGGTCCTGTAGTTTTATGATGAGCCTTGATGGTACTATGGTGTTGAAAACGGAGCTGAAGTCGATGAAGAGCATCCGCACGTATATGTTGTTCTGATCCAAGTGAAAGAGAGCAGTGTTCAAGGCCAAAGCTACAACATCATCTGTAGACCTGTTCGGCCTATTTGCAAACTGGAGTGGGTCTAATGCAGGTGACAGGCAGGATGTAATGTGGTCTTTGACTAACGTCTCAAAGCATTTCATCACAACAGGGCAACAGGGCGGTAATCATTGAGACAGTTCACTGATGGTTTCTTAGAGACTGGGATGATGGTGGCCCCCTTGAACCTATTGGGGACGACAGACTGCGACAGGGAGAGGTTAAAGATGTCAGTGAACACCTGCCAGTTCAGGAGCACAGGCCTTGAGAACACAGCCAGGGATGTTGTCAGGTCCTGGAGCTTTATGCACATTCACTCTAAGTGATAAGTTTAAGGTTGTTATAGAGGTTGTTAGCAATCTAAGGAAACCTCTATTCCCTTGTGTAGGCTACAGCATGCAGCCAACAAAGTATGTTGTTTTGTGTCTGTATTTGACTTTGGTGAATGTTATTTACATGCTGCGCATGTCATTGCATGTTCATATTAAGCTAATGTGGTCTTTATTTTCTCATTACAGCGTGAGTTTAGTTTTAACGGTGGATTTGGAGAAAAAGCTTCAAATAAATCTGTAGCAAGAAAGACACTTGCGCCTGCCAGTGTTTCATGGGATAATAGTATGCTACACTTGTAAATTACTTGTGTAATAAATACTGTGTTTTAATTTAACCAATTAAATAACCGTTTTCTGATTTTTTGGGGGAGGCGTTTAATCGAAGGTGCCATTTATTACACAATGTTCATTTTTGGTGCTGCGTTTATTCAAGGTCAACGTTTAATCAAAGAAAAACTGTAGTTTTCTTCCCAGCATGGGAAGGCCAAAGGATGTTTACAATTGTAGTAGGCCATTGATATGTTTTAAAAGTTCAGGGATGTAATTTGTTGGATAAGAAGCCCCCATCCCCCACTCCAGAGACAATTGATGACAGAGAGGTGCTGACATTAAGTTAAACATAGTCATGCGTTAAAGAGTAGAGTAAAAAATAGAGACAAAATGTGTACATGGATGTTGAAACTCAGTGCTCTGAGTTTGTGCATGTCAGTTTAGACAAACGTAGCCTTTTCAACCTCTAGGTTTAATTCTCTCTTTTATACATTTAAAGTTGGATTTGACATTTAACAGACATTTAATCATTTAGCAAGTTGTTTGACTCAAAAACCATAACGAAGTACATATGGTGTAAAAAATCTGCAGTCAAATTTGGCGAAATTGCTAGCTTGGATGTTATCTTTACATATAGATGGGTTGGTGGTTACAAACAATGAGGATGCGCACGCAGCTTCAAGGCAGAACAATGCCTACCATTTCACCTCTAGTTTATATGTTCCCACCCCCCCCCCCCCTTCTGAATAAAGTTAGATTGATCTGATTTGTTGATATCTGTTGCTATGAAAACCATTTTAGCCAAGCTAACTAACATTGTTTTTAGCTAGCTGACATTACCATTCAATCACTAACAAAACACGAATAGAAATACTTTGCTAACAGTCCTCACGTGTAATCAAAAGCTTGTAGTGAGATCACATGCATGACCCCCCGAGACAAGCTTTCATGTTTGCATCGCTAGCATCTCGTCATATTACACAGCCGGAAGACAGCTAGATAATAAATATTGTAGCGTCAGCGCCCTTGGGTACCCAGCATGCAGTGCACACCAAAAACGCAAATAGCTGTGGAAAATAGTTTGGTTACAACAGCTGTGCAAGGGATTTCAGTTGTTGTGTTCGTTCACTTAAATGTGTGTAATGTTATTGTTTTTTACTTAAGATAATACTGTTGGTCACCCTGATTGTGCATGTTGTGTAGTTTAATGGGATCAGAGAGTCTGACCATGACAAAGTATTGTTAAGCTGCTGTACCATCACAAGGTACACTTGCTAACAGCTGGACATTAGCTATACCTTGGTCCAGTTCCCTACATGACTCTTGACAGTTGTTTGACTGAGACTCTAGAGAGAGCTCAATTCAGGTAGAGTTCTAATAGCCATGGTCTTCTAACAAGTTTCAGTTTTGAAAACAGTGTGACTGTGTATGGTATGTTTTTTGGGCTACTTCTACTACTCATACGGCTGCCGCATTTATGCCTTGGCATGACCTGCGCTGGGATTGAGGGAAACCGCATGGATGGGGAAAGTGTGTGGGCAGAGCAAGCAGTAGTAGTACATAACCTACACACTTCCTTTAGTGAAGTGTATCCTCACTTTCATAAAGTTATTGTTGTAATCAAAGCTTTTAAAGAATGGATCTCTGCATGATGGGCCTGACCAGAGCACAGGTGGCCTGACACAACACGCTTCAAAGTTGTCACTTTCAAAAGGGTGGCATTTTAACCCTGTCAGTCCAACATGTCTAAAAGTTGGTACGCATGCCTTATTGCCAATGGGGAACAAATAAGTCTCAAGAACCCATAATGTCGGCAGCATGGATATTTCTCTACAGTGACAATTTGTGAAGAATTTCAAAAAATGACTTCAAATCAGCCATTCATCCAATTGTCTTGAAATGTTGTGTACATGTATGAAATACATGTCTGTGTCATGTCAATTTTGTAATGGTTTGCAATGCTGAGGAGGAACCCGCCATTGCTCCCTGCAGCTATATTTATTATTATTATTATACTTCTTAAGACTGGGTGTCTATGGCAGGCCCTAGAAGCGCTTGGTCGAAAGTTGTGAAATTTGGCACACTCATTGGGGACAGTCCCCTGGTCCAATTCACAAAGTTTCATGTCCCATACTCTGGCACTCTAGCGCCACCAATGGGTCAAAGTTGGAGTTGTGTTTACACACGCAACTTTTAAACCGTATGACCCATTTTCAAAAATGAGGTACCATTGGATTCCCTGGATCAAGCCGAATTCAATGCACACTATGGCGTCAATTTCCGGTTTATAGATTTTACGCTATTTCCGGTTTTATCAAAAACCTTTGAAAGCCTACTCCTCCTACAATCTTTGTCAAATCTTCTTCAAAATTACCAGATATGCTCTTCAGACCAAGCCGCACAAAAGTTATGGTAGAGCATTTTGATACCCACAACCGTTTGTCCGTGACAGCCAATCAAAATCAGCAGAAAAGCCACCAAACAGGAAGTGAAGTCATATCTCAGCAGTTGTTTGAGGCAGTGAAACTAAATTTGGTAGGCCGCCTCGGAAACTTATTCTGAGGATGTCCTCCAAAGATTGTGTCATGTGACTAAAAGGGGGCGTGGCCGGAAGCATAAACGTGTTTTGGCTAATAACTGTTGAAGTGTTTACCTTAATAAAGTAATTTCTTTGTCTGTTGATGTCTTGTGAGATATCAAGCCTGACTATTAATAACTTTTCATAAACTTCGAACGGACGTGGCCGCCATTTTGGATTCCATGGAAAAGTGTAAAAACCTTTTGCACGCCACAATTTTTGTCCAATGTTTACCAAATTTGGCAAAGATGATCTTTAGACCCAGTTTCACAAAAGCAATCAGATTAATTTTCAATTTTCAAAAACGTTTGTTCGGTAGAGACGATCAAAAGCGGTGGCGAAGCCGCCAAACGAGGCGCAAGAGCATATCTCAGCAACCATTTGCGCGATTGTCACCAAACTTGGGTTTCATCGTTCCCATGAGGAGCAGAGGAGGCCTGCAGTGTTAAGCAGAGGAGGCCTGCAGTGTTATACCAGAAAAATAACTTTGAACTCTCAGTACTCTTGAACACAAACATATATTTCAACCAAACTTGGTGTGTTGCATGAGTGCAACAGGTTGTTGTGACTTAATTGTTGCACAAGTGCTATTGAGGCCATGTCCTGCTCTGGACTGCTTAGCCCCTCCATTGCTGCTTGCAGCTATATTTGGTGGCCAAGCCGCGAAGCGGCGAAGCCACTTAAGTGTTTCTACCTATTCTTATTGGTGGCCAAGCCGCGAAGCGGCGAAGCCACTTAAGTGTTTCTACCTTTTCTTATTATTATTACACTTCTTCTGCCATTGGAGTCTATGGCAGCCCCTAGAACCGTATGGTAAAAAGTTGTGAAATTTGGCACACTCATTAAGCACAGTCCCCTCTTTATATTCACCAAGTTTCATGTCTCCCATTGGAGCACTCTAGCGCCACCAACGGGTCAAAGTTGGACTTGTGTTTACACACGTAACTTTTGAACCGTATGACCGATTTTCAAAAATGAGGTACCATTGGATTCCCTGGGTCAAGACGAGTTCAACACACCCTATGACGTCAATTTCCGGTTATATCGATTTTCCGCCATTTCCGGTTTTATCGAAAACCTTTGAAAGCCTACTCCTCCTACAATTCTTCTTTAATCTTCCCCAGAATTGGCACACATCATCGTCAGAGCAACCCTCACAGAACTTATCCAAAGATTTTTGATTTTCAAAACCGTTTGTCCGATACAGCCAATCAAAATCGGCAGCAAAGACACCAAACAGGAAGTTGGGTCATATCTCAGCCAATCCTTGAGAAATCAACACCAAACTTGGTATGATGACTCGGAACCCTCATCTGAGGATGTCCAAACAATTTGGTGTCATGTGATCACTGGGCGTGGCCGCAGGATGCAAAAATGTGTTTTGGCCAATAACTGTTGATTCGTTTGCCTTTATTAAGTGATTCCTTTGTCTCATGATATCTTGGGACATCCCGTGTGTGACACATGATAACTTGTGATAACAGCCGAATTGATGCGGCCGCCATTTTGAATTACTGAAAAAACGTTTTTTCTGTACTCCTCCTACAAATGTTTTCCAATCTTCACCAAATTTGGCAGAGATCATCTTCAGACCAAGCCTCACAAAAGCCATCATATGTTTTTTGGATTTTCAAAACCGTTTGCCCGGTACGGCCAATCAAAATGTGCCGTTAAGCCAGCAAACAGGAAGTTGGGTCGTATCTCAGCAAATCTTTGATGGATTCGCACCAAACTTGTTGCGTGTACTCGTAACCCTCTTCTGAGGATGTACAACATGTTTTATGGGTCATTCGACTGCTTGGCCACCTCATTGCTGCTTGCAGCTATATTTATTAATATTCTAGTTCCATGGGAGTCAATGGCAGCCCCTAGAACCCTTGGATAACTTTTTGTGAAATTTGGCACACTCATTAAGGATAGTTTCTTCTATACCTACACCAAGTTGTATCCCATTAGACCACTCTAGCGCCACCAATGGGTCAAAGTTGGACTTGTGTTTACACACGCAACTTTTGAACCGTATGACTGATTTTCAAAAATGATGTACCATTGGATTCCCCGGATCAAGACGAGTTCAACGCACCCTATGACGTCAATTTCCGGTTATATAGATTTTCCGCTATTTCCGGTTGTATCAAAAACCTTTTAAAGCCTACTCCTCCTACAATTTTTGTCATATCTTCTTCAAAATGACCAGAGATGATCTTCAGACCAAGCCTCACAAAAGTTATCCCATGGCGTTTTGATTTTCTAAACCGTTTGTCCGGCACAGCCAATCAAAATCAGCAAAACAGCAACCAAACAGGAAGTTGGGTCAAATCTCAGCAAATCTTTGAGATATCAACACGTAACTTGGTATGTCACAAGGAAGACACTACAACATGTTACCATGTGCAAAGGCTATTTCATATCTCCAAAAATGGTTGATATAAAGCAAATCGAATTTATCGCTAACGCTAAAATAATGCTTTACACATCCGCCAGTCAAAAACTGATACTTTGATTCAATCACAAGTTCATATGAAGACTCTTGAGAATGGTTAGTACACAAATCTGAGGAAAA
Organism: Osmerus eperlanus; assembly: GCF_963692335.1. Classification (NCBI taxonomy): domain Eukaryota; kingdom Metazoa; phylum Chordata; class Actinopteri; order Osmeriformes; family Osmeridae; genus Osmerus; species Osmerus eperlanus. The sequence continues at coordinate 15,546,535 of NC_085025.1, forward strand.
GTTGACCGTAACATGAAAAGTCGATTTGTGGTGAATATTTGAAACATGCATGCTTGGCTAATTGCTAACGAAATTTCCAATGAAATGTCTCCCCTGCTCTTCAGCGCGCGCGTGCTCCACATTCTCACACACTCAGCCTTTCCCTTGACACACACGCGGGCTTGGCGAGACGCATACACAACATTTCAGGCAATTGTGGGCTGACCAAGCCCCCACTCATTCCTTGGCTTGAAGTGAAGGCCCTTGTGGATCTTGATGGTAATGCATTTTAGAAAAGGGTTAGGGTTAGGAAAAAATTCTCAAATTCCTGAAACATTGATAGTATAGGCCAGGAGTAACTACCACACCACAAATGACGCACCATTATCCATAGGTGGCGCTACGGCCAAGCCCCAATTGTCCATTTACAAAGTGATGCCATTCGCATCCCATTTGTCCCAAAATTCTGAAATTCATTAGATATGCCTTATTTCTCATGAGGAACAAAAAAGCCTCAATAACCTATAATGGCCGCCGTATCAGATTTTTTTGTACAATAAAGATTTAGGAAACACGTTTTTTCGCTACTTCTCCTACAACTTTTGTCCAATCTTCCCCAGAATTGGCAGGTATCATCGTCAGAGCAACCCTCACTGAATTCTTCAACAGATTTTTGAATTTCAAAACCGTTTGTCCGGTACAGCCAATCAAAATCGTCAACAAAGCAACCAAACAGGAAGTTGGATCAAATCTCAGCAAATCTTTGAAATATCAACACCAAACTTGGTGTGTCACGTGAAAGACACTACATCATGTTCCCATGTGAGAAGGCAAATTAATATCTTCAAAAATGATTGAAATAAAGGAAATCTAATTTATTTCTAACGCTAAAATAATGCTTTACACATCCGCCAGTCAAAAAACTCTGATTCAATCACAAGTTCATGAAGACTCTTGAGAATGTTTAGTACACAAATCTCAGAAAAAGTTGACTGTAAGATGAAAAGTCGATTTGTGGTGAATATTTGAAACATGCATGCTTGGCTAATTGCTAACAAAATTTCCAATGAAATGTCTCCCCTGCTCTTCAGCGCGCCCGTGCTCCACATTCTCACACACTCAGCCTTTCCCTTGACACACGAGCAGGCTTGGCAAGTATGGCGTGAAATTAGTGCCAGGAGAGCGAGCTCTGTAAAAACGATTTGTAACTTGCAAAAAGGATGTGTCTCTGTAGAAAATGATTTGTGTACTTGCAAAAAAAAGTTTTGTGTCTCCGTAGAAGAAAAAGATTTGTGTACTTGCAAAAAAGATTTGTAACTTGCAAAAAAGATTTGTGTACTTGTAAAAAAAAAAAAAAAGGTTTTGTGTCTCCGTAGAAGAAAAAGATTTGTGTACTTGTAAAAAAAAGTTTTGTGTCTCCGTAGAAGAAAAAGATTGGTGTACTTGTAAAAAAAAGTTTTGTGTCTCCGTAGAAGAAAAAGATGTACAATTAGGAGGCTAACAAGTATCACTAGCAGGTAGTAGTGGGGGGTCAGGTGGCTGAGTGGTGAGGGAATCGGGCTAGTAATCCGAAGGTTGCCAGTTTGATTCCCAGTCATGCCAACTTACGTTGTGTCCTTGGGCAAGGCACTTCACCCTACTTGCCTTGGGGGAATGTCCCTGTACTTACTGTAAGTCGCTCTGGATAAGAGCGTCTGCTAAATGACTAAATGTAATGTAAATGTAAATGTAGTAGCATAGCTACGAGTATTATGCTAGGTTGCTAGGTAACGGAAGCTAACTAAAGCTAGCTAGCTTCCGTATTGCACAAATAATTCACTCTGGTGGAAGCGTCGGAAATATTTAAAACTCACTCGTTAACATTAAGGGATGTTCATATGAAGATTATAGATGAAATGAACTAATATTATCTTACAAATTTGTCAACAGAAAAAAGTGTGAAAGACCCCCGAATTGACCGTGCTGTTGCCTTATGCAAGAAGATTGTGAGTGCCTTTTCACACTCTTGGAAAAGAAGAAAAGAGTTGAAGAAAGCCCAGGCAGAGTACCATCTTCCCTTTCATCGGCTCATCACAGAAACACCAACAAGGTGGGGGTCACGCCAGTTGATGATCCAGCGGGTGCTTGAACAAGAGAAGGCCCTATCACAGGTACTGAAAGCAAACAGGAAAACCAGACACCTGGTACCCACTTGGCAAGATAGAGATGTCTTGGAATCTATAAGCAAGACCCTCGGCCCACTGCTGGAATTCACAGACGCACTGTCTGGAGAAGAGTATGTCAGTGTGTCGTACATCAAACCCGTTCTCCATCTTTTCAACAACACTGTTCTTGCTGCATCTGATGATGACACAGAGCTGACCACAGACATGAAAAAAGTCATCCTGGGGTACTTAAACAACAAATACTCAGACCCAGAAACGGTTGACCTGCTGGATATGGCCTCCTTGGTCGACCCACGGTTCAAAGGTAAATATATAGCTGATGACCACCAAGAGTTCATCAAGACCAGAGCGGTAGCAGAAATTCTGTCACTGTTGGAGGTGCAAGCTGCAACGGTCACAGAGCCACACACAAGCACAGAAGCTGCAGCTGATGGTGCTGAAGCTGCTGGTGGTGCTGAAGGTGCTGAAGTAGCTGTTGAGAGGCAATCCAAGAGGGTGAAACGGAGCCTGGGAAGCTTTTTCAAAAAGGCCTCCGATGGCACAGCTGCTCTCGCTGACAGAGAGGCCATCGAAGTGGAGCTAAAAAGTTACCTGCAGACAATGCAGGTTGATGGAGAGACTGACCCACTGGACTGGTGGCGGGTGTACCAAGCTAATTTTCCAAGGGTGGCAAGACTGGCCCAGAAATATCTCTGTATCCCGGCCACAAGTGCTCCTTCAGAAAGGGCATTTAGCATTGGTGGCAACATTGTTACATGCCACTGGTCTCTGTTGAAGCCAGAGACTGTGGACAAGCTTGTGTTCCTGGCAAATAATCTTTAGGGCCTAACAAATGACAAATGGTGTAAACACAATCTGCCCGATTTTAAGATTTGTTGTTGTGTTGCTTTTTAATTGAGAAGACACCAGTTTTTCCTATTCTGTGCATCTTGTGTGTCCTTTAAGAAAAGAACTAAAACTACATTTGGTGCCTTCTGCACCGTTTTGCTCTTTTTACTGTCTATGGCATGGCACTACTGTAAAGAAACTTTTATTCTTGAAACATTTTCTTTAGTTGACATATGTGCCTTATACTGGAAGTATTTTCTTTATTCCAAAAAAATATTATTATTTAATTTTGCACTTTATTATGTTTTAATTTGAAGTACTAATTCATAGTATCCGTTCCTTTATTAACAAGACACCTGTTTTCATTTCATTACAAGAACAAAATGTTTAAAACCAAATGCGTTACATTAGGCTGCATGTTCAAACTTTGTTTGAAAGGCTTTTATTTAAAGTATCTGTGCATTACAAAAAATCATTTTCTTTGCCTAATACTGAAAGTATTTTCAGTACAGTGTCTGTTCCTTAACTAAAAAGACACTGCAATATTATGTTGTATAATTACAACATAATGCATTTTTGCATAATAAATGTTCTCAAAACTACATACGTTTCTTTCTTTATTAAAAGAAAATAATACATTTAGCAGTTTGGCTTTCTTAGGGTCTATGTAACCTGTACTGAAATGGTTCTATTATAATTTATATATCGTGATATATATCGTTATCGCAATATGCCGCAATGTATATCGCAATATGGATTTTAGGTCATATCGCCCATCCCTAGCCACAGCCTTCAAGTCTGTCATGATACTGATTATCTGTTTAGTGAAACAGGAATCCAGGTACATCACAGTAGCGGTCTAGCAGAATAATCATAATGGTAATGTTTCATTCTGAGGGGATTTCTACTCAAGAAGAGCCAGAACTATTTTCCTTTGTAGATAAGATGCTGCTAGTCAGCGCATCGGATTTCTTGCATCATGTGTTTAGGAAACCTGACATGACAGAGTAAAGTCAGTGGTGTAATGGATAAGACGCATGTATTCAAGTCAGAAGGTTGTAGGTTCGATCCCCTAGTGTGCCACATAATTTTGTATTCATAAATTTGTAATAAATACAATTTATACCTTTTAAACATGCATACACAAACAATTTAAACTTTTTTGACAACAAAATCATTGTTATGTTAACCATATGTACTTGGTATGTGCAACACTAAAAGAACACTACAGCATTGTAGTGGAGACGCTATTGGTTCCCAGCATGCCTTTACATTACATTTTACATTTAGTCATTTAGCAGACGCTCTTATCCAGAGCGACTTACAGTAAGTACAGGGACATTCCCCCGAGGCAAGTAGGGTGAAGTGCCTTGCCCAAGGACACAACGTCAGTTGGCATGACCGGGAATCGAACTGGCAACCTTCGGATTACTAGCCCGATTCCCTCACCGCTCAGTCCAACAGACTTTTGTCCTGCAGCCTTGCTGCAGGACAAAAAGGATACCGTCGGGAATTTATGTAATTTGAAAAAGCATTATTTAATTGTGTATTGCTGAGGTAGTGTTTATTTAGATTTTGTGTTGTGGAGGTAGCTGCTGGCTAGACCAGGCCCGCCCGCGGGCCCGAAACACTGCCCCCTCCTCCCCCAGTTACTACGCACTAAATGTTAATAAATATATTTTTTAGACTACTACACATGTTATACATCATTGGAAAGCTACGATTCTTGTGCTTGTAGATATGTAAACCATTTCAAGATCGAGTCACAACAACAAGTTTAGTCAACGTCTTTGTCCAGTCACCACTTTGGTGTTGTTTACAAAGCCAAACGTCTCTACTTACCCTCAAAGGTTCCGTGTCGTCCAGGTATGCAAACAGCACCCCCCCCCCCCACACACACACACACACACACACACACTCGTTCTAAACAAATTTCTCGAACTGGCTTCGACGGGCTCTGAAATTAGCTCGTTAGCCTTGTAGCTGACAGCTAGCTGAAAATGCTAATACCTCATTTGTATGTGTCTGTGGAGCCTTCAAAATAAAAGTCGATTGCGCAATATGGTTGACAGAATCAGTGTTCTTTGTGCGCCAATCCTGGGAATCAGATAAAGCACTCCAATGTGTTCATGCTTCAGTTTTTGTGTTTCAGTAATACTAATTAGGGATTTAGCTATTATATATGATAGTTCTAAGTACCACCTTTCATTAGAGATAACAATTATTAAAAAATAATACTTTTTTATCCTAAGTATTTGACCTTGGTTACGAAGGGTCATTTTGGAGTCTCCAAAAGGCCCTTTTAGAAAACGCCTGGATGTACTCTTATAAAAACATGTGTCAAATATGAATATATTGTGGTATTATGTTTGACTTTTGATTTTAATTGGGTAAGGCTTCAACCTGTGGTCCAATTTAGTCTTCCAGCTAATACCTACCACCTCTAGGCCTCTGTTTTCATAACAAAATCTAGGCGGAAATAGAAACTTTCACTTTCCTTGTGTTCAAGCTGCTATTACTCAACACTAGTAGGACTGACAGGGGCCCTGACAACAGGGGAAATCACTTCAGAGTGTCAGCTTTCAAAAGAGACCATTTACATGCATGTACTCCAAATGGTTCAAGAACAGCTTTCAATTTACTTTGGGTATGCTGTTTAGGCGTTGTCAGGCAAATTTAACAGGATTTATTAAGGGGTTAAAGATCCTGTAAAGTAAATTCCATGTTTTGCTTCTAAGTACATTATATACAGTTAGGTCCATAAATACTTGGACATTGACACAATTTTCATCATTTTGGCTCTGTATACCACCACAATGGATTTGAAATGAAACAATCAAGATGTGCTTTAAGTGCAGACTTTCAGCTTTAATTTCAGGGTATTTACATCCAAATCAGGTGAACGGAGTAGGAATTACAACACATTTTATATGTGGACCCCCCCTTTTTAAGGGACCAAAAATAATTGGACAAACTAACATAATCATAAATCTAATTGTCACTTTTAATACTTGGTTGCAAATCCTTTGCAGTCAATGACAGCCTGAAGTCTGGAACCCATAGACATCACCAGACGCTGGGTTTCGTCCCTGGTGATGCTCTGCCAGGCCTCTACTGCAACTGTCTTCAGTTCCTGCTTGTTCTTGGGGCATTTTCCCTTCAGTTTTGTCTTTAGCAAGTGAAATGCATGCTCAATTGGATTTAGGTCAGGTGATTGACTTGGCCATTGCAGAACATTCCACTTCTTTGCCTTAAAAAACTCTTTGGTTGCTTTCGCAGTATACTTCGGGTCATTGTCCATCTGCACTGTGAAGCGCCGTCCTATGAGTTCTGAAGCATTTGGCTGAATCTGAGCAGATAATATTGCCAGAAACACTTCAGAATTCATCCTACTGCTTTTGTCAGCAGTCACATCATCGATAAATACAAGGGAACCAGTTCCATTGGCAGCCATACATGCCCACGCCATAACACTACCTCCACCATGCTTCACTGATGAGGTGGTATGCTTTGGATCATGAGCAGTTCCTTCCCTTCTCCATACTCTTTTCTTCCCATCATTCAGGTACAAGTTGATCTTGGTCTCATCTGTCCATAGGATGTTGTTCCAGAACTGTACAGGCTCTTTTAGATGTTTTTTGGCAAACTCTAATCTGGTCTTCCTGTTTTTGAGACTCACCAATGGTTTACATCTTGTGGTGAACCCTCTGTATTTACTCTGGTGAAGTCTTCTCTTAATTTTTGACTTTGACACAGATACGCCTACCTCCTGGAGAGTGTTCTTGATCTGGCCAACTGTTGTGAAGGGGTTTTTCTTCACCAGGGAAAGAATTCTTCTGTCATCCACCACAGTTGTTTTCCGTGGTCTTCCGTGTCTTTTGGTGTTGCTGAGCTCACCAGTGCGTTCTTTCTTTTTAAGAATGTACCAAACAGTTGATTTGGCCACACCTAATGTTTTTGCTATCTCTCTGATAGGTTTGTTTTGATTTTTCAGCCTAACGATGGCTTGCTTCACTGATGGTGACAGCTCTTTGGACTTCATATTGAGAGTTGACAGCAACAGATTCCAAACACAAATACCATACTTGAAATGAACTCTAGACCTTTTATCTGCTCCTTGTCAATGAAATAACGAACTCCCATGAGGGAATAACATACACCTGGCCATGGAACAGCTGAGCAGCCAATTGTCCAATTACTTTTGGTCCCTTAAAAAGGGGGGGGCCACATATAAAATGTATTGTAATTCCTACACCGTTCACCTGATTTGGATGTAAATACCCTGAAATTAAAGCTGAAAGTCTGCACTTAAAGCACATCTTGATTGTTTCATTTCAAATCCATTGTGGTGGTATACAGAGCCAAAATGATGAAAATTGTGTCAATGTCCAAATATTTATGGACCTAACTGTAAGTGTGAAATTAGTTCCTGAAAGCATGTGCAAAGCGAGTAGCGCTAAACTTTGTCACACTGAAATGTGGAGTTAGACCGTTTTCAGATCAGGTTTTAATGGGCGGAGCCAAAAAATGCCCTATCTACGTCATTTCGCCCCATCTACGTCAGATCACTGAATGGCTCCTCCTGCTGTACTGTTATTGTAGCTTACATCAGCTAGCTAGCTAGCTTCAGGATGTCTCCCACCACCCGCAACTGCATCTTCCCTGGATGCAAGAACTCCAGCTGCGCTGCAACGCCATTTAAGTTCCCTGTTGATAATGAAAGGAAAAATAGGTGGATAGATTTTGTGAAGAGCCACGCTCATGGAAAGCTTCGGATAAACTCCAACAGCCGCCTCTGCACTGACCATTTCACGGCGGACAGTTTTAACATGGACCAGAGACAGACGGGGTTCACCAACACACGGCTTCTCTTGCAGCGCGGAGCCCTACCGAGCATCGCCCCTCCGGCCGTTCATCCTCCGGTCACACCTGGACCATACACCGCCGCCAGCAGTTCATCACTCAGTTCTGTGTGCTTGTTATAATTATACTAGATAACTTTTCCAGAGGTATCTCTGCTATGAGTTAGTGCAAACCGCTAAATTGATATTAGGCTACTCGGTGTAGAATGATAGTATTTTGGTGAAATGGTAGCTAATGTGTTAGAAGTAGCCTAGTTGGAGAGCTCACTGTCTGCCGTCTCTGGTGTCCATTTTTACTGTTACAGCTCAGGGGAACATTTCATTTATATGCATCTGTATGTTTCACTCATTGAACAAATAAATTATAATTCTATACGGTTTTGTTCGGCATGACATAGCGTCCATTATCTGGATCGAAGGTAGGCACTAGGCAGCGAGGTGCGAGGTGATTTTTTCACGATTTCAAAGCCTAATTTAACATACTTGTCGGTGTTATTTTTTCATTCAAATTTGGATGGGTAGTTAACCCTTGTGTTATCTTCGGGTCGTTCTGACCCATCAGTCATTGTGACCCACCGTCGTATTGCAACAACTTTACCGCATACAAAAACAAAGTGAAGCATTTTCTTTTAACCGTTGGGCTGTCTCAGACCCCCCACATTGCGAAGGTTAAAAGAAAATTATTTTTATTTGTTTTTGTATTGGGTAAAATTGGGTAAACACAACGATGGTTCGTTATGAACCTTTGGGTCATGTGACCCGAAGGCAGCACGAGGGTTAAAAACAAATTATTCTGTGGTGTGGCGAACTTAAAACTCGTTTCCAGGTCCACTTTACAGGATATTTAAAAAGCTTCCTCCTCTTTCAAACGTCAGACATTCAGCTATTCCCACATGATTCAGCTTTTTGAAATATTCAGCCTATTTTGAATTATGACAGTTTGAAATACATTAAAATGTTTGCTCCTTCTTTTTCTGATATTCAACTAAATTGTCAAACAAATTCCTCTAACGTTCATTTAGTTTAACTTACAGAAACAAGTTATACCTTAAAATGTAGGAAAAACTGTCCTCTTTCAGCCAATGTAACTACTAAAGAGCTCACATTTCAGCTATGAGCCTTGAAGCGAGAGCAGCCTTTTAAATTCTCTCACTAACTTCAATGGAGAGGTGGGTAAAATCCGTCAGAGAAAGCAAGAAGGAAGACGATTTCGAAACTGCCGGTAGAGACTAGGTCAACTTGTTTGAGGTGTGGATGCTAGGTAAATGTTCATTTTTCTCTCTGCCTGGCTCGTTAGCTATAACAGCTGCGCCATCACCGTGGCAACCAAACAGACACGCACCATGAAAGCAGAATTGGGTACACGTTTTCGAAACTGCCAAGAGTTGTATTTCTGACCGCACAGACATATAAAGGATATCTCTGTTTTCGGCAGTCTTGGGTCACGGAAAATATAATTATTTTTTGTATTGGACGTACAGTTTTGCGTCTAGGTTAACTTGTTTGAGGTGTGGATTCTAGCTACATTTCTGTTATTCTCTCTTTTAATCAAGCTAGCGCGATGGCTCTCCATAACTAAAAACGGTTCGACTTTTTTTCCACAATCGACCAAATTGGCCAAACAAGGTATGTAACGTCACTGTGTCCAATCCCGACCGCTGTAAACTACTATTGTCCAAACCCGAACGGGGTTTGGACAATAGTCAGTTTCCGGTCTTTTTTGCCAGAATTTTCTTTTGCTATCGCCAGAAAAGTGTAAGTAGTATTATTTTAGGCATACCAAACAATCTACTTGTAAAATTTCAAGAACATATATGGACGTTTACATGTCTAAATAATATAGGAAAGTTACTTTGGCCGAAAGACCACTCGGCGACACTCGGGCGACGATCTTTACTCTGACAAGTGTGTCTGTGTTGTCATCGTACTGCTACTATGGGTTAGCATATGAGTGTATTTCAATGCTAGCTTAACACTACTTTGTCTTGCCAATGAAAATACACGATCATGTGTGACGTGATCTGTAGTCGAGGGGAGGAAGGGATGGGGGCTAGCAAACTTTGAGAAGAGTTCAACAAAACATCCAGCAGGTGGTGGTATACAGTCAAATTGAGATTTTATCGCATAGTTTGGAGATGTTGAAGCGTGATATCTTATTGTGGAGGACATAACTACGTCCCCGGATATGTTGACAGCATTGATGGTCAGTTTGGTGACCCTGGATCAAGTTAATATCCCCAGAAAAACAGCAGCGGCCAGTGTTTAGAAGTGCGGTCGGGTTTGGACAAGGGTAGCGCACGGCTAATTTACCGGCGCCAGTGTCTTTTGACCGGCTCTAGTAAGCTAAGCTAACTCTAAATTTTTAAACAATATTTAGCTCGAAAGGTAAGAAGTTAAAGCTTAACGTGAAATCAGTAAATCAGCTGAAAACGTGATACGATTATTTTTATCAATATTTGAAGTGGCATTTTATCAGAATGTTAGCTAAAAACCGGTCGGGATTGGACACAGTGACGCTACACAGCTGTTTAGGAAGTCAAACGGCGACAGAACATGTTCGACACTCCCCTTACTTAAATCAAAAGTCTATCTAACTACTAACCTGAACTTCATTGCCACAGCCTAAATGTTGTCAATCTGTTCGTGAAAATAATTAATTTCAGCCTAAACCGTACAACGGAACGTTAAATCCAATTCAACCAACGCAATCGCTACCAAGACGAACACAGCAGTAGTCTAGTACTGTACCGTAGTACAATTTACCAGGGCAGCTTCTCCACACAGGGCTATAACGCATTTTGCATTGTTACTGACAATGATCGCTACCAGTGAGCTTTTTATGAATGAGCGATTTTCCACTAAATAAATGTCAAGCTTATTTACGTTTTGGGGGGCATATTTTCAGTTAGCAGATGGTACTGTTTGAATCGCGATTCCATCTTCTACTGCCGGTAACGTCGTAGAATAATCTTCAAAGGGGGTTCTTTATTAATGATTGAATGCAATGAGTAGGCTAAATGCCTGAAAATATCAGGAGAAGGGAAAAAACTTAAAATGACGTTTAAGTCATAGAGATTAGGTCAATTTTTACACCGGTCTGTCAAATGTATTCGTTTTGATCCAACGATGAGGCTGCCTCTTGCAGGGGAAAAGAGAAGACATCTATTTCATTCTACACTTCACTCGTATTTTCAGTTGTAAATGAGCAGCAAAAAAAAAAAGCTTTTAAATCTATGTCATCTTTATAAATAATAAGTATGCATTTTTATATAAAATATACTGAAATATCAGTTGTAAAAATGTCATTCAAGAACGGACCCCTGTGCAACCGACGCAAGCAAGCACACCCTATTTCCCCAAGAAAACCATTCAGCCAGAAGTTAAATGCCAAACTTTGTAAATGCATTGAAAACGCTATTCAGGAGCTGAAAAGCACTTTAAAGCAATAAAAAAAATGAAAGTCTCAAAAACGGAATCTAATGGCTAAATCTTGTCTGAAATCTAAGCACCGTCATGTTACGTGAACTAGTACAATGCACATGATTTTACGGACTAGGAACACAGAATATCTATTCCAAAACACCTTTACCATGTATAAACCAGCCACAGAAACATGTTATAACAGTTAAAGTAACAAGAAAACCATTCAGCCAGAAGTTAAATGCCAAACATTATAAATGCATTGAAAACGTTATTCAGGAGCTGAAAAGCAGTCTTTCTACAATAAACTAGAAACATAAAGACCAAAAACTCAGACATCAGCCCACTATTTATCTGCCTGGGCTCTCCTCTGCTGATTCCCTTGTTTTGTGACCCGTTTGACGTCAAATGCGTCACAAAGAAAGCAAGCGCTGCTGCCTGTGGCAATGAGCGCTTCTGCCTCCAGAGCAGACATCGCATTTACGCTGTTTTTGAAGCAAATACTGGACCGATTAAAAAAAATTACAAAACGTTTGTACTCATAAACCTGCATATTTTTAATAGACATTTGGATTCGGAATATCAGTTACTTGCGATTCATGTCTTTCTGTAATTTACAAACTTAGCAAAGACTGAAGGGCCGAGATGGACGCTCTGGCGGGCTGGATTCGGCCCGCGGGCCATATGTTTGACACCCCTGGTTTAAACCAAACATAGAGCGGCGATTCTGGGTGAGACCTGGCTGAACAGCTAGCTGGTGGGACAATTTTACAACACCAAATAGTATTGCCCGAGGAGTATGTAAACAGAGCAGCGTGGCGGGAGGGAGGGGCAGGAGTGGCGTAACCATGACAACGATTGTCATGTACCCGTGTTAGTGTGGATGGCAAACATTTGGAAAACGATATGAAAACGCTAGTGTGGACGGACATCGTTTTCAATTCGAATACGCGTATTTGTATTTACCCGGGCTAGTGTGGACGAGGCCTAAGCGGTGGAAGGCAAAACAAAAAATTTTGGTCTGTCCACCCTACCGAAAGTACATTTACATTTAGTCATTTAGCAGACGCTCTTATCCAGAGCGACTAAAGGCCGATTTATACTTCTCCGTTTTTACGGATACGGACACAGGGAACGCCCTCTCCGACGAGGAATTCCCTCTCCGTGCCCTCTCCGAGCCCCTCGGAGAGCTCTACGTGCACCTCCTGATTTTCCTGACTATCCGTCTGTCCGTCATTTTACTGATACCCCTTGGCTGTGATTGGTCCGTATTAAGAACCGCTTGCGGGGTTGCCGTGATAAACAGGACGAACAGAATCCTTTGACCGCCATTGCTGTAAGTTTTTACAATTCATATTTCAGCTAAACAGTACATATAAATCAGCATCTGAATTAAAATGTGACGAGAAATGGGCAGTGTAGTTGCTGAAAATGTGTGTATTTTATTGATGAAACGGCTAATTTGTACATTTGCTCCGACTTCTCGATAACCTAGGTAAATAAACACTCGATGACGACTTACAAAAAAACGTTGCGCCACCTACTCTTCTGGCGGTGAATTGTTTTCAGCACCCATATGGAGCTAAATCAGGGCCAAATGTTTTGTTAATTCGAAAAAAAAATCTTTAGTCGAAAAACTAAAGCTTGACATTGAAAATGTAAGTTTTGGTCGAAAACTTGAAAAATAAAACCATGTATTCAAAGAAAAAAGAAGTGTACCAATTTTTTTTTCAGGTTGAATAATATTTCGATGAAATTTTGGAATAATTTTGAATAAGTTATTAATTTTCACTTTCATATTTTCACATAGTTTCACATTTCATGTTTTCAGATTCAAAACTTTTTTTTTACGGCTTCAATTTTTTTTCTTTGAGTTTCAGGTTTTGCCAGTGCACAGTTAAGACATGTGAAAGATATTAGCCTTTTTGAATAGATACTTTGGGACATTATCCCCGCAGTGGCATTTTTTTGTCATTAACACATAAAGGGGAAAATAGGTGGACAGCTGGACAAAGCTGGAAATTAAGCATCGCTAGCACTAAAGTTAGCATTAACTAACGTTAGCTTCGCACTTCAGTATAGTACTGTACGTAGCTGGTGTTTTTACAGTCAGTCAAGCTCAGTTCTTTTTTTTTTTACTTTAACGTGTAGTGTAACCTAGTGTCTTTGTTAACCTCTGTTTAGTGTGTAAAACGTAATTTATCAGGCCAGAGCATTAATGTAAAGTTGTATTTGTCTATTCTATTCTAGGAACAAATGAAAAGAGACCTTCTTCAGACACTTTTAACAAAACTGTCCCGGGCCACACAGAGACTCCCGCTGGAGATGAACTATTTACAGTTTGTAGTCAACCAGGAGATGGTCCTTTTTAGGGCATTGTCAGGCCAGGTTGAGATGCCACAAGATGTTATGAATGCATTGACAGAGTTGTCAATACTTGTCAATGCAGATGACAGCTCTAATATGAGCCGGTGTCAGGTGCCAGTGATGCAAGCATAAATGGGACGGCCAAAGTATGTTGTGTCTCCTCAGCAACTACAAAGCCTTGTAGAAATAAAGCCCCTTTATGTGTTAATGACAAAAAAATGCCACTGCGGGGATAATGTCCCAAAGTATCTATTCAAAAAGGCTAATATCTTTCACATGTCTTAACTGTGCGCTGGCGCCAGCCTGTTGCCTTGGCGGAGCGGACGCCATGCCAACAGCTGAGTCTTCTGCCTCTTTGTTAGGCTGTCACTCATAATTACCGCCTCTGAGTTGAAGCCATGCCCCCTACGCAAAATCGGGGCCAAAAGTCTGAAACTCAAAAAAAAAAAAATGAAAAAAAAAAAAGTAGGGTGAAGTGCCTTGCCCAAGGACACAACATTGTTTGGCACAGCCAGGAATCGAACCAACAACCTTCTGATTAATAGCCCGATTCCCTAACCGCTTAGCCATCTGACCCCTGACCAGCTGAAAGTAGATCTAATATCAGCGTACACATTTTACAATTGTGTTTCATGTTTACTTGTTATGTAATGTCATAATAAATCGAAAAACAAACATTTATTTGTGAGGAATGTTCATTTCATAGACCGTTGTAGTATGTGTTGCCCGGGCAACAGAGGCTAATGTCATGATGCTAATGCTTCAGTGAAATAGTAGACTACCGTTTCCGAAAGTAGATGTGGGCCTACTTCCTTAATAATATCAGCTAATATTGTACATTACATTTCACAATTATGTTTCACATCACAAAGTAAAATGAGTAAATAGTTATCACCCTGGCCTCTTGGCTTGTGGCGTTTCTGCAGCTGCCTTGCAGTAAAGCTATAGTTAGCCTAGCTATCCCCCAAGTTAACAGTTGCGAAACGAATGTTCTGCTACAGGTAGTCTCGCGTGTTTTCGAGACGTTAGTTAGACTGTGGCTAGCAAGTTAGCCACCGTTAGCTTCACTTTTCACCACAAAAACGTAATTTGAACTTAAACCATCTGTAAGAGCCAGGTTGCTTACAGTAATTAGGGCACCTGGTGGGGGGCGGAGGAAGTTATAGTATTTAACTTGGTCACCTGTGTGTTTGAGTAAGGAGAGGAGGGGGTGACGGGGAAGTCTTATTTTGCTGACCGCTGTCTTGGATGCACAACCTTGATCGTTTCAGAACCAAATAAATATACAAAACAAGTCTTGGATCTATGATCTTTGTCGGCAGTAAGCGCGGCTGGCACCTTGGTTTCCCCTATTCAGCCTCTCGGCAGCTGATAAAAATAAAAATACAACAAACGCAATCGCTACCAAGACAAACCTTTTGACACAGACGTTGTCTATGTAGTCCAAATATTGAGGGATCCTTAGGGGTGCGAAAATAAACAATAATGATAAATAAAGAAATATATATGTGAGAGAACAAAGGTAGTGCCCTTGCCGAAGGCAAGCACACCCAATAAATATAGCTGCAAGCAGCGATGCGGGTTCCTCCGCAAAATGGCAAAATATTCTAAACATGTAGGCTACACTGTAGAAGATCGATCGTTGGACAGCAAAAGTAAGTAAGTAAGTAAGACTTTATTTATATAGCACTTTTCATACAAGAATTGCAGCTCAAAGTGCTTTACATAAAATCAACAAACAATAATACAAGTGTTGATCTAAACTAGCCGCACTCTATCTGCGGTCTCTCGAATCCATCTTAGATCCGAGCTGCCACTTGCAGTTTCTAATACACAAACATGACAAGGGAGTAGACAGGACAAGACAAGGTAAACATGAGGAGAGAGGAGGAAAAAAGGCAACACCCAGACAATGCTCCAAAACTACTTCATGTTTGGCCAACAACAATAGGCTGAATGGGGATTTGAACTCATGAGCATAAGGTTACTAGTCAGTCTCTCTATCCTCTCTGTTACACACCAACTGCTGAGATTGTATGAATAGAAAGGACAGAGTATTAGCTTTGGTCAGCTTTCGGACAAAGGTTAAGAAACGGTTGACATTTCAAGGTAAAATTTGCATAGAATTGCGCATGGTACATCAGAATGATGTAACCTTTAAGCCAATAAGGTTTGAAAAACCATCAGTCAAAATTATATTAGATTTATTGACACAAAGATATTGAGGCAATGTGGACATTTACATAAATACACCCCTTTCAGCCATTTTGTATTGCATTTCTCATTCAATTTCACCCTATATAAAGACACATCTGCCTGCACACTATCCCCATCCATGCTGTTTCCCTCTCTCCTAGCGCAGGTCATGCCAAAGCAGAAATGCTGCAGCAACCGCATTAGGTTTAGATGTAGTCCAAAAATTGCCTCCCACAATCAATACATATCAACCACAACATTGTTTTCAAACTTTCTCAAAGATGGCTTGAAAACCACAGATATTGACTTTTTTCTTGAGTAGATCTCTTTCCAGAATCTTAGTCAACCCACAATCAAGAATAGCCTCATAGACTAGGGCTAGGGTACAGCCCACGTCCAGTTCCTTGCGAGTGTAGTAGTGATGGGAAGTTCGGATCATTTTACTGATTCGGTTCTTTGAATCTCGTTCAGTAAAATGAACGAATCTTTTTTCGAGTCATTCGTTCATTTCAACGGGGGGGGGGGGGTATCCGTCCACTGCAAACATGTATCATATTCTCATGTAGGTTAGTGCATGACATGTGCACCAGCAGATACTATTTTAAAAGAAATTCCTGCATTAAAATAATGTATCATGACAGTTTGTAAGATTTGGTCATTTATTATCACACTAGCATTTCATTATCACAGCAAACAATTACACTGCACTAAACTGTAAGTGTAAATGTAAAGTGAAAATAACAAAACCAGTCAGTATGATGACTTGAGCGAATATCATTCACGTCTTACTAAAACAGCGGCCACGCGAAAGGGAATGAGGAAACTGTTTCCTCTACAAAAAAATACAATGCGGGTCACGTGAAAAAAGG
Source organism: Osmerus eperlanus (assembly GCF_963692335.1). NCBI lineage: Eukaryota > Metazoa > Chordata > Actinopteri > Osmeriformes > Osmeridae > Osmerus > Osmerus eperlanus. The sequence goes on from NC_085025.1 coordinate 15,563,221, forward strand.
ATCCAAAGACTCGTAGAAAGACAGAGTCGGGAAATGAACGAATCGTTTGTTTCCTCTAGCTACCAGTACAGAGCCTATGCAGGTCACGTAAAAATGATCCAAAGACTCGTAGAAAGACCGAGTCGGGAAATGAACGAATCGTTCGTTTCCTCTCGCTACCAGTACAGAGCCTATGCAGGTCACGTGAAAAATGATCCAAAGACTCGTACCCGAAGACCGAGTTGGGAAATGAACAAATCATTTCTGTTTACTTGGACGAGCCTATGCAACAGTCCCGATGCGCGGCCACGAGAAAATGAACAAATCACTCTTTGAGAGGACTCGTTACTCCCGAGTCCTTGTAAGGATTCGTTCAAAATGAACGACTCATTCACGAACAACACATCACTACAGTGTAGCCTCTGATAGTAAAGTAGCCGACTCTCTGTTACCTTTAAACTACACGACATGCACACTAAGGTTGACCAACAAGATTATATTAACTAACAAACAATAACATTACAAACATCTAACTGAACGAACACAACAACTGAAATCCCTCGCATGGCTGTTGTAACCTAACTATTTTCCACAAGTCTTTGTGTTTTTTGACATGCCGCACTGCATGCTGGGTACCCAAGAGCGCTGACTAGGTGCGTTCGACATGGACTGACTTCATGCGGCGCCACAGCCGGCGGCTGACTTGAAACAGTGAATTCTGGTTAGACTTTTTGTCCGACTTGAGACGGCGCCAAGGCTAGGTCACTGTGACATAGCCATCAAAGTACCGTGAGATCGATTCGAGAACTGCCGGCTGTGTAGCCGAGCGCATTTTCTCAAGAGCAACTGCACGGGTTCTAATGACGACACAGCTATTTCATGATTGGCCAGACTCACACACGACAACGTTGACGCGTGTTTTGTAATTATTCTGACACCTTCAGTTTCGCCAATGCTCAAATCCGGACCAAACAGTTTAATTGAATAAAAAATGTGTTGAAGAAAGGGTTTTAGTCCGCCTCTTAACTAACGGAAAGACTATGTTTAATTATAAATAAAATAAAGTAAGCAAACAGCGCTTGATCAGGCACGACTGACGTCAACACAGCAAACCACGAGGAGCTGGAATGTCCGACTTCACAGAGCCGTTTTCAACTCCTCCCCGACTGCAAGCGGCTACTCTCGCCGGTCGTTTCATGCAGCCGCAGTCTATGTCGAACGCACCTAATGTCATTCGATTTGGATGTGATTCTTATAATAGGCATATTCATTTTTCAACCCAGCGCGTTAGCATTAGCGAAGTAGGGCTAGGCCAACTTAAGTTTTTTAGGTGGTAGGCTACATCATATTCGACGTCGAACTATGAAAAATAAACCGTTGTTTGCAGAGTTTGCATTCAACGTTTTTCGAGTCACCCGGTACTTTGTAAATGTAAATGTACTTTAAGGAAATGCTGCCATACCACAGATTTCTTCGCCATTATGACTAATAACACCGACAAAGTAGGCTATGGCAGAGTTTGTAGTTCGGCAGCCAATTGTGCTCGTGCCGTGTGCAAATTACCAAAACAAAGCACAGATTAACGAAAGGGAAAACAGTAACACCTTTTATTTTAAATTATATATTTTTAGAGTTGCTTTATTTGTCTTAAATAATATAATCTACAATTTCTGTAGAACATTTCGTTAATTCAGCAATGATGACACAAGCGGGAATCAGATCTCACACTGACATACAGCAGCTCAACTAAAAAAATCTTAGACGACCAAGAGCATATCGACCAGAAAATCAACTAGTCGACTAAGTGGGGACAGCCCTAGTTGCAAGATTATAAAGGAGACAAAATATTCAATTTTAAATTAGAACGGTCAAAAACGGTATAACTACTTGTTTTGCGCAAACATGTCAGCTCTCAATTGTGCGTAAGAGGGCTCTTGGGTGTGCGTACATTCTGTTCTTACCTAAGAACAAATCCCAAATAAGAAAACATTGGTGAATGCCAGAAAAAAAGGCGTAAGTGGGGTTTAAGAGCAAATTTATTCTTAAGAACATTTGGTGAATGAAGCCCAATGTCACTTAAAGGCATTGACATGTAATAAACCTCATGATTGTTCTGATCATATAACCCTCAATTCAGAATGACTTATTTTGAATGTATTTTGCATGTAAATACACAATTGAACCCAAAATATTGTTATTTACTATGAAGGGTTTTTATTAATTCTCATTAACTGCATAATACATGGTACAGACAAAAGAAAATGTGTCAACTAAATAGAGAAGTTGGTGCTATATATCACAAAAAAAGAAAACACTTGTTTGAGCTACATGTCCATCATTTTAAGTAAGCAATTTGTCAAACAGATTGATAGTACTTTGTTTTCAATTCATTAAGGCAGTTTACTGGTGGAAGTTGAAGGGAAGGTAAATCTCAAGCCTTCCTCCGTTAACTTTCACATAACCCTGGGCCTCCTCTGAAGCATTCTGCAGGTAAGTAGATATGGTGTTGTTGAACTGGCTCAACAAAGATTTAACCAGCTCTATGACGTGATCGATAATACCATTGACCTGCTCCATGTTGACATGAGTATTGACCTGGTCTAGGACATTCTTGATCAAGGAGACAAGGTTTCCATAAATAGCATTGATGTACATAGCAACCACATCCAGGATGTCAGACTTTAGAGTGTCAACAAACTCCTGGGCCATCTCAAGGACAGCCATCTGCGTCTCACCCAGCTTTTCTAGGATCATGTCAAAGCTCTCCAGATGCTTGATAAGATCCACAGTCTGGGCCAGGATGCTCTTCACACTGGTTCTAGCCTCGTCAATAATCTGAGCGCCGGACATGACAGTACCAATTGGCATAGTGACCTGAATATTGCTGATCGTGTCCATCATGACATTGAAGGTAATCTCTACATTGGCAAAGAGCAAACTAATAGCCCGATCGAGCAACTGAGCAATGCCAGTGGTCAGCTCCTTGAGGACTTCAGGGAGAGTGCTCATGTCTTCTGATCCAGGCAATTTGAACTGGGTTTCACGCAAAAACTTGACGGCAGCATCCACGAAGAACTGGACAGTCTTCTGGTACTGGACAACTGTGTTCCTGAAGAGGATGGACAGTTGGCTCAAGTCTGCAGCATGGTTGTTAGCTGTGTTGTATGCCTCTTCAATAATTTTGATGACTGCACTCTTCAGCTCAGACACCTGTCCAAACAGTTGGTACTTATCAGCAAAGTGGTTGAGAGTGGATGTAATGGCAGGGAGTCTGTCTTTCAGGCCCATGAGAATGTCATTAGGGGCATCCATGTTGTAAGCAATCTTTAGCCTCATCCTCTCAGTGTCTTGAACAGACGCTCTAATGATTAGGATGTCCACATCATCCTCAGGGGCAGACTGTTAGAAGGAGAGACGTAGTTAGCACACATCAATCTTTAATTACTTAACTTGTTTTTAGACTTATGGAAAGGATCATATCAATGAAAATTCACTATATTGGTGCCACAATGGTAGATGTACTCACAGTGTAACGGCTGTAGAGTCTAGCATTCAGCTGAGATGGAGTCCTTCCCTGGACCTGAAGACCCAAGAACCCAGTGGATGGAGCAGAGACAGAAGCACTGATTCCATCACTGCGGGCAGTGTAGCGGATGTTCACATCAGTGAAGGTAGCGCTGGTGATGTCCACATTTAGGGTAAGTCCGGAGTCACTGAAAAACAATATAAAAAGATGGTCATCTTGGGTTAGAGAAAATAACATCAACATTTATTAAACAGATGTTCACATTTCCTACAACGGACAATTATGATTATTTTCTAACTATTTTGAGCAACACGATTGTAATGATCCTAAGTATGACCGAGGCGAGGTGAAATCTTACCTCATAGCCTGGGTAAGAACATGCTGAATGTCCATGGTCAGGTCAGCATGTGTAAAGACAGCTTTACCAGTCAGACTCAGCAAGGCATTCTCAAGGCCAGCAGTGGCAGAAGCTGATAAAACCAAGAAGTGGCTCTTTCAGAATTTTCCAATGAGACAAGGTAAAAATAGGTGCAGTGTATGGCAGTGAAGACTGTAATTATTAAAACACTGTAAAACTCACCATCCAGATCATAATCCAGGAAGACAATGATAGAGGTAGCAGAAGACTTGAGGGTAACTTTGAAGACAGGGGCATCACCCTCAATCTCAGCTGCCAGACTTGTGGTGTACACAGGCGTGACAATCTTTGCAGTGGTAGAAACCTTTTGCTTGGGGGCTGTCAGGTCAACAACAGTCTTCTCGAAGATGGTAATGTCACCAAAGGTGCTTGGCTGAGACATGGCAATCTCAACATCAGCATTCAGGCTGGTTGTTGGTGCAAGATCAATGGTAGCCTGGGCTACATGCTTCCCATTGGTGGTGAAGGTCACCACATTAGCTACGTTGTTGCTAGCGACCTTAAGAACTACATAAACACGGGTCAGGGAAGCCTCCACAGCCAGGTTCTCATCCACATCAATTTCAAGGATCTTGGTCTCACCATCGTTGAGTACAGCATTGGCAATGAACTTTGAAGTGGAGCGCAGACCATCTACATTCAAGTACATGTTAGCCTCATTATCCAGAGTAGCCAGAAGTGGGTAGGTCTCCAGGATAGTACCATCAAGTTTGCCCTTAGTAAAAGTCTCCATGGAGATGTACTCAAGATTTCCCTCCAGTTTTAGGCTACTGTCAAGATCTGCCTTACCAACTGCATTGACAAGGGGCATGTGGAAATCACCCTTCAGCTTCAGTGTTGATGCAGCATTTGCACTGGTTTTGAGGTCTGCAACAAACCGCTGGTTGGCCTCAAGGTTGAGGATGGGCAGGGCAATCTTAGCAACAGTAGACACAGAGACATCAGCTTCCATGTTGTCTGTGTTCAGAGCGATTGAGCTGTCATGTGTTCCCTCAATGTGGGGGTTCTCCAGAGACAGAGCAGCAGCCAGTTTTAGCCCTCTCTTGGTGGTCAGGCTGGTGGTGCCATCAAGCTTTGCTTTCAGACCACCAAACACAGAGGCAGAGGTTGCACCCAGGCGGAACACAAGGTCATCCTCAGTATAGAGTCCAGCATTGGCATTCAGATTAATGATAGCAGACTTAAATGACAATTCTGTAATCAGGTTACCTAAAGTAGGTATTCTGACCAGTCCCAGGTGAACAAGGGGGGCAAACGGGCTCTTCTGGTACACAATCTTAGCATTCACATCAACAGTCTGCTCAGTGGTGGTCAATATATGCTTTATGCCAGTGTGCTCATACAGATTCACATTGCTGATGGCTGGGGTGTGGATGTCAACAAAGGGTACATGAATCTCTGGAATGTTGATAGGAGTGGTCAGGAAGTCAATATTTGCCTCACCATCCATAGCTGCAAAGATGCCTGCCTCATTATTGTTATTGTCAATGGTCAAGTTGTAGGAGTATTTGAACTGGTTCAAGCGAACAAGAGCCACATTGTTGATATGTTGACCATCAGGCTTAATGGTAGCAGAGTAATCATTCTGGAGATCTATTTTGGCGGTCAGAGCCTCGCTGATGGTGAGTTTGGTGTTTCCCTTGTTCTGAAAGTCAAGAACAACCTCGTCTGGAGAAATCACAAAATTGAAAAAGTTAGAGAGAATTCCACTGAGTATACCAACAAGCTCAGAGTCATGGGTTGCCTTCAACTCAACCTTCAAATCTCCCATGTTAGCATGTCCAGAAGCCAGCACCAGGCTGCTCTTTACAGCAGGGCCCTCTGCTTCAGAACGGGCATCAAATTTGAAGTAACTGAGTATTACAGCTTCAGCATTTATGGTCTGCTTCATCTTCAGAATGGCAGTGTCGGTGTCACTAGCAAAGGTCAGCTTAGCAGTGCTGGGATTGAGGGTAAAGTGTAAGTCACTCTTGTGGGTGCCGTCATGGGAGTTGAACTTGGCAGTGCCCTCATTTCCAATGGTCAGAACAATTGTGGTACCCTCCTGGCGAGCAACTGCCTTTGAAGTGAGAGCAGTCTCACTGCTTAGGCCAATGCTTGGGAAGTTCAGCTGGTGGCTATAAGTGGTGTCAACAGAGGCAGACATACCAACCTCAGTGGCGAAGAAGACGTTATTAACAATGTCAGCTGTATAGGGGGCAGTTGTAGCCTTGACTGTGGTCTTAGCTGAGGCCTGAGCTGCTATGCCATATATTGTTACTGAGGCCTGGTGTTCAACTGCAAGAGCATAATGGGTTAATTTCAATGTCTGCGCCAAAATCACACGGCTCATCTTGGGGATAGCAATGCGAGCAGTCGAATCCAGATTGTAATTAAGGATCTCAAAGGTGAGAGATGTGCCCTGGGAGGTGAGGAAAGCGGTTAATTGAGGAGTCATCTCATTTTCAGTTGAGTTCTGGAGCTCAACTGATGTCCGAAGGCTGTAAATGGGACTGCTGATTTTAACTTCACCATAGAGCTTTCCAAAGGATGGGATCATGACCTCACTGGGGATTATTGGAAGCTTGATCTCAGGGATCTGGAGAGCAGGAATCTCCAGCAGCTTCTCAATGGGCACATGAGGGAGAGATGGGAGTGACAACTCTGGAAGGGTGATCTCTGGGAGGGTAAATTCAGGCAGTGCAGGAAGGTAATTCAAGGTCAGTTCTCCAAAGAATTCATCCACATCAAACATCTTGATCTCAAAGTTGGAAATAAAATCTATAAGCTCAACGATTCTCTGCTTGATATCATCAACGGTAATGGTTATAGCAGGCACAGTGTAGAAACCGAGGATAGTAAACTCAGGGATGTACAACTGTGCTGGTATTTTAGCCCCTTGAAGCTTCTCAAGTGTAATCTTGAAGGAAGGTACAACCAGGTCTGTAAGGGGGATTGTAAATGAGGGGAGGTCTAGCTCAGTTGCCTTCAGTCCAGTGACAATGCCCTCAACAATCTGCTTCACTTCACCAACAATTGGTTGCTCAGCAATCACACTCTTAATAAGCTCAACCACGTTGACTAACGCATCAGTGATGAAGGTGATAGCCTTGGTATAGTAACTGTTCACCAACTGCAGGTAGGAAAGGATCTCAGCTTTCACATCCATTTCAGAGATCTTCTGCTTAAGAGTTTCAAGTACAGCCTTCATGTCATTCAGCATGGCATGGTCAACTACATCCCTCACTTTTTTGATCATGTCTGCAACTTTGATTTCCCTCAGTTGTTCAATGGAGGTCATTACAGATGACAGAACAAAGTTGACAAACTCTCTTGTAGCTTCAAACTTCTGAGGAAATTCAAGTGTCTTAATCAGCTCATTCAGGTAGGTGGTGTATCCACTGATCATCTGGTTGACCTCATCCACATGAGCATTGTAGTCAAATGACTTGATTTTCTGGACAACAGAATAAAGATACTCATTCAGGTGATCAATCACCTGCTTCATCTCAGTAGCTTTCAGGTAATTAATGGCCTCCTCCAGCAACTGCATTACCTTGGCAGGAATATCGATGGATTTCAGACTGTTTGCCACCACCTGAATAGTTTCATCAATTTTGAACTGCTGAATAAGATCCAAAACCTTCTCCAGGATGGCCTCAATCTTCTTGTCAGCTTCTAACTGGACAATCACTTCTCTTAGCTTTCCATGGAGTGCATTGACTTTTCCAATGATGTCAAAGTTTAGGATCCCTTCCTTGACAGAATCCACAAACTTGCTGATCATGTCGGTGGGTATTTGAGCCATCAGCTCCTCAATGTGGGCTTCTAGGTGCAAGGTGGCAATGAAGCTCTTCAGATCTTCTAGGAATTTGGTTGTGTCAAAACTCTCAATGAACTGTTTCAATACACCAAGAACTTGCTCCACATTGGCCTTAATATCATTGTCATGCAGGAAGGCAATGCTGGTGTCCTTCAGTTTCTGCATGTCAATCTGCTTGATCAGCTCATCGATGGTCTCAATCACAGCAACAATCATAGCTCTGATGTCATACTCTTCATAGAAGGTGTTCATCTCCTGCTGAATTCTTTGAATGACAGTTTCAGACAGAGTACCACTTATAATCACCTCCTTGGTAGCAGCAACAATGATCTCTATGCGGGATGCAATGTGAGCCAGCAGTGCCTCAATGGCAGACTTAAGGTTAGCAAGAGTTGCTTCCAGATCTTCAACAGTTATAGCATACTCCTGGGTGAGGGCAATAAGGTTCTGTTTAAGATGGACAGCCTTACCTTCCAGGTTCAGTTGAACAGCAAAGTCACTAATACGCTGGGGCAGAGCCTCAAGCTTAGCCTTGATTTCTTCATCGTTGAGGTAATTCTGCAATGCCTCTGCAATGCTCACACTGGTGATCTTGATGTTCTCCAGAATTGCTGGCAAACTTTCAATCAGTGGCAGCTGAATAAAATGACTGTCTGTGTTTTTATCATACTTAAGGAAGCCAGAAATTGTGAATTCCTGGTTTTCACTGTCATCTGTGTTCAGGAGGTTAGTGAGGAGTGAGCTGGAGACTTCCAATCCAAGCCTTTGAGCATTGTGGTAGGCTTCCACTTCCTGGTTGAGGGCATGGTTGTTCACCATGGACTTCAACCTAAGTATGGCTTTCTGCTCCTGAGGAGTCATAAGTGCATCTAGCTTGTTGTCAACTGTGGTCTCCAAAGAGAAGCCATTGTCAAGTAGCTGGTTGACTGAGGCTCTGCATTCGTGGGAGCAAGCTAAAGCCAGGGGCTGTGCTTTAATGAGGAATTTGCCATAGAGTTGAGCGCTCTGCTTGCCGTACAGAGTTAGGTCACCATCGGCATTGAAGATGGCATCAAGATTGAAGTCAAAAGGAATGACACTGGCGCGGATGGTGTGGTCGAAGCGGAGAGGCTGGGAGTTGAAGCGAGCATCATTGTGGATCCTGGCAGCAAGACCAACAACTTCAAGTTCTGTGTTCTGGCTCATGTGGGCTCCAAGGAGTTTTCCAATGGTACTGCACTTAGCATTGGCAGTCAGGTCAGCGTAGTTAATCCCATAGGTGTGCTTGATCTCTTCCTCACCATATGCAGCCTTCAAGCTTCCAGTAAAGTCCCATTTGTAGAGCTCTGCCTTCAACTGAGCCTCATTGACTAGGTTGGCATCCAGCACATTCAAGTGGTTGTTCACATTTGCTGAAGCAGTGTAGGGCTGCAGGTCAATGGTAATATCATGAGTGTATGACGTTCTCTCAGTGACAATGGCTTCAGCCTTTGAGGTGAAGGCCAATGTAGACAGAGTGAGGGTCAGAGCATTGGTGTTTTCAACCTTAACACCATTCAGTGCAGCCTTGGAGTCAATGGACAGGGTTGCCTTTGAAGAATCAAGTCCAGCAGCAAAGGTGTTCTCAACAGTCAGGGGACTCTGGAGGGTTGTAGTGCCACTTGTGGCCAAGCCATCCTTGTTCATAGTCAGAGTGGCCTTATGTGTGGCTTCATGCTCAAACAGCTTAATATTACCATCACTGTTCACAGCCAGACCATTGACATCTAGGGAGGCAGTAACTAAAGAGTAGACACGATTCTCAGTGTGGTCAGCATTGGTTTCCATCTTAAGAGTGACTGCTCCAGCACCAGCAGAGGCCTCAGCCTGGTTGTGAATCTTCATGCCAAGAGTGAGTGCATTTGAGTCACATTTCAGGGACAGCTTGTTCTCCTTGAAAGAAATCTCAGCAGCATGAGTCAGGAGGTCTTCAAATGCGTTGGTGTTAGACACAACAGACAACTCACCATTGCTGAAGGATGCTGCTAGGGTGTTCTGAGCACTAACAAGAGTTGAATCGATCTTAAGCGAAGAATCAATCTTTGCCTCTGGCCTGAATGGGAAGATGGAGAAAGACTGGGTGGTGGTGGTACTGCCGTAAACCGGTCCTGCCTTGACTGTTCCCTCCATATTGCTCTCAGCAGTGATTTCTTCAGCATTGAAGCCAACCAGGCCAGTGTGCTCCACAGCTACTTTTAGACCCAGGGGACTTGTTGCTTCAATCTTGCTGCTGGATTTGATATTGATCTTGTCTGTCACTGTACCAACTTCTGTGATGCTGATACTGGCATCAATGAGCTTGTGGCTCACAGAGGACTGCACATGCGCCTTGATGGAGTCAGCTGGAGTGCTGGCAACCAGTCCAGAACCTATAAATGAAATGTGAAAAAAAGGTACATTTATTCACAGATTTTAGAAATCATTTTGGAGAGTTTCCTCCGCCACTCATACAGTTTGGTACAAAAAATATGGAAATTGTACCTTCAATTTTGATTGAGAAGATGTCCACTGGGGAGTTGCCTGCTAATTCGATCTTGGCTGAGTAGCTTGGGGTCTCAACAGCATCCTTCCCAGCAGAAGCATAAGCCTCCAAATCGTACAAATTGCTGTTTACCTTGGTGGAAACCTCAGCTTTTCCAAAGAGAGGCACAAACAGAGTGATTGTCTCAGGAACAAATAGTTCAGGGATGGGAATCTGCATGGAGTGAACCTCAAGGCCAAACTTGGGCAGAGATAGGTGTGGGGTGGTCAGGGCAGGTGGGAAGTTGAGCTCTTGAGTTGATTTTCCTCCAAGAGGCATTGGTAGTGTGAGAGTGAAGCGGTCATCGTTGAAATGATAAGCAGCCTTAGCCTCACTGTAAAATGCCAACATGATATATATATATATTATATTTAATACATACATCATTGTAATTGGTCATATATACATCACCTGTTAGAACTATTCAACATTTTGTTTCAGTCAATATAACTTACACGTTCAAAAAGAGTTTCTCTGGCAGAGTAATCTCTGGCATCTCGGGTACTCTCAGAGTCTGAATGTAGGGGATATCAGCAGCATATTTCTCCAAGTAGATGTTGGTTGCCTGAAATCATATTTTTTGTTAGGCTTTAAGAAATGATCTCAATAAAACTAAATGGTATCTCAAACTTAAACTTTACCTCCACAGACTTGGTGAGGATGTGGCGGACCTTCATGTCAGTCTGGCCCACCTGCAGATCAAGGGCATCATTGACAATCTTCTTGATTTCCTCAATGTTAGGTAGGATGTTCTGGATCTCAGAGTTCACGTCAGAATTGACTTCAGCCTCAATCTTGCTGTTGTCTAGGAGGTGAGAAATATAATATATCAACTGAGATATGCAGAGAATTGAAGAACTTGTGAACTAGTTTTCCGTAGATATCTATGGTGATCCATAGAGATCTAAAGTGAAATTATTGAATGCCATTGTACCATATTTTATGGAGATCTTCTGCATTGAGGTTGTCTCAGGGAGCTTGATGTCACTCTCAAGCTCCAGTTCTAGTTCTTCCTCATGCTTCAGATGGGCTGTGACTGTGGCATCAGCCTTCAGAGATGGGACAAGCAGCTGGACCTGCAGCATAACGTCCTTCAAGGCCTCAATTCTGGGAGACAACAAATCATGAGCTTGTGTATTTTGGGTGACACAGGTTGATTCAAAGAAATGAACACGTGGTACTGCAATGTCATCTTACTTGGCACGGCCAACCAGAGACAACTGAGGGATGTTCTTATTGATGAGATCAATGGAGATGGAGTGTGTTCCTTTGCCTTTTGTGTTTTCATCGACAATACCCAGTCTTAGTCCAACCTCCAGGTCATAGTTAGGGATCTGGATGTCAGTGGTGATGACATGTTTCTTCCTGTTGTACTTCACGGTTGCTGTGGCCTCAGTGGGCTCAGCACCTGTTTTACAGATTAAAAAGATAAAGTTCAGCCTCCACAAGAAACAAAAATGTTTGGTTGTAGAAAATATTGTATTATATTTTGTAATTTAGCCTAAAATATTTTTGGGATGAAAGTAATACCTTCTGCTTTTAGGACCATCTTCACGGTGTCAACCTTCTGGTTACCCTCTTCTCCCTCCATGAGGAGTTCGTAGGTGACGGTGGCGGAGTATTCAGACACATCACCTGTGGGGTGAAGCTCCACAGCAAGCCTTAAAAGAAGTGTGTGTCCATTAGAATTTCACAGAAAAAGAAAACAAAACCCCACATATCTTTTCAAGCACTTACTTGCTGTCACCAGTGAAGGGGAAGTATGGGGCAGTATCATGAGAGCTAGCATCGGTGTACTGCAGGACAGTGCAGTACTTCACTCCAGCAAAGACAGGTGTGCATTCAGAAACATCAACTTTGTCTTCCACAATGGGGAGTATTTTCTTCACTTCAGCAGAGGTCACAGCTATCAATGAGTTACTGTAAGTGGAGAAGAGAAAAGCATTAGTTTGTGCTGTTATTGGTTTGTTATGATTATCATCATTATGACATTTAGTTGTTGTTTGACACTAACGTGATGCTGATCAGCTTGGCAGGGCTCTGGAGAGCGGGGATGGTCAGCTTGACTTCACTCTCGGACACAGCAATCTTAGCTCTGAGCCCACTCTCGTGGTACAGGTTGGTGTGCATCTCTAGGCCAGACAGGACATACTCAGGGATATTAGAGCCAACCTGGGTCACAAACTCAACTCCAGCCGAGGGCATGAAGGAGAACTCAGCCTAAAGGGAACAAATCATGTACAATAAGACAAACAATGTAATGCCAGTAGTAAAGAATTATGCTTGTAATTGTAACTAATAAAATTATACCATGTTAGCAGCATTTTGAGCAATGCCTCCCTTGATACCAGGGGTGAAGGTACCAGAAAGGGCTATCTTCAGAGGCACACCAGTACCAGTTGGCAAGAAGAATTCATTGTCCATGAAGATGTAGTGGGCAAAGACCTCATTGTCCTCCTTGGTCATCAGTCCCTTAATCAGCTACAACCAGTATTAAAACATGTTTAATTGGAGAAGCATTAGCATTTATAATAATGAAAATTGGGATTGAAGTAATTTTCTGTGTACATACATCAGTGGGGAACATCTTCATCATGTTGTCAATCATCATAGCTGCAGAGTAGGCCATTTCTTCCATGTCTTTGGTGTTGAGGTACCCCAGCTCATTTCCCATCAGTCTCAGATAAACCATAGCCTCAGGGGATTCCTGAGCCTTCAGATCCCTCACCAGTTTGTTGAGGTTGCGGCCGATTTCTCTAATTAGATTCTAGAAAGCATGTAGTATGATTTATAAAAGTATGCTGTAATAGAAGTTGGTGATTAATCAAAAATGTAAGTGATTAGACCTGGCTTGCAAATGGCAACTTTTCTAATTGCATTCAAATTGACCTCAAATTGTTTTTTTGCATTAGATTAGATTAAACTTTATTGTTGTTGAACAGCACAAGTAAAGTACATCGAAATGCAGTTTGCACCTAACCAGAAGTGCAAAAAAAAGAGTTAGTAGTAGTGCAAGGAGTAGTGCAAAGGGCAGTGTTTCAATGTGCAGAATGCTAATGTATGAGCCTACAAAATGAAATGCAAAAATAGTGCAAAGAGAGCAGTGCAATGAAATTAAGAACAATATATGGAAGTGCAATGGCATGGATAAGGATATGTGCAATTAGGCAATGTAACAGGATGCAAATATGCAAAGAGTAGTACAAATAGAATGCATTTGTGCAATGGCAAATGAGGTTACAGGGTAACGTTTGCAACTGGTAGTAGGAACCTATCCACCAACATCCTGGTAAAGTTTTACTGCTGCACGGTCGAGAGCATTATGACCAACTGTGCCACAGTCTGGTACAAGGGGTGCTCTGCGGCCGACCAGAAGTCCCTGCAGCGAGCGGTGAAAACCTCCCAGCGCATTGTCGGTGTCCAGCTCCCTGCCATCAAAGACCTCCAACACAAGCACTGTCTTCGGAGAGCGCGTTGCATCATCAGGGACTTCACACCCGAGCCACAAACGGTTTGCCCCCTTGCCATCAGGCAAACGCTACAGGTCTCTTTATTCCCGCACCAGCAGGCTTAGGAACAGTTTCTTTCCAGCTGCTGTTACTCTGCTGAACTCTGTGACCCGGAGCTAGCCTACATGCTCTGCTTCCTCCTGCCCTACACACTACTCCCCATTTATTTATTCTGCCATTTGAACAACACATACGGTTCCTACTACCAATTGCAAATGTTTTTGATGATGTTTAAGTCAGGAATCTATGCAGGCCCGTTTGAAGCACAGACATGTCTAGAATTACATTTTATGCTTTAGCATACATTTTTACAACATTTGAAATAAGGGCTCCAGCCCAAAACCATGAAAAACAGCCCCCAGTGTTAATTGGCTTGACGACTGAAGCGAGTCCCATTATGAAATATTTTGTTCAATTTGGTGTAAATGTCCATGATTTTGGAATGACAGGTTCAATACTGCGCCATGTCCACATACTATTGGACATGGCGCAGAGTCTATAGTACAGACTCTGAAGTGTATATTTGTTCAATAAATGTGCATTATTTTGAATACCTGTCTCTTCTTCCTGTCAGACTTCAGAGCAGGCAACATGTTCTTCAGGACCTCATTTATCTCATGGGGTATTTTGTCAGAAACGAAGAACATGGTCTTCAGTACTGTGTCAGGGAAGAAGCCTTTCTCGCCAAACAGAGCCTCAACTGTTGGCTCCAGTCCTTTACCTTCCATGCCAACCTAAGAAGTCAAGAATTAATGAATTGTCAGGCAAATGTAAACTGTCATGTCTGTGCAGAAAAAGCCAAAAAGGGTTTACTTTTTTACCTCAAACATGTCAATATCATAGCCAAAAGCTTTCAGGGTCATCTCCAGCATTACTTCCTTAGGCATGTAGCTGGTGCCTTCGAAGATCATGTTGCCTTCAACAGATGCAACCTTGTAATTGCGGGAGAATTTAGTGGGATCCATCACTGTTCCAACCTCATTACCCTGAAGAGCATCAAGGATCTTCTGTCTCAATCTATAAGGACAAAATAATATATGGTATTAAAAACAAGCATGATCAAAGACAAAAGAATAAGGATGTTTATCTTAGATAGTATATAGTATGGGAATATCAGTTTTTTACATACTCTTGGGACTCAGGCTCAGTGGAGGCCAAGATGTTGGTCACATGGGAGATGACAAAGCTTTTAGCCTGCTGGTTCTCTTCATTAGGCAAGGCGGCGGCCAATTGAGCCAGTTCACTTGGCTGAGGATCCTTCATCAACACTAGATAGGCAGCAACACGCTTCTGCAGAGGGCTAGCACCGTCCAGAAGGACCTGCATGAGTATTTCTCTTCCCTGTGACAAGAAAGACAACTTAGCTTTAGTAGGGAAGCAAATCATATAAATTCCTCATTGTGGTATTGGATTTTGTTTTTATTAACCCTTGTGCTGCCTTCGGGTCACATGACCCAAAGGTTCATAACGAACCATCGTTGTGTTTACCCAATTTTACCCAATACAAAAACAAATAAAAATCATTTTCTTTTAACCTTCGCAATGTG
Organism: Osmerus eperlanus; assembly: GCF_963692335.1. Taxonomy (NCBI): domain Eukaryota; kingdom Metazoa; phylum Chordata; class Actinopteri; order Osmeriformes; family Osmeridae; genus Osmerus; species Osmerus eperlanus. The sequence continues at coordinate 15,578,541 of NC_085025.1, forward strand.
GAGGGTCTGAGACAGCCCGACGGTTAAAAGAAAATGCTTCACTTTGTTTTTGTATGCGGTAAAGTTGTCACAATACGACGGTGGGTAACAATGACTGATGGTTCAGAATGACCCGAAGAGAACACAAGGGCTAAACAATGGTTCCTAGTTTGGCTTGCCTCCTCAGGAACAGGTGTCTGTCTGTAGGCCTGGATTGCAGCTTGCTGGACCTCCAGGGTGGCAGAGGGCTGGTTGACGCACTGGATCACAGCGGTCCTTAGGGCAGGGCTGGCAGCTCCCATGGCAGCAGCCATGTTACCAATAACCTGTAAACAGAATAAGAAAATGTTAGTCTTTCACTTAGGCACCTTATGTTAAGAGTTACAGCAAAAGTTTGCTATTTTGTTTGATGGACTTCTCACTCTCAGGGCCATGAAAATATGTTCCTGGTCACCAGAGCAGTCCCCTAACTGGGCAGCCATAAACTCAGCAACAGCATAGATCTCAGGGGTCAACTTTCCTTCAGCCTTGTAGAACCTTGTATGAAAATATATTAGATAAAAAGGGCCATCAAGACAAAATTTTATCATTCTACCTTGGGTCACTATGCTAAGTTAGCATTCTCTCACCTCTTGACAGTATTGCTCAGAGCATACATGATGGACTTGCTCTGCTTGTACTGAGCCATAGCCAGCATGTCGTTGACCAGTAGGGCAGAGGGGTTAGGCAACAGGCCCATGGTGGACACAGCAGCATCAACCTCAACAGCTGAGGTATCGAAGGTCCTGAGGATTTGCATGAGGGCACTGCTACATTCTGGTGTGCCGCACTGGGCCAGAACCTGGTATGTCAGGGGACCGGAAATGTCTAGGGCCTCTGGAACAGCAGGGCTCAGGGTCTTTTGCTTCATTCCACGGACCATGCTCACAAGTTTCTGGAATAGGTGGGCTCTATTCTCTCCGTTGTTGGACTGAGACAAAGTAGCCAGTTCTCTCAGGACAGCCAGTGCTGCATCCTTGTCCTGAACAACGTTCTTATCTTCAGCAGCCTCCATGGCCAGACCCTTGAGATTAGCCTCATCTGCAAAATGACAAAGAGTATCATTGGAGTGGTACGTTGCACAATGTATGTTTAAGATTAACAATTAAGCAAAGCATATATAATTGTATTTGACAGTCAGTAAGTTGGCAAAATTAAATTCAGAAGATGCCTACTGTGGTCAAAGACTCTGTCATTGTAGATGGAAACCTCCAGCAGAGTCAAAGACTGCTTTCCAACGTTGGTAACTCCATATTGTCCCCTGAGGGAATATAGTACATGTTAGAGACCGTTGAATGTCACTTTTCCTCAGACGTGTCATGGAACTTAGGGTTTGATGAGACTCACTTGTGAGAAAAAGGCACCAAGATGTGGTTTTCAGTGCAGGCACCAGAGGTCATGTGCTTATTCTCATTATCAAACTTGTAGTTGCAGGTCTGAGAGCTCCTGATCAGCTGGGCAAGTGGGTAGTGCTGTAGGAGGAAACGTGTTATGTTTGTGAATTGTTTTGAAGGGGTGTAATTACATTTCACAGTGGTGACAACAGTCATTCATTTATGGAAGTCTCACCATGCCAGATATAAGGGCCAGGGGGCTGGTGTGGTCCCTCTGGGGAATGAAGTTGTCACATTTGGACAGGTCCCTAGTGAGGGTAATATCAGTGGCAATGTCCTCCCTAGCATTGACAGTATTTTCGGTCTTACACATGCCATGAATGGTAGGCTAAAAGAAAAGAAAATGTGGTAAGTTTCTCATATCTTTATGTCCAAGGCAAAGATTAATCTTGAATCTCAATGCTTCAAAAATACATTTCACAGGCAAAATTTAACATGGTTCAATTGAAAAAGGCAAATGCACACAGCAAACATTAATAAAATGTATTATGGCATCTTTAGTTAGTTTATGGATGTTTGTTTCTGACGGATGAGCATACCAGTCTCTTATTCTTGTCCTCCTCCAGGAGGGGCACAGCAAGGGCAGAGACAATACCCCTCTTAATGTTCAGGATGGTCATGGGCTCATCCTCCTCAGGGTACAATTTCACATCATACAATCCCTCAACCACAACCTTCAGAGGATGTCTAAACAAAGCAAGTGACAAAACAATTATATAATTTTAGCTCTTTAAAAATACATATTAGAGGTGCTTTACAGAGGCAGCCTAACCCAACTGAAACAGAATAGAAAAAATATACACACCTCTCCATGGCAGCTGCAAAGGCATCAGAGCCAGCAGCAGGTCCAAACACAGGATTGCCCTCTGCATCCGTATCAAGCACCTCACTTAGGCTACAGCCTGTGGTGCGCAGAATGTAACTGCAGCCCTGAGGCACTTCAATTTCAACCTACACACAGAGCTAAGTGTTACAAAAACTGCATACAACCATGTTAGGGAGGTCATAATTGTTGATTGACAGAAGAAAGGCTGAGCAGTCTGAAATAGTACATACTTTACAAGAGCCTTTAGGTCCATTTCTGAGTTGGGATGCTCCATTTATGGCATTCAGGGACTCTGCTTCATACTGGTATTCATACTTGTGGAAGGTCTTGTACCTTTGTCCCACTAGAGGATAAGATAATCTTTTCATTCAAACTGTCGGACATGTCATGTCAAGTTAGAAGTGCTGTTGACAACATAAGTCTAGTCATAAATAAGACCGAAAATTACGTAAGGACATACGCAAGCATGATGAATGTTCTTCTTCCTCTTGGGCGTCTGCATGGAATAGAGATATATGTAGAAGTTCAAGAATTTTGTAAAATACAAACGGCAATGAAGGTAATTTTAACTAACGTTTATTCATTATTTAAATAATAATTAGTTTCAGGCGAATCTTTTGTTTGTGAAAAAACTAACTCAAAGGAAAATACTTAATTATTTCCAGAAACTGCTTCTGTTTTTATCTTGAACATTTTAAGGAGTCTTTATACTTACAGGCCGAGGCGAGGGTGCTTAAAAGCAAAAAAAGGTAGAGCTTGGTTTCACCCATAATGGGTTCGTTGAAGCTCTCTCCTTGGTGGTTGGCGAGTACTCAGGCGAGACTAATTTCTCAATCCCAGCACAGGCCTTTTATAGCTCATAGGACAGAGGAACAGATAGTAGGAGGTACAGATAGTACTGTCCCAATTCCAAAGTCCAAGCCATACGTCTGTGTGGAGGGACAAAGGCAACTAGCTCCCAATGGATATGATAACTAACTTGCAGAATCAGTCTTTTTGTATAGGCTAGGTCCAACATGTTAGCTCAAGTTAGTAGAACATTAGCACGTTTAACGTTCTCTTCTGCATTTGCATCATACCTTCATGAGTTACATAATTCCCGTTGTCTCTGCCTTATCTGAATTTGTCTTTACAAATTACTTATTTTATTAACTACTGATTTTATGAAACCTATAAACTATCTGACAAGATGGTGAAGATGTCTCTCTCTCACACACACACACACACACACACTCTTTCTCTCTCAGTGAGCCAAAGTAAAATAGATTAGAGCACCTGGTATTCCTTAGTGGTCTCCCATCCAAATATTAACCAGGCCCGACCCTGCTTCGCTTCCAAAACTGGGTTAGATCAGACTGGTTGTCTATAAACGAGGTGAAGGCAGGTTGACAGTCTAAGTCACTCAGGGTCAGGACATGCACTACTATGCATATCCTGAATTTACATTATGTTCAATTAGCAGATGCTTTCATCCAAAGAGATATATAAATTGTGCATAAAAGTATAGAAGATCAAGGATCAGAAGTGCATAGTTCTACAGTATTTCATGGTCAAGGAAAGGTCTGTATTTACTAGCCACATGACCACATCTCTACTGTCTTGAATCCTCATACACTGTCTGGCAAGAAAATGTATGCTACACTTTTGATACAGGTTCACCGTGACACGGTGACAGTAGAGTACTGTGACCAGGACAAGCAGCTGGGTGAAGTGGTCTGTCAGAAATAGACGGATCCTCTTTATTTTGCATAGAGAATACTGGAAAGGTTTGTATTGTGAGTAATCTGTATCTTGAAATCCAGGTTGTCATGAAGGATGACCTGTCGGTTTCCTGGCAAGCGAGAGGCTGCCACAGAGATGCCGTCACTAGTGATAGAGAGGCCTTGTGACAGAGAAGATCTGGCAGAGTTAAAGAGTAGCTCCTTCTTCTCAGGATTCAGTTTCAGGTGGTGGGAGGACATCTATGAGCAGATGTTGGCCAGACAAGCTGAGATCCTTTCATTGACTCGATGGACAGAAGGTGAGACGAAGCGCAACAGCAAAGTGTCGTCAGCACAGCAGTGGTAAAAGAAGTCATGTGATTCAATGACCAAGCTGACCGATCCAGTGTAGATGGAGAAGAGAAGGGGTCCCAGAAGTGATACACCTGTAGCAGGGGGAGTGGGGTGATGAAGTGGACTGTCTACAGCTCCGGCTTTGCAACCAGACTGGTTTGGATCTAGCAGGTTGTTCCTGGTTAGGAAGGGGGACAGCTGTTTTGAAAGGAATGATAGGAGGGACACTGGACAGAAGTTGTGGACATCGGACCAGTCCAGGATTGGTTTCTACAGCAGGGAGATGACTCAAGCCATCTTTGAAGTCTGAACAACAACAATTTTGTATGAAGGTAAATTAGGGTCATAACGATTTGCATTGGTAAAATTGGATGTAAGCTCGAAATAAAAGATTTGTATCTTCGAAACTCGATTTTCAAAAGCGCACAAAAATATCAGTTTGCTTCCCCCTTTCAATTTTGTGTGCTAAAACTTTTGGTTGTGTTTCATCATATTATGGACAAAAAAAAACAAGAAAGGCCGAGCCCACTGCTCTGCTGAGTTACACCCACCAATGTGCTGATTGGACCACTTCTTCCACTCTTGTTATACCCAAAAATCCTCAAATTCGAACATGCTAGCTAGTTGCAACATTTATCACATTTACATTACATTACATTTAGTCATTTAGCAGACGCCCTTATCCAGAGCGACTTACAGTAAGTACAGGGACATTCCCCCGAGGCAAGTAGGGCGAAGAGCCTTGCCCAAGGACACAACGTAATTTTGCACGGCTGGGAATCGAACTAGCAACCTTCAGATTACTAGCCCGACTCCCTCACTGCTCAGCCATCTGACTCCCTATATTTATATTAAAAAGTAGAAGTGTTTAGGTAGTTTTGACAATACATTTTCTGTATTTTATTGTCATTATTCTGTCTCTCACTGTTCAAATAAACCTACCATTAAAATTATAGACTGATCATTTCTTTGTCAGTGGGCAAACGTAAAAAATCAGCAGGGGATCAAATATATATTATATATATTATATATTTTTTTTCAATAAATATCATATTTTATTCTGTCACTTTTTCACCTGTAATATTAACGGATAGGGTAATTAAATGTTCAACGTATGGACTATTGCATTCAAATTTAGACATCGACTCGGCCAGCAATCGTCTCCCACGCCAATCGTCTCTCCTTTGCTGCTACAGCCGTGTTGCTTTTTTTCTGGAATATGTGCTCAGACTCACCATAAGCACATATTAATACTTCTAACTCATGTGGGGTAAAGTAGGAGGACCTTTTTTTGTCACTGGGTGCCATGGCGTATCCTACTTTTGGAGTTCCATTGATGTTGTTTTTTTATATATAGTGAGAGAGTGGACATACTCCAAGTTGTTTTAACTCATTCAAATCAGCTGTTCTGGAACCGAAAACTCAGAGTTTCCCATCTCAGGGTAAATCATCTAACAGTTCTGGGTTATGCACAGAGTTTGTTAAACATGCTTTCTGGAATACACCCCTGGTATTATTTTTCTCATATATTTCTTTATTCGGATTCCCATTAACTTGACGTGATGAACAAACTGTTCGATAGTCTTCCGGGTGTTGACACAAAAACAAAACTAACAACCAACTATCACACTATATCGATAACACAAAAAGGCACAACAGGCCAATTTCAAAATATCAGAAAATAATGAAATAACTATTTACATGAAACAATAATCAAAAGCAACCAACACTCTGATTTCCCCTAGCTATCATGGGGCCTGTAGGGCCATTGGAACCCACTACCCACCTAGGGCCAAGTCCGTCAACCCCTCCTCTCTCCTCCATCTTAGCTGACATCATCTCCGACTCTGCCCTCACACTGAACATCACTGCCATTAAGCTGTCACCTACAACCACACTCTCTCCACCCGTCTTGAGAATATTGCCTCTGTAAAAAACAAACCTGTCTCCTTGACACACTCGGATCCTTGGTACACCAATCAAATTCACCATCTCAAAGCCAAGGGCTGTCAACTGGAACAACTTTCTTAAAATAACTGGTCTGACTGTCCACTTGAATGTGTGTACACTCAGGTGGTAGGTGACTAGGGAGAAGGAATGCAACATCCAAAAGACATATACAGGACAATTACGTGGGGTGACAATGGCTAAAGAACAATCTGGAATAAAGAATTGAGTAACAACACACGATACAATACAACTTTACAATCCATTTTCTGTAAATTTGTCTTTAGCTTCACATACTGCATAGAGTTTAAATTAAAACATAGTGCAGAACATATAAAACATGCACCACACAGAACACACACACACAACACTCACATTACAAACACAATAACCATGGAGAAAGGCCATGCAGGCAGTGTCAAATAAAAAAATAAACCAAAAGACCCATACTCCCCTACACCACAAACTTGCCTATCCGATTACTTAACCTTTTCTCTAATCTGTTAGACAAAAATGTGGACACATGCTCACTCCCAATCTAATGTACATATTCAACTGATTACCTATATGATGCAATGTTTACCCATGCGTCTCTTACCTAGCCCTTCTCCAAGTGTGCAAAGTGCAGAAAAAAGGTTAGGTTGTACCTAAATACTTTAATGAAGTAGCTCTTAAACAAATAACGTAATAAATGCTCTGTTCTTCCCCTGGTTCGTCATCATGGTCCTGTCATTATCGTCGGCCTGTATCGTTCATCCAGTCTCAACAGGTCGTCCTGTTTCCTAATTTATCATACTAATGCACAGTGCCCGTGATGCAATCGGTGATTAAGATGTCAGTGAAACATACATATACAGATTACTTTAACAGTAGATGATGCATAGTGCCCGACACCCGTGATACCTTTTGGTGGCACACACACAGATTTCTGGAATTATAGATAGGACACAGTGCCCCTGATGCAGCTGGTGATGACAGTTCTTCTCAGTGATTTCTCCGATCACAAGTGAAATTCTCTGTCATCTCTGAAGTATTTGTTCAACCTCCACATCATCTATTCTAGTCAAATTGCCAATGCTGTGGTAGCCTACATTCATGCAAATGATTATGTAGCCTTCATGTATCTGCTGTTTCCTATGTTATCAATTGCTTATGTTATGTTGATCAAGGGTTGATCAAGGTTTGATCCTTTGTCACCGATTCTGTTCATAACTTATATGGACAGAATTTCTAGGCGCAGCCAGGGCGTTGAGGGTGTCCGGTTTGGTGACCTAAGGGTCGGGTCGCTGCTTTTTGCAGATGATGTGGTCCTGTTGGCTTCATCGGGCCTCCCTGCTTAGATTGCTGCCCCCGCGACACGACCCCCGGAAAAGCGGCAGATGATAGATGGATGTTGATCAAAATGTAATTATATTGGTTCTCTGTTAAATGGTCTTACCACCACAAACAGCTAGACATTTCGTTCATAACATAAGTCATTACATGCACAATGGTTGAGCCCAAGGGCGTTGCTAGACATGTTTTACTGAGGCATGTGCTCCCCTAAATAAATCTGCTGTGCCCCAGTAAAATCTCAAATTGGAGTCAATTTACTTTAATTTAGTCAGTGCATTAATTTTGATTGATAATCCCGGAAAAAGAAATACAGTATCCCAATCAACGCTTGTAAAATTAACGCAGTTTAATCGAAAACACAAACTGATGCGTGCCCACAGAATTCCATGTCCGTGCACACTTCTGTGCTTGCTATAATAGCCAGACCAACGCGCATACCCAGAATCAGAATGGGATTTATTCGCCATGAAAGTTTGCACAGACAAGGAATTTGCTTTGGCAGGAAGGTGCAAACAATAAACATATAGGGACCTAAAATTTAAATATGTGGACTATCTATACTAAGGGTACATAAACTAGCAGTACTAAGTGGGATTAGAATTAAATTAAATATACAATAAAATATAAGTTGCCGTAAATTACAATATAAAAAATAAAAAATACAAATATTACAAAAAATACAAATGTACAAGATACAATTTTGTAATGCAGTGCAAAAAGCAGTGTGTTTTAAGCAGGAAGTCATTAGAGTCAGTGTGGTCCCTTGGCCTTGTTGAAGAGGCCAACAGCATAAGGGAAGAAACTGTTTTTGTGGCGTGAGGTGTTGGTCCTGATGGACCGCAGCCTTCTGCCGGAGGGGAGTGACTGAAACAGGGAGTGTCCAGGGTGGGAGGAGTCGGCCACAATCTTCCTCGCTCGCCTCAGGGTCCTCGAGGTGTGCAGGTCCTCGAGGGTAGGCAGATTGCAGCCAATCACCTTCTCAGCAGTGCGGATGATACGCTGCAGCCTGCTCTTGTCCTTGGCAGTGGCAACAGCGTACCAGACGGTGATGGAGGAGGTGAGGATGGACTCAATGATGGCTGAGTAGAAGTGCACCATCATTGTCTTTGGCAGGTTGAACTTCTTCAGCTGCCGAAGTAAGTACATCCTCTGTTGTGCTTTCTTGATGAGGGAGCTGATGTTCAGTTCCCACTTGAGGTCCTGGGAGAGGATAGTGCCCAGGAAGCGGAAGGACTCCACAGTGTTGACTGGGGAGTCACACAGGGTGATGGGGGTGAGTGGGGCTGTGTTCTTCCTGAAGTCCACAACCATCTCCACTGTCTTAAGAGCATTGAGCTCTAAGTTGTTCTGGCTGCACCAGGTCACCAGGTTGGCCGCTTCCCACCTATAATCAGACTCGTCTCCACCAGAGATGAGCCCAATAAGGGTGGTGTTGTCCGCAAACTTCAGGAGTTTGACGGACGGATGACTGGAGGTGCAGCTGTTGGTGTACAGGGAGAAGAGCAGAGGAGAAAGGACGCAGCCCTGAGGTGATCCGGTGCTGATGGACCGGGAGTCAGAGACTTGTGTTCCCAGCTTAACGCACTGCTTCCTGTCAGACAGGAAGTCTGTGATCCACCTGCAGGTGGAATCAGGCACGTTCAGCTGGGAGAGCTTGTCCTGAAGCAGGGCGGGGATGATGGTATTGAAGGCAGAGCTGAAGTCCACAAACAGGATCCTGGCATAGGATGCTGGGGAGTCCAGGTGCTGTAGGGTGAAGTGGAGGGCCATGTTAACTGCATCGTCCACAGACCTGTTGGCTCTGTAGGCAAACTGCAGGGTGTCCAGTAGAGGGTCAGTGATGGATTTAAGGTGTGCCAGGCGCTCGAAAGACTTCATTACCACAGAGGTCAGGGCGACGGGAAGTTTTAGCATCATGACATTAGCCTCTGTTGCCCGGGCAACACATACTACAGTGGTCTATGATGCATCTGTTTTCAATCGTTAAAATAAACATTCCTCACAAATACATTTTCTTTGTAGGATTTATTATGACATTAGATTACAAGTAAACGATTTGTGGGTGAAATTATCATTACCTGTGGTTTCAAACCAGTGTAGCTCACTGCAACGCTGTAGCCTACGCGAGAAACTACAAAAACATCTAACGTCACTGTGTTCAATCCCGACCGCTGTAAACTACTATTGTCCAAACCGTTTTCAGATCAGGTTTTAATGGGCGGAGCCAAAAAATGCCCTATCTACGTCATTTCGCCCCATCTACGTCAGATCACTGAATGGCTCCTCCTGCTGTACTGTTATTGTAGCTTACATCAGCTAGCTAGCTAGCTTCAGGATGTCTCCCACCACCCGCAACTGCATCTTCCCTGGATGCAAGAACTCCAGCTGCGCTGCAACGCCATTTAAGTTCCCTGTTGATAATGAAAGGAAAAATAGGTGGATAGATTTTGTGAAGAGCCACGCTCATGGAAAGCTTCGGATAAACTCCAACAGCCGCCTCTGCACTGACCATTTCACGGCGGACAGTTTTAACATGGACCAGAGACAGACGGGGTTCACCAACACACGGCTTCTCTTGCAGCGCTGAGCCCTACCGAGCATCGCCCCTCCGGCCGTTCATCCTCCGGTCACACCTGGACCATACACCGCCGCCAGCAGTTCATCACTCAGTTCTGTGTGCTTGTTATAATTATACTAGATAACTTTTCCAGAGGTATCTCTGCTATGAGTTAGTGCAAACCGCTAAATTGATATTAGGCTACTCGGTGTAGAATGATAGTATTTTGGTGAAATGGTAGCTAATGTGTTAGAAGTAGTCTAGTTGGAGAGCTCACTGTCTGCTGTCTCTGGTGTCCATTTTTACTGTTACAGCTCAGGGGAACATTTCATTTATATGCATCTGTATGTTTCACTCATTGAACAAATAAATTCTAATTCTATATGGTTTTGTTCGGCTTGACATAGCGTCCATTATCTGGATCGAAGGTAGGCACTAGGCAGCGAGGTGCGAGGTGATTTTTTCACGATTTCAAAGCCTAATTTAACATACTTATCGGTGTTATTTTTTCATTCAAATTTGGATGGGTAGTTAAAAACAAATTATTCTGTGGTGTGGCGAACTTAAAACTCGTTTCCAGGTCCACTTTACAGGATCTTTAAAAAGCTTCCTCCTCTTTCAAACGTCAGACATTCAGCTATTCCCACATGATTCAGCTTTTTGAAATATTCAGCCTATTTTGAATTATGACAGTTTGAAATACATTAAAATGTTTGCTCCTTCTTTTTCTGATATTCAACTAAATTGTCAAACAAATTCCTCTAACTTTCATATAGTTTATCTTACAGAAACAAGTTATACCTTAAAGTGTAGGAAAAATTGTCCTCTTTCAGCCAATGTAACTACTAAAGAGCTCACATTTACAGATTTTCAGCTATGAGCCTTGAAGCGAGACTGGCCTTTCAAATTCTCTCACTAACTTCAATGGAGAGGTGGGTAAAATCCGTCAGAGAAAGCAAGAAGGAAGACGATTTCGAAACTGCAGGTAGAGACTAGGTCAACTTGTTTGAGGTGTGGATGCTAGGTAAATGTTCATTTTTCTCTCTGCCTAGCTCGTTAGCGATCACAGCTGCGCCATCACCGTGGCAACCAAACAGACACGCACCATGAAAGCAGAATTGGGTACACGTTTTCGGTTTCGACACTCAGTTTCCGGTCTTTTTGCCAGCATTTTCTTTTGCTATCGCCAGCAAAGTGTAAGTAGTATTATTTTAGGCATACCAAACAATCTACGTGTAAAATTTCAAGAACATATATGGACGTTTACATGTCTAAATAATATAGGACAGTTACTTTGGCCGAAAGACCACTCGGCGACACTCGGGCGACGCTTGGGCGACGATCTTTACTCTGACAAGTGTGTCTTTGTTGTCATCGTACTGCTACTATGGGTTAGCATATGAGTGTATTTCAATGCTAGCTTAACACTACTTTGTCTTGCCAATGAAAATACATGATCAAATGTGACGTGATCTGTAGTCGAGGGGAGGAAGGGATGGGGGCTAGCAAGAGAAGAGTTCAACAAAACATCCAGCAGGTGGTGGTATACAGTCAAATTGAGATTTTATCGCATAGTTTGGAGATGTTGAAGCGTGATATCTTATTGTGGAGGACATAACTACGTCCCCGGATATGTTGACAGCATTGATGGTCAGTTTGGTGACCCTGGATCAAGTTAATATCCCCAGAAAAACAGCAGCGGCCAGTGTTTAGAAGTGCGGTCGGGTTTGGACAAGGGTAGCGCACGGCTAATTTACCGGCGCCAGAGTCTTTTGACCGGCTCTAGTAAAGGCTAAGCTAACTCTAAATTTTTAAACAATATTTAGCTCGAAAGGTAAGAAGTTAAAGCTTAACGTGAAATCAGTAAATCAGCTGAAAACGTGATACGATTATTTTTATCAATATTTGAAGTGGCATTTTCTCAGAATGTTAGCTAAAAACCGGTCGGGATTGGACACAGTGATGCTACACAGCTGTTTAGGAAGTCAAACGGCGACAGAACATGTTCGACACTCCCCTTACTTACATCAAAAGTCTATCTAACTACTAACCTGAACTTCATTGCCACAGCCTAAACTTTGTCAATCTGTTCATGAAAATAATTAATTTCAGCCGAAACCGTACAACGGAACGTTAAATCCAATTCAACCAACGCAATCGCTACCAAGACGAACACAGCAGTAGTCTAGTACTGTACCGTAGTAGTACAATTTACCGGGGCAGCTTCTCCACACAGGGCTATATCGCATTTTGCGTTGTTACTGACAATGATCGCTACCAGTGAGCTTTTTATGAATGAGAGATTTTCCACTAAATAACTGTCAAGCTTATTTACGTTTTGGGGGGCATATTTTCAGTTAGCAGATGGTACTGTTTGAATCGCGATTCCATCTTCTACTGCCGGTAACGTCGTAGAATAATTTTCAAAGGGGGTTCTTTATTAATGAATGAATGCAATGAGTAGGCTAAATGCCTGAAAATATCACGAGAAGGGAAAAACTTAAAAGGACGTTCAAGTCATATTAGGTCAATTTTACACCGGTCTGCCAAATGTATTCGTTTTGATTCAACGATGAGGCTGCCTCTTGCAGGGGAAATGAGAAGACATCTATTTCATTCTACACTTCACTCGTATTTTCAGTTGTAAATGAGCAGCAAAAAAAATGCTTTTAAATCTATGTAATCTTTATAAATAATAAGTATGCATTTTTATATAAAATATACAGAAATATCAGTTGTAAAAATGTCATTCAAAAACGGACCCCTGTGCAACCGACGCAAGCAAGCACACCCTACAATTTCCCCCGAAATTGTACCCTCTCTAGTTATTATTTGTATTGTTTATTTTCGCCCCCCTAAGGATCAGTCAATATTTGGACTACATAGACAACGCCTGTGTCAAAATGTTCGTTTTGGTCTCGATTGCGTTGCTTGTATTTTTATTTACGTTCCGTTGCACGGTTTAGGAGGTTACAATGTTTTTGTGGCAAAAAGTGCCTTTAGTCAACGAAGGGTACTCAGTGCTAGCTACGTCACCACATCAGCACACGTTTGCAACGACGCATGGATTGATGTACTGTTGCACAGTGAGTATCGTATCGTGCCGTGGTGTACTACTACTAGCAGAATCATACACGTACATTTAAGCAAATCAAGACTTGCATGTACAGTAAGTAATGTCACATTAAAGAATGTATGTAAAGTTTAAACTCAAGCTTGTGTGGTGCGTCGCTGGCTTCAGTGCCACAGCCTAAACTTTATGTCAAAACAAACTTTCTCATTTCCGGCGCTTTCAAACAATCCCCTCACTCAGTGAAGTTTGGCTAGCCACCGCAACTAGCTTGCTCGTAGCAAACTTATTTTGAACTAGAGAGGGTACAATTTCTGGGGAAATTGTAGGGCGTGCTTGCTTGCGTCGGTTGCACAGGGGTCTGTATATTTTATATAAAAATGCATAGGGCCTACTTATTATTTATAAAGATTACATAGATTTAAAAGCATCTTTTTTTGCTGCTTATTTACAACTCAAAATACGAGTGAAGTGTAGAATGAAATATGATGTCTTCTCATTTCCCCTGCAAGAGGCAGCCTCATAGCTGAATCAAAACGAATACATTTGGCAGACCGGTGTAAAAATGGACCTAATCTCTATGACTTAAACGTCCTTTTAAGTTTTCCCTTCTCGTGATATTTTCAGGCATTTAGCCTACTCATATTGCATTCATTCATTAATAAAGAACCCCCTTTGAAGATTATTCTACGACGTTACCGGCAGAAGATAGACTCGCGATTCAAACAGTACCATCTGCTAACTGAAAATATGCCCCCAAAAACGTAAATAAGCTTGACATTTATTTAGTGGAAAATCGCTCCTTCATAAAAAGCTCACTGGTAGCAATCATTGTCAGTAACAACGCAAAATGCGATATAGCCCTGTGTGGAGAAGCTGCCCCTGTAAATTCTACTACAGTACAGTACTAGACTACTGCTGTGTTCGTCTTGGTAGCGATTGCGTTGGTTGAATTCGATTTAACGTTCCGTTGTACGGTTTAGGCTGAAATGAATTATTTTCATGAACAGATTGACAAAGTTTAGGCTGTGGCAATGAAGTTCAGGTTAGTAGTCAGATAGTTTCACCTATTGAAAGACTTTTGGTTTAAGTAAGGGGAGTGCCGAACATGTTCTGTCGCTGTTTGACTTCCTACAGCTGTGTTGATGTTTTTGTAGTGTCTCGCGTAGGCTACAGCGTTGCAGTGAGCAACACTGGTTTGAAACCACAGGTAATGATAATTTCACCCACAAATCATTTACTTGTAATGTAATGTCATAATAAATCCTACAACAAAAATGTATTTGTGAGGAATGTTTATTTTAATGATTGAAAACAGATGCATCATAGACCACTGTAGTATGTGTTGCCCGGGTAACAGAGGCTAATGTCATGCTAATGCCTCAGTGAAATAGTAGACTACCGTTTCCGAAAGTAGATGTGGGCCTACTTCCTTAATAATATCAGCTAATATTGTACATTACATTTTACAATTGTGTTTCACATCACAAAGTAAAATAAGTAAATAGTTATCACCCTGGCCTCTTTGCTTGTGGCGTTTCTGCAGCTGCCTTGCAGTAAAGCTATAGTTAGCCTAGCTATCCCCCTAGTTAACAGATGCGAAACGAATGTTCTGCTACAGGTAGTCACGCGTGTTTTAGTGACGTAGTGACGTTAGTAACGTCAGTGACTGTGGCTAGCAAATTAGCCACCGTTAGCTTCACTTTTCGCCACAAAAACTTAATTTCCACTTAAACCATGCAACGGAACGTAAATAAAAATACAAGCAACTCAATCGCTACCAAGACGAAACTTTTGACACCTAGGTTGTCTATGTAGGCCAAATATTGACAAAGATTTAGGGGGGCAAAAATAAATAATAATAATAAATATATATGTGAGAGAACAAAGAAAAAAATTAAGGGGACGGACCCACCTGCAACCGACGCAAGCGAGCACACCCCACAATTTCCCCAGAAATTGTACCCTCTCTAGTTATCAGGATTCCTCCGAAAGGAGGAAACTTATTGTTAGTTTTATTATTAGGATTCCTCCGTAAGGAAGAAACCTATTGTTATTGTTAGTTTTATTATTATTATTGGGTGTTGTCAAGGTATCGCATAGGATACCTAATATGCACGCACCACTTCAGTAGCCAATCAATGAGAGAGCTGCGAGGCAGCCTGGTGGCTAGAAGTAGGAAGTTACCAGTTGGTATGGAGTTCGTGACATGTGATAAAGTGTATGCATGCTGTTAATAAACAAACATCCAAAAGGAGTTCAAATAGACTGTGTTCGCCAGCAGTTTCATTTGAGATGGTGTCAGAAGTGTTCTGAGGAAGACTCAATGCGATGGCGAAGTTTAAACCACCACAAAACTTCAACTTTGAGAAGCCGGGAGAATGGCCGGCGTGGAGACAGAGGTTCACACGATTCAGGTCGGCGACAAAGCTAAGCTATGAGGATGGTGACGTTCAGATTAGCACACTCATTTATGCTATGGGCAATGAGGCCGAAAATATATTCAAGACATTCGTCTTCGCGGAGGGAGAAGAGGATGATGATTATGAGATAGTGCTAGAGAAGTTTAATGAATATTTCATACCAAAAAGAAACGTAATTCACGAGAGAGCATGCTTTCATCAGAGACATCAAAATCCAGGCGAAACGGCGGAAACGTTCATTCGAGCACTGCACGAATTGAGTGAAAATTGTGATTTGGGCAAAAAGAAAAATGAACACATTAGAGATAGACTTGTTGTTGGAATATGGGATAAATAATTGTCCAGAAGGCTACAGTTGAGGGCAGACCTCACGCTGGAAGAGCAGTGCTAATGGCGAGGCAAACCGAAGAAGTAGCAGAACAGATGACACAACAAGAGCAACAAACATCCCTCAGCGTACAAGCAATGGAACGAAGAGGACATGCAAAGACAGGAGAGAGACCGCAGGCAGAGGGGAGCGAAAGACCGCAGCAAAACAACGCAGGGGACTAAAGGTGCCGCCGTTGTGGTAAAGAAAGACAAAAAAATGCAACCAAATGCCCAGCCATGGAATCTGAGTGCAGGAAGTGTGGCAAGAGAGGACACTGGGAAATAAAATGCTTTTCTAAGGCTGTGAGAGAAGTTTCTCGAGAAGATGAAGAGGAGGAAAGCTATTACATGGGGGCAGTGAGTAAACCAAAGCAAAGCAGTGCAGAACATTGGACAGAACTGATTTATGTAGGACACACTCCAGTTAGATTTAGAATCGATACCGGAGCAGATGTCACGGTGATGAACTTGAAAACATTCAAAGCGCTCAAACCAGAAAGAAAGCTGGAGGCTCCCTCTGGAGCATTAGAGAGTCCAGGTGGAGCTCTGGACATAAGGGGACAATTCACTGCTAGCACATTACATAAAAAGAGAAAGCACATTTTCAACGTATATGTGGCAAGAGGGCCAACAGTCAGCAACCTCCTAGGCAGAGAGACAGCGGTAGAGATGGGACTGGTGAAAAGAGTACAGCAGGTTAAGATGGCAGCAGACCACAAGGGCACGCTGAAAACTGATCCGGTGAGGATACACCTAAGAGAGGATGCTGTTCCACATGCCGTGCACACCACCAGAATAATTCCCCTACCTCTCCTACCCAAAGTCCAGGCAGAGCTACAACGTATGGAAGAACAGGGCGTGATTGTGAAAGTGACGCAACCAACGGACTGGTGCGCACCCATGGTTCCGGTGATGAAGCCGTCAGGTGCAATCAGAATCTGCGTAGGGCTCCAAAAGCTGAATGAGAACATAAAAGGAGAAAGATATCAGCTACCCACAACAGAGGAGACATTAGCTAAGCTATCAGGTTCCACTGTTTTCACTTCCCTTGATGCTGCCTCAGGCTTTTGGCAGATACCACTGCATGAAGCAAGTAGGAGCCTGACAACTTTCATCACACCCTTTGGCAGGTACTGTTTCACTCGTCTTCCTTTCGGAATTAACATCGCTTCCGAAATATTTCAGCGGAAAATGAATGAATCTTAGAGGGCCTGGAAGGCGTAGCCGTTTACATGGACGATGTGATTATACATGGCGAAGACATGGCGGCACACAACAGACACCTCCAGGCCACGCTTGAGAGGATGGAACAAGCAGGCCTCAAGCTGAACAAGGAAAAGTGTGTATATGCCCAACCAGAGCTGCGATTTATGGGCCACATTGTGGACGCTAAAGGAATAAGAGTAGACCCAAGCAAAGTAAGTGCCATAAGGGAGCTACGGGCACCCGCTAACGTGCAGGAATTAAAGCGTGCATTGGGCATGATTAATTACATGAGCAAGTATATTCCTCACATGGCAACCGTAGCAGGTCCCATATATGATCTACTAAAGGGAAAGACGGCCTGGACATGGGACCAGCCACAGCAGCAAGCGTTTCAGAGGTTGAAGGAAGCTCTAATCACCTCACCTGTACTGGCCCACTATGACCCACAACAACAAACAGCTGTTTCAGTGGACGCAAGCAGCTATGGAATAGGAGGCGTTCTCCTCCAGTTGCATGAGGACAGCTGGAAGCCAATAGCATACAGTTCAAGAAGATTGTCAGACGCAGAAACCAGGTATGCGCAAATCGAAAAGGAATGCTTAGTGGGAGTGTGGGCTTGTGAAAGGTTCCAAAAATACCTGGTAGGCATGGACAAATTCAGACTCACAACGGACCACAAACCATTGGTGCCGTTGATAAATAGCAAAGACCTGGACGCAGTACCTGTGAGGTGCCAAAGACTCTTGATGCGATTCAATGGCAAAGCTGAATATGCACCGGCAAAACACTAGTCATAGCAGACACTTTGTCGCGCAGCCCAATTGATGAGATGGAGAGCACCACAGAGTCCATCCTTGCAAGCCATGTGAATGCAGTGGTCCACAGCTGGCCTGTCTCACAGCGCAAGCTGGACATGATAAGATCAGCTACAGAGGAGGACGAACAACTACAAAGAGTGCGAAAGCTGATCAGGGAAGGATGGCCTGAGCGAGTGAGTAGCGTCACAGACAGCATCAGAGACTATTACACACTGAAAGACTCACTATCAGAGTGCGAAGGCCTCATCACATCAGGCTGCCGCATTGTGATACCCAGATCCATGAGGCAGGAGATGTTGGACCGCATACATGAGGGTCATCAAAGCCTGTCAAAATGCAGAGAACAAGCGCAGGAGACAGTGTGGTGGCCTGGAATATCAGCAGACATTAAGCACAAAGTGCAAACATGCCACTTTTGTCAGGCAAACAGACGCACTCAGCGCAAAGAACCATTATGGCCAACACCTCTTCCAGAGAGGCCATGGCAAAAGATAGCCACTGACATCTGTGAGTATAATGAGAAACAATACTTAGTGATATCAGACTATTACTCACGCTACTTAAAAATATTACACTCACCCACTACTACGGCAGAGCAGATAGTCAGGTTGATGAAAGCCACCTGTGCAAGATTTGGCATTCCGGAGCAAATTGTCAGCGACAATGGACCTCAATACACCAGCGAGGTCTGGAAAGACTTCTGCAGGCGGTTTGACATACTGCACACCATGTCCAGCCCGTACCATCCACAAGGAAATGGGCACGCTGAACGTGCTGTTCAAACAGCCAAATGCATACTCAAGCAGGAAGACCCCCTGCTGGCTCTGATGTGCTACCGGGCCACACCAACATCATTCACTGGAGTTAGCCCGGCGGAAATGCTCATGGGCCGCAAAATCCGGACAACGCTGCCGTCCCTAGAGAAGAACCTCACTCCAAAGTGGCCAGACAGAGACCTTGTGCGCCGACGGGATGAGGAAGCCAAACGAAGACAGGCAGTCTACTTCAACAGGAGACACGGAGTAAAGGAATTACCTACTCTACGCCCTGGCGATCAAGTCCTGACGAAGCTGGATGGAGAAAAGGTCTGGAAGGGACCAGCATCGGTCTTGCAGGAATGCAGCACACCGCGCTCCTACCAGGTGGAGTCGCCATGTGGAGGATGGGTAAGGAGAAACAGGCAACACTTTCAACAGGTGCCGCCGGTGACAGAAAGAGAGAGCACAGACACTGAGCAAGGAGTCTCAGAGCCAAGTGAAGAGACACCTCAACAAAGCTCAGGACAAGGACTGGGTGGGAATAACGAAAGTTCAACACCTACACCAGATGGACAGATAAGGACCAGGTTCGGTAGAATCTGCAAACCAGTGATGAGGATGGACATTTAGTGCAAGAAAGGCTAAAATAGTAGTAACCTAGTAGCAGTAGTTATAAAAGATAAAATGTTATTGTTCATATCTATGTGTTGGCCATGGGAGGTGTTATTTGTTGAAGCCCAGGTTGTTATACCCCAGGTTCGAGAGAGAAGGACAACTTAAGGGGGAGATGTCAAGGTATCGCATAGGATACCTAATATGCACGCGCCACTTCAGTAGCCAATCAATGAGAGAGCTGCGAGGCAGCCTGGTGGCTAGAAGTAGGAAGTTACCAGTTGGTATGGAGTTCGTGACATGTGATAAAGTGTATGCATGCTGTTAATAAACGAACATCCAAAGGAGTTCAAATAGACTGTTCGCCAGCAGTTTCATTTGACAGGTGTGCTTTGCCGAAGCCTCAGTCAATATTTGGACTACATTACATTTAAATTTACATTTAGTCATTTAGCAGATGCTCTTATCCAGAGCGACTTACAGTAAGTACAGGGACATTCCCCCTGAGGCAAGTGGGGTGAAGTGCCTTGCCCAAGGACACAATGTCAATTGAACTGGCAACCTTCAGATTACTAGCCCGATTCCCTAACCGCTCAGCCACCTGACTCCCCCACTACTACATAGACAACCTAGGTGTCAAAAGTTTCGTCTTGGTAGCGATTGAGTTGCTTGTATTTTTATTTACACTCCGTTGCACAGTTTAGGAGGTTACAACGTTTTTGTGGCAAAAAGTGTCTTCTGTCAATGAAGGGTACCCAGTGCTAGCCTACGTCACTACGTCAGCACACATTAGCAACGACGCATGGATACAACGTGATAGAGACGTTCTAGCACGCAAGTTGGAGCTTGGATTATGAGTGAAAAATGCCAACCCCCAAAATTACCAACTATTGGGCTTTGTTGAGAAAGCAATTTCGAGTGGAACTGCCATATCGGATTTTTTATTTAGGTCGTGAAAGTCTTTGTAATTTGAGCGAGTGCGGGTCGCCCGTGAGACTGCCTAGGTGGCAGCCATGCAAGCGTCATAGTCTAGTATTTTCGTAATTTTATAGTTCGGTCAATTCTACACCAAAAAACAGAAGGAGGGCAATGTTATGATGATATGACTATTGTGAAGATAGCCAGATGGTGAGATTTTAATGTAGGTTGCTGTAAAAACTTTGATTTTCTACGTGAGAGCCCCGTCAGCCTCTGTTGACGATTGCGTCAGCTGTTGTCGATCTCTGATGAGTATTTTCTTAATTTCGTACCAGGGTCAATTCTACATCAAAAATGAGAAGGAGGGCAGTGTTTTAAAGATATGGCGATTGCGAAGACAGCCAGCGGGTCAGCATATTTTTGTGATTTGTGTAAAACTTGGAATTTGAGTGACACCGCGGCTTGTTTTGACGTTAGCCTCAGTCAGACTCGGCTCGCCCACTGGCAGTGTGTAGTACTGTCTTCAATGCCACAGCTAAACTTTATGTCAAAAGAAACGTTCTCATTTCTGGCGTTTTCAAACAATCAGTGAAATGTGGAGCAACAGCAGCTAGCTTGTCTCTAGCAAACTTATTTTGAAATATAGCTGCAAGCAGCAATGAGGTGGCCAAGCAGTCGAATGACCCATAAAACATGTTAGACATTTTCATAAGAGGGTTACGAGTACACGCAACAAGTTTGGTGTGAATCCATCAAAGAAACTTGGTGAAAATAAAGAGGGGACTGTCCTCAAAGTGTGCCAAACTTTTAACCATACGGTTCTAGGGGCTGCCATAGACTCCAATGGGAGAGGAAGATGATGTGTCACGTGGAAGACACTACATCATGTTCAGGGTTCTAAATTAACTTTTTTGATCACCAGCCAATGTGGCTGGTAACTTTAGAAAGTTACCAATCAGAATTTCCACTAGCCAAATTCTTTCTGGTGAAAATAAGAACAATTATGAGTTTCACTGAATGCATTTGATCATTTTATTAACATTGTTGGCATGAAAAACACAGAAAATTAAGTAAAATGAAGCACAGAAGTATGATGCAAGGGTATGTGAAATCACCAACACGTGACTAAGTAAGGACATGATTCATTGTAAATGGCTAAAACGTCCATTCGCGTCATGAGATTGACTCCTGCCCATGCATTTACAGTAACGTTTTGTCCTAAGCAGGCATTAATTAAACTGATCTAATATACTCTTTATTAAGAACAGTGTATTTACATTACAGAAGACGGCGTAGACTACATGCGGCAATCCTTACAAAACATGACAACATTTTCATTGTCAAACACAAGCCATTCCCAACCCATCAGCCATTTGGCATTACATTTTCTTTTCTTTGTTTCTCTAGTGCTATCAATATCCTCATCCCCTGCCTCGTTCCTCTTCTCGCCCCCAGAAGTTTGTCCTAACCACCGCCGCATTAAGTTAACTTTTTACTTACCTTACTACTCTAGCTAGCTCTTATTACCTCCTATGATCCGCTATACTTCGTTTTACTTCTTCCTTGTGTTTTCTGGTGGACGCTCAGTTCGTTTCCACGGTTTCTCACGCCGGTTTCACTTCAACTGCGCGCAGCCAATGGGCGTATAAAACGTTATCACGTAGCATTACGGCACAGTGTTCATGGGAAACTTAGGAAGTACTGCCAGGCCAGGGGGATAAATTACCGAGAACCATGCCGAGAACAGAGCCTTATGTATCATTCATGTAATGCCTCATGTATCACCGGCCAAACTGGCTAGTGAGTTTTTATTAACACCCGCCAAAATGAATTTTAACCCGCATTTGGCGGGTTGGCGGGTGTTAATTTAGAACCCTGATCATGTTCCCATGTGAGAAGGCAAATTAATATCTTAAAAAATTATTGAAATAAAGGAAATCTAATTTATTTCTAACGCTAAAATAATTCTTTACACATCCGCCAGTCAAAAACTGATACTCTGATTCAATCACAAGTTCATGAAGACTCTTGAGAATGTTTAGTACACAAATCTCAGAAAAAGTTGACCGTAAAATGAAAAGTAGAATTTTGGTGAATATTTGAAAAATGCATGCTTGGCTAATTGTTAAGGAAGTTTCCAATGAAATGTCTCCCCTGCTCCTCAGCGCGCGCGCTCCACATTCTCACACACTCAGCCTTTCCCTTGACACACGCGCAAGCTTGGCGAGACGCATACACAACATTTCAGGCAATTGTGGGCTGACCAAGCCCCCACTCATTGCTTGGTCTTTAGCAAAGGCCCATGTGGATCTTGATGGTATTGCATTTCCGATTTTGTATGCAATGGTAAAAAGTTCTCAAAATCCTGAAACATTGATAGTATAGGCCAAGAGTAACTACCACACCACAAATGGCCCAATATCACAGTGACGCTACAGGCCACGCCCTGATACACAAAGATACAAGGCTTTCTGGAATGGGTAGGCTCACCAAGCCCCCTCCCTTCACTCCTTGGCTTGAAATAAAAGCCCTTGTGGATCTTGATGGTATTGCATTTCAGATTTGGTATCCCATTGGTAAGTCTACAGCATGGATGTTTCTATACAGTGACAATTTGTGAAGAATATACATTTTTCAATGGTTCGCAATGTTAGGAGGAATCCGCCATTGCTGCTTGCAGCTATATTTAGGATTCCTCCGTAAGGAGGAAACCTATTGTTATTGTTAGTTTTATTAGGATTCCTCCGTAAGGAGGAAACCTATTGTTATTGTTAGTTTTATTATTGGGTGTGCTTTGCCTTCGGCAAGGGCACAACCTTTGTTCTCTCACATATATATTTATTGGGTGTGCTTTGCCTTCGGCAAGGGCACAACCTTTGTTCTCTCACATATATATTATTATTATTATTTTTATTCTTTTTGCCCCCCTAAAACTAAGTCAATATTTGGCCTACATAGACAACCTAGGTGTCAAAAGTTTCGTCTTGGTAGCGATTGAGTTGCTTCTATTGGGATTTACGTTCCGTTGCATGGTTTAAGTGGAAATTAAGTTTTTGTGGCGAAAAGTGAACCTAACGGTGGCTAACTTGCTAGCCACAGTCAATGACGCTACTTACGTCACTAACGTCACGAAAACTCGCGTGACTACCTCTAGCAGAACATTAGTTTAGCAGCTCGTTAACTTCTGGGAGATAGCTAAGCTAACTGCTTTACTGCAAGGCAGCTGCAGAAACGCCACAAGCAAAGAGGCCAGGGTGATAACTATTTACTAATTTTACTTTGTGATATGACAAAGTAACCAAGACGAACACAGCAGTAGTCTAGTACTGTACCGTAATAGTACAATTTACCGGGGCAGCTCTCCACACAGGGCTATATCGCACTTCGCTACCAGTGAGCTTTTTATGAAAGCGATTTTCCACTAAATAAATGTCAAGCTTATTTACGTTTTTGGGGGCATATTTTCAGTTAGCAGATGGTACTGTTTGAATCGCGATTCCATCTTCTACTGCCGGTAACGTCGTAGAATAATCTTCAAAGGGGGTTCTTTATTAATGAATCAATGCAGTAGGCTAAATGCCTGAAAATATCACGAGAAGGGAAAACTTAAAAGGACGTTTAAGGCATAGAGATTAGGTCAATTTTTACACCGGTCTGCCAAATTCATTCGTTTTGATTCAGCTATGAGGCTGCCTCTTGCAGGGGAAATGAGAATACATCATATTTCATTCTACACTTCACTCGTTGACTCTTGAGTTTTAAATGAGCAGCAAAAAAAAGATGCTTTTAAATCTATGTAATCTTTATAAATAATAAGTAGGCCCTATGCATTTTTATATAAAATATACAGAAATATCAGTTGTAAAAAGGGCATTAAAAAACGGACCCCTGTGCAACCGACGCAAGAAAGCACACCCTACAATTTCCCCAGAAATTGTACCCTCTCTAGTTATTGGTGGCCAAGCCGCGAAGCGGCGAAGCCACTTAAGTGTTTCTACCTTTTCTTATTGGTGGCCAAGCCGCGAAGCGGCGAAGCCACTTAAGTGTTTCCACCTTTTCTTATTGGTGGCCAAGCCGCGAAGCGGCGAAGCCACTTAAGTGTTTCTACCTTTTCTTATTATTATTAGGGGCCAATCAGCGAAGCTGCGAGGCACCTATTGTAATTGGTAGTAGTGGTATTATTAGGGGCCAAGCAGCGAAGCTGTGAGGCACCTATTGTAATTGGTAGTATTATTAGGATTCCTCCGTAAGGAGGAAACCTATTGTTATTGTTAGTTTTATTATTATTAGGATTCCTCCGTAAGGAGGTTGTGGGTTGATACCCACAACCGTTTGTCCGTGACAGCCAATCAAAATAAGCAGAAAAGCCGCCAAACAGGAAGTGAAGTCATATCTCAGCAGTTGTTTGAGGCAGTGAAACTAAATTTGGTACGCCGCCTCGGAACCTTATTCTGAGGATGTCCTCCAAAAATTGTGTCATGTGACTAAAAGGGGGCGTGGCCGGAAGCATAAACGCGTTTTGGCTAATAACGGTTGAAGTGTTTACCTTAATAAAGTAATTTATTTGTCTGTTGATGTCTTGTGAGATATCAAGCCTGACTATTAATAACTTTTCATAAAATTCGAATGGACGTGGCCGCCATTTTGGATTTCATGGAAAAGTGTAAAAACCTTTTGCACGCACCAATTTTTGTCCAATGTTTACCAAATTTGGCAAAGATGATCTTTAGACCCAGTTTCACAAAAGCAATCATATGAATTTTCAATTTTCAAAAACGTTTGTTCGGTAGAGACGATCAAAAGCGGTGGCGAAGCCGCCAAACGAGGCGCAAGAGCATATCTCAGCAACCATTTGCGCGATTGTCACCAAACTTGGGTTCCATCGTTCCCATGAGGAGCAGAGGAGGCCTGCAGTGTTATACCAGAAAAATAACTTTGAACTATCAGTACTCTTGAACGCAAACATATATTTCAACCAAACTTGGTGTGTTGCATGAGTGCAACAGGTTGTTGTGACTTAATTGTTGCACAAGTGCTATGGAGGCCATGTCCTGCTCTGGACTGCTTGGCCCCTCCATTGCTGCTTGCAGCTATATTTATTAGGGTTCCTCCGGTAGGAGAACCCTATTGTTATTGGTGGTATTATTATTATTTTTTACCCATGGGAGTCAATGGCAGCCCCTAGACCAGTACCGTAAAAAGTTGTGAAATTTGGCATGTTGAAACTGCAGACCATTAGTAACTACCATACCAAACATGGGCCATGTGAGACAATAGGTGGCGCTACAGGCCACGCCCCAATATGTCAATTTTCAAATTGATGCCATTTGCAGGCCATAAGTCCCAAAATTCTGAAATTCATTACATATGCCTTATTTCTCATGAGGAATAAAAAAGCCTCAAGAAGCTATAACGGCCGCCATATTGAATTTGTCTGTTCAATAAAGATTAAGGAAACACGTTTTTTCCCTACTCCTCCTACATTTTTGGTCGAATTTTCTTCAAAATTGCCATAGATGATATCCAGACTGAGCCTCACAAAAGTTATCGTAGGGATTTCTGATTTTCAAAACCGTTTGTCCGGTAGAGCCAATCAAAATCTGCAACAAAGCAACCAAACAGGACGTTTGGTCAAATCTCAGCAAATCTTTGAGATATCAACACCAAACTTGGTATGTCACGTGGAAGACACTACAACATGTTACCATGTGCAAAGGCAACTTCATACCTCTAAAAATGATTGATATAAAGCAAATTGAATTTATTGCTAATGCTAAAATAATGCTTTACACATCCGCCGGCCAAAAACTGATACTCTGATTCAATCACTAGTTCATATGAAGACTCTTGAGAATGTTGAGTACACAAATCTGAGAAAAAGTTGACTGTAACATGAAAACTCGATTTTTAGTGAATATTTTAAACATGCATGCTTGGCTAATTTCTAGGGCTGTTTCCCCAAATCCTCTCTCCCTTTGCTCCTGTGCGCGCGTGCTCCACATTCTCACACACACAAGGGGCCAGAGCCCCTTGACACACGCGCGAGCTTGGTACACGCACAAGAAGACGACCATTTTATTTTATCGTTGGAGAACTGCTGCAGCCCTCAGAGATTTTCATTGTTACATTTGACAGTGAGTAATAAGATCCTACAATGGCAGTACAAAACATGTATTTTAGCGTTTGTATTCGTATGATAACTTGA
This sequence comes from Osmerus eperlanus, assembly GCF_963692335.1. Taxonomy (NCBI): domain Eukaryota; kingdom Metazoa; phylum Chordata; class Actinopteri; order Osmeriformes; family Osmeridae; genus Osmerus; species Osmerus eperlanus. The sequence goes on from NC_085025.1 coordinate 15,605,051, forward strand.
AGACTTTTATACTGTCGTAAACAGGATAGCAGCTAATCTATCTAGGCTAGCTGAGCTAAGGATATCTCTTTGTACAGACAGTATTACAGGCTAGCAAGTCGTAAAATCTTTAACATTATACTTGCTTCTGTGAGACGCGTTTGAAATTTGTATACTGTGCGTAACTATGCGGTTGGGTTGTTTTTTTTACATGTCATTGTTGATGTAATTTAAATTAGTATGGTGAGTTCCAAATGTGTCTTTCGATTAAACACTGCAGCGTGTATTACACAATGATCATTTGTGGTGCGGCGTTTATTCGAAGGCAACGTTTAATTAGTAAGACAGATTCAGTGAATTGTAGTTGCAGTGCGGCCATACACAAACAAATAGACAAGGAGGTCAAACAAATGCCGAGCAAGCTATAACCCTTAAGGCTAGTTTTTGCTTTTGTGGACGGCGTTTCAAATTTATGTACTGTACGTACCTACGGTTGGGTTATTCTATCTTTAGCTACATGTCATTGTTGATGTAATTTTGTTTGTTCGTTCCAAGTTTTTCTGACGGTCTTCCCATCGTAAGTTATTCTTTTAGAAACTGTAGCTAGGTAGCCTAGTTTGCTGCACAGTTAGAGCTACCTAGCATAAGCAAGTAGCAATGGTACCATGGTTGTTTTGCTTGCTAGCTTTGTTTGGGTTCATGGTTTGATCGTTTAGGAGTTCCATTGAAAGCCTATAGACCTACAATACGTTTGTAATCGGCATTTTGTACCATGCTGCACGATTTCCTATCTCTTGATAACATTTTATATTTGTATCAATTTTATACACTAAACTGCCAAAGTATTCGCTCGGTTGCCTTTACACGCTCATGAACGTGAGTGACATCTCATTCTTAAACCATAGGATATGATGTCGGACCACCCTTTGTAGCTATAATAGTTTCAACTCGTCTAGGAAGGCTTTCCACAAGGTTTAAGAGGTTTATGGAAATGTTTTACCATTCTTCTAGAAGTGCATTTGTGAGGTCCAACATTGATGTGGAACAAGAAGGTTTGGCTCGCAGTCCCTGCTCTAATTCATCCCAAAGGTGTTGTATTGGGTTGAGGTCAGGACTGTGTGCAGGCCACTCAAGTTCGTCCACACCAATCTCGCTCATCCATGTGTTTATGGGCCTTGCTTTGTGCACTGTTGCACAGTCATGTTAGAACAGGAAGGGGCCATCTCCAAACTGTTCCCACAAAGTTTGGAGCATGAAATTGTCAAAATGTTGGTGAATTATTGCATTTCAGGAAATTAACTTATGGGTAGGAAATATTTAATGGATTGGGCTCGGCGGGGTATTTTGTCATCCATCCATTCCTACTCCATGCTCTTGATTATGTAATTGACCTACAGGTACATCTTCTAGGCTATGTTTATTTGTTTTAATTTTCTAATGTGAGTCAGTGGCTTGGCAGTATTTTAACAGTAAGGTTTGGTTATTTGTGTTAAACTGTGATGATTCTTTTGGTGAAACATGAATTTAAAGTAAAAACCATTTGCAAGATAAATTGTTCTCAATTGGTCTTAATTTGTATTTATAGTCGAGTCCGTTTCTCTATGTTTACATTTTACAGACTTAAATTTGAATGTAGACAGTGTAAATTGAATAAAGGTAAATAATGGATGTCTAAATATTTTTTCAAGTACAGAGATTGGTGTTTTGAGAATCCTAACCATTTCAATATTTTCTTAAAGGTCTGTATACTAGAACTGTTGAGTATGAAGTTATGATAATGTAAGACTATGAAATTGTTAAGCAGTAGTGTGGTATGTTACATTTCATAGTTTTTGATGGTTTTTCTATGTGTTTTTTAGATGCCATGTTCCAGCAAGAGATCCAGGGACCAAGGATCCACTGTTGAGGTTAGACTTCCTTGTGGGAAAAAATGCTAAACCAGTGTGTTTAAGTGATAAGATTAATTGAGAAAAATGAATGTGAATGAGCATTTTTAACAACGTCTTTGTTACGGACCCATGTTTAAAATGTCCTAATTCAGTCTGTATAGTTGTGGTTGTGTGTTTTTTCTTTTCTCCCCTCTTTCTTTCTATTCGCTGCATGCAGGTATGGTCTAGTCAGCGTTTGTTGGCGGTTGGCTATCAGTCTCCCTATCTCGTGATTGGCAATCAGCCGCGCACTTCCAATCAGCGGTTTAGTTGTCAACATAAAATTACCACACTGGTCAGCTGTTTCAGAGATTGCTTTGGAAAGTTGCTTGTTTAGAGAGTTGTCAAGTCAGAGAGACTTCTTGTTGAAATCATTGTAAATGTTGTTATTATTTTGTTAGAATGGTTTGCTTCATAGTGAACCCTTTTAATAGAGCAGTTAGTGGTGCAGCGTTTATTCGAGGGTGGCGTTCATTCAAGGGCAACGTTTAATTGGTAAGAGAGATTCAGTGAATTGTAGCTGCAGTGCAGCCATAGACAAACACAGAATAGACAAGGAAGTCAAACAAAAGCCCAGTGTAAAATGTATGCCGCGCGTGTCTCTACTTTGTGTACAAATCTGACGCAGCATGCTGTAACATTCTTACACTTTAGCTTTCAAACAGAAACCTGTGCAGAAAGCACTCACCACCAGCAACAGATCTATAGCACGCAAACTTGGTGTTGATGAAAAGCACATTCAGGAATGGTTAAGTCAGCTACCTCGCCATATTGTATACAATATGTGTAACTATCTATAGGCCTGAATGCAATTGTCGCAATTGCATTATAATAATGTATAATTTTTTTTCAAGCAATGTCTTAATTTAGAATTATATAATTGTATTCAGAATTATTACGTGACTTTATTTTGAAGGCCTTTTGGGACGCTCATGAGTGAGAGAGTCGACAACCTAACAGCAAGCGAAGCACAGACAATTTAAAGCTCTGATAAAAGTTTCAAGTTTATTATCATATACTCATAAACAGCATTTATAAGTAATGAAATTCTTTGTGCTCAATGTCCGTTCAACTTGCAGAATAAAAAAATTCAATACTAAAGAATGGGGAAAAAGGGTAGAAAAAATAAGAAAAATTGTAGTGCAAAAAGATATTTCAAGGACAGTTCAGCATCCTGATGGCATGTGTGAGAAAACTATCCCTGTATCTGCTGGTACAGGACCTTATACTCTTGTATCGCCTTCCAGAAGGCAGGAGGGAGAAAAGACTGTGGCAGGGATGACTAGGGTCAGAAATGATCCACTTGGCCTTTCTCCTGCACCGCTGGCTGTAAAGGTCCTGAATGGATGGTAATGCAGTCCTTGTAATACGCTGTGCAGATTTGACCACTCTTTGTAGTGTCTTCCTGTCCTGGGCAGTGCTGTTGCCAAACCATGTTGTAATGCCACCAGTCAGTATGCTCTCAATGGTGCACCGGTAAAAATTGGTCAGTATAGTGCAGTCCATGCCAAATTTCCACAGTCGCCGCTGAAAAAAGAGCCTCTGTTTCGCTGTCCTTGTAACCACACCAATATGGTGGTCCAGCTCAGATCCTCACTGATGTTGATACCAAAAAATCTGAAACTTTTGACTCTCCACAGCTGTGCCCTCGATGTGAATGGGTGCATGTTCTCCCTGCAGCCGCCTGTAGTCCACTATCAACTCCTTGGTTTTTGCTACATTAAGCAACAGGCTGTTATGCTGACACCAGGATGTCATTGTTGCCACCTCTGCTCTGTAGGCAGACTCATCACCATTCTTGATGCAGCCGATAATGGTGGTGTCATCAGCAAACATAATGATAGTGTTGGAGCTGTTTGTGGCTGCACACCATAGGTGAACAGAGAGTACAACAGTGGGCTTAACACACAACTCTGTGGGGCACAAGTGCTGAGTGTTAGACTGGTGGGGTGATGTTACCTAGCCGTACTGCCTGTGTCCTGTCCAGCTGCACATGGAAGGACTGATGTTCCGGTCCTGTAGTTTTATGATGAGCCTTGATGGTACTATGGTGTTGAAAACGGAGCTGAAGTCGATGAAGAGCATCCGCACGTATATGTTGTTCTGATCCAAGTGAAAGAGAGCAGTGTTCAAGGCCAAAGCTACAACATCATCTGTAGACCTGTTCGGCCTATTTGCAAACTGGAGTGGGTCTAATGCAGGTGACAGGCAGGATGTAATGTGGTCTTTGACTAACGTCTCAAAGCATTTCATCACAACAGGGCAACAGGGCGGTAATCATTGAGACAGTTCACTGATGGTTTCTTAGAGACTGGGATGATGGTGGCCCCCTTGAACCTATTGGGGACGACAGACTGCGACAGGGAGAGGTTAAAGATGTCAGTGAACACCTGCCAGTTCAGGAGCACAGGCCTTGAGAACACAGCCAGGGATGTTGTCAGGTCCTGGAGCTTTATGCACATTCACTCTAAGTGATAAGTTTAAGGTTGTTATAGAGGTTGTTAGCAATCTAAGGAAACCTCTATTCCCTTGTGTAGGCTACAGCATGCAGCCAACAAAGTATGTTGTTTTGTGTCTGTATTTGACTTTGGTGAATGTTATTTACATGCTGCGCATGTCATTGCATGTTCATATTAAGCTAATGTGGTCTTTATTTTCTCATTACAGCGTGAGTTTAGTTTTAACGGTGGATTTGGAGAAAAAGCTTCAAATAAATCTGTAGCAAGAAAGACACTTGCGCCTGCCAGTGTTTCATGGGATAATAGTATGCTACACTTGTAAATTACTTGTGTAATAAATACTGTGTTTTAATTTAACCAATTAAATAACCGTTTTCTGATTTTTTTGGGGGAGGCGTTTAATCGAAGGTGCCATTTATTACACAATGTTCATTTTTGGTGCAGCGTTTATTCAAGGTCAACGTTTAATCAAAGAAAAACTGTAGTTTTCTTCCCAGCATGGGAAGGCCAAAGGATGTTTACAATTGTAGTAGGCCATTGATATGTTTTAAAAGTTCAGGGATGTAATTTGTTGGATAAGAAGCCCCCATCCCCCACTCCAGAGACAATTGATGACAGAGAGGTGCTGACATTAAGTTAAACATAGTCATGCGTTAAAGAGTAGAGTAAAAAATAGAGACAAAATGTGTACATGGATGTTGAAACTCAGTGCTCTGAGTTTGTGCATGTCAGTTTAGACAAACGTAGCCTTTTCAACCTCTAGGTTTAATTCTCTCTTTTATACATTTAAAGTTGGATTTGACATTTAACAGACATTTAATCATTTAGCAAGTTGTTTGACTCAAAAACCATAACGAAGTACATATGGTGTAAAAAATCTGCAGTCAAATTTGGCGAAATTGCTAGCTTGGATGTTATCTTTACATATAGATGGGTTGGTGGTTACAAACAATGAGGATGCGCACGCAGCTTCAAGGCAGAACAATGCCTACCATTTCACCTCTAGTTTATATGTTCCCACCCCCCCCCCCCCCTTCTGAATAAAGTTAGATTGATCTGATTTGTTGATATCTGTTGCTATGAAAACCATTTTAGCCAAGCTAACTAACATTGTTTTTAGCTAGCTGACATTACCATTCAATCACTAACAAAACACGAATAGAAATACTTTGCTAACAGTCCTCACGTGTAATCAAAAGCTTGTAGTGAGATCACATGCATGACCCCCCGAGACAAGCTTTCATGTTTGCATCGCTAGCATCTCGTCATATTACACAGCCGGAAGACAGCTAGATAATAAATATTGTAGCGTCAGCGCCCTTGGGTACCCAGCATGCAGTGCACACCAAAAACGCAAATAGCTGTGGAAAATAGTTTGGTTACAACAGCTGTGCAAGGGATTTCAGTTGTTGTGTTCGTTCACTTAAATGTGTGTAATGTTATTGTTTTTTACTTAAGATAATACTGTTGGTCACCCTGATTGTGCATGTTGTGTAGTTTAATGGGATCAGAGAGTCTGACCATGACAAAGTATTGTTAAGCTGCTGTACCATCACAAGGTACACTTGCTAACAGCTGGACATTAGCTATACCTTGGTCCAGTTCCCTACATGACTCTTGACAGTTGTTTGACTGAGACTCTAGAGAGAGCTCAATTCAGGTAGAGTTCTAATAGCCATGGTCTTCTAACCAGTTTCAGTTTTGAAAACAGTGTGACTGTGTATGGTATGTTTTTTGGGCTACTTCTAATACTCATACGGCTGCCGCATTTATGCCTTGGCATGACCTGCGCTGGGATAGAGGGAAACCGCATGGATGGGGAAAGTGTGTGGGCAGAGCAAGCAGTAGTAGTACATAACCTACACACTTCCTTTAGTGAAGTGTATCCTCACTTTCATGAAGTTATTGTTGTAATCAAAGCTTTTAAAGAATGGATCTCTGCATGATGGGCCTGACCAGAGCACAGGTGGCCTGACACAACACGCTTCAAAGTTGTCACTTTCAAAAGGGTGGCATTTTAACCCTGTCAGTCCAACATGTCTAAAAGTTGGTACGCATGCCTTATTGCCAATGGGGAACAAATAAGTCTCAAGAACCCATAATGTCGGCAGCATGGATATTTCTCTACAGTGACAATTTGTGAAGAATTTCAAAAAATGACTTCAAATCAGCCATTCATCCAATTGTCTTGAAATGTTGTGTACATGTATGAAATACATGTCTGTGTCATGTCAATTTTGTAATGGTTTGCAATGCTGAGGAGGAACCCGCCATTGCTGCCTGCAGCTATATTTAGGGTTCCTCCGGTAGGAGAACCCTATTGTTATTGGTGGTATTATTATTATGTTTTACCCATGGGAGTCAATGGCAGCCCCTAGACCAGTACCGTAAAAAGTTGAGAAATTTGGCATGTTGAAACTGCAGACCATTAGTAACTACCATACCAAACATGGGCCATGTGAGACAATAGGTGGCGCTACAGGCCACGCCCCAATATGTCAATTTTCAAATTGATGCCATTTGCAGGCCATAAGTCCCAAAATTCTGAAATTCATTACATATGCCTTATTTCTCATGAGGAATAAAAAAGCCTCAAGAAGCTATAACGGCCGCCATATTGAATTTGTCTGTACAATAAAGATTAAGGAAACGCGTTTTTTCCCTACTCCTCCTACATTTTTGGTCGAATTTTCTTCAAAATTGCCATAGATGATATCCAGACTGAGCCTCACAAAAGTTATCGTAGGGATTTCTGATTTTCAAAACCGTTTGTCCGGTAGAGCCAATCAAAATCTGCAACAAAGCAACCAAACAGGACGTTTGGTCAAATCTCAGCAAATCTTTGAGATATCAACACCAGACTTGGTATGTCACGTGGAAGACACTACAACATGTTACCATGTGCAAAGGCAACTTCATACCTCTAAAAATGATTGATATAAAGCAAATTGAATTTATTGCTAATGCTAAAATAATGCTTTACACATCCGCCGGCCAAAAAACGATACTCTGATTCAATCACTAGTTCATATGAAGACTCTTGAGAATGTTGAGTACACAAATCTGAGAAAAAGTTGACTGTAACATGAAAACTCGATTTTTAGTGAATATTTGAAACATGCATGCTTGGCTAATTTCTAGGGCTGTTTCCCCAAATCCTCTCTCCCTTTGCTCCTGTGCGCGCGTGCTCCACATTCTCTCACACACAAGGGGCCAGAGCCCCTTGACACACGCGCGAGCTTGGTACACGCACAAGAAGACGACCATTTTATTTTATCGTTGGAGAACTCCTGCAGCCCTCAGAGATTTTCATTGTTACATTTGACAGTGAGTAATAAGATCCTACAATGGCAGTACAAAACATGTATTTTAGCGTTTGTATTCGTATGATAACTTGAAGACTTTTATACTGTCGTAAACAGGATAGCAGCTAATCTATCTAGGCTAGCTGAGCTAAGGATATCTCTTTGTACAGACAGTATTACAGGCTAGCAAGTCGTAAAATCTTTAACATTATACTTGCTTCTGTGAGACGCGTTTGAAATTTGTATACTGTGCGTAACTATGCGGTTGGGTTGTTCTATTTTTACATGTCATTGTTGATGTAATTTAAATTAGTACGGTGAGTTCCAAATGTGTCTTTCGATTAAACACTGCAGCGTGTATTACACAATGATCATTTGTGGTGCGGCGTCTATTCGAAGGCAACGTTTAATTAGGAAGACAGATTCAGTGAATTGTAGTTGCAGTGCGGCCATACACAAACAAATAGACAAGGAGGTCAAACAAATGCCGAGCAAGCTATAACCCTTAAGGCTAGTTTTTGCTTTTGTGGACGGCGTTTCAAATTTATGTACTGTACGTACCTACGGTTGGGTTATTCTATCTTTAGCTACATGTCATTGTTGATGTAATTTTGTTTGTTCGTTCCAAGTTTTTCTGACGGTCTTCCCATCGTAAGTTATTCTTTTAGAAACTGTAGCTAGGTAGCCTAGTTTGCTGCACAGTTAGAGCTACCTAGCATAAGCAAGTAGCAATGGTACCATGGTTGTTTTGCTTGCTAGCTTTGTTTGGGTTCATGGTTTGATCGTTTAGGAGTTCCATTGAAAGCCTATAGACCTACAATACGTTTGTAATCGGCATTTTGTACCATGCTGCACGATTTCCTATCTCTTGATAACATTTTATATTTGTATCAATTTTATACACTAAACTGCCAAAGTATTCGCTCGGTTGCCTTTACACGCTCATGAACGTGAGTGACATCTCATTCTTAAACCATAGGATATGATGTCGGACCACCCTTTGTAGCTATAATAGTTTCAACTCGTCTAGGAAGGCTTTCCACAAGGTTTAAGAGGTTTATGGAAATGTTTTACCATTCTTCTAGAAGTGCATTTGTGAGGTCCAACATTGATGTGGAACAAGAAGGTTTGGCTCGCAGTCCCTGCTCTAATTCATCCCAAAGGTGTTGTATTGGGTTGAGGTCAGGACTGTGTGCAGGCCACTCAAGTTCGTCCACACCAATCTCGCTCATCCATGTGTTTATGGGCCTTGCTTTGTGCACTGTTGCACAGTCATGTTAGAACAGGAAGGGGCCATCTCCAAACTGTTCCCACAAAGTTTGGAGCATGAAATTGTCAAAATGTTGGTGAATTATTGCATTTCAGGAAATTAACTTATGGGTAGGAAATATTTAATGGATTGGGCTCGGCGGGGTATTTTGTCATCCATCCATTCCTACTCCATGCTCTTGATTATGTAATTGACCTACAGGTACATCTTCTAGGCTATGTTTATTTGTTTTAATTTTCTAATGTGAGTCAGTGGCTTGGCAGTATTTTAACAGTAAGGTTTGGTTATTTGTGTTAAACTGTGATGATTCTTTTGGTGAAACATGAATTTAAAGTAAAAACCATTTGCAAGATAAATTGTTCTCAATTGGTCTTAATTTGTATTTATAGTCGAGTCCGTTTCTCTATGTTTACATTTTACAGACTTAAATTTGAATGTAGACAGTGTAAATTGAATAAAGGTAAATAATGGATGTCTAAATATTTTTTCAAGTACAGAGATTGGTGTTTTGAGAATCCTAACCATTTCAATATTTTCTTAAAGGTCTGTATACTAGAACTGTTGAGTATGAAGTTATGATAATGTAAGACTATGAAATTGTTAAGCAGTAGTGTGGTATGTTACATTTCATAGTTTTTGATGGTTTTTCTATGTGTTTTTTAGATGCCATGTTCCAGCAAGAGATCCAGGGACCAAGGATCCACTGTTGAGGTTAGACTTCCTTGTGGGAAAAAATGCTAAACCAGTGTGTTTAAGTGATAAGATTAATTGAGAAAAATGAATGTGAATGAGCATTTTTAACAACGTCTTTGTTACGGACCCATGTTTAAAATGTCCTAATTCAGTCTGTATAGTTGTGGTTGTGTGTTTTTTCTTTTCTCCCCTCTTTCTTTCTATTCGCTGCATGCAGGTATGGTCTAGTCAGCGTTTGTTGGCGGTTGGCTATCAGTCTCCCTATCTCGTGATTGGCAATCAGCCGCGCACTTCCAATCAGCGGTTTAGTTGTCAACATAAAATTACCACACTGGTCAGCTGTTTCAGAGATTGCTTTGGAAAGTTGCTTGTTTAGAGAGTTGTCAAGTCAGAGAGACTTCTTGTTGAAATCATTGTAAATGTTGTTATTATTTTGTTAGAATGGTTTGCTTCATAGTGAACCCTTTTAATAGAGCAGTTAGTGGTGCAGCGTTTATTCGAGGGTGGCGTTCATTCAAGGGCAACGTTTAATTGGTAAGAGAGATTCAGTGAATTGTAGCTGCAGTGCAGCCATAGACAAACACAGAATAGACAAGGAAGTCAAACAAAAGCCCAGTGTAAAATGTATGCCGCGCGTGTCTCTACTTTGTGTACAAATCTGACGCAGCATGCTGTAACATTCTTACACTTTAGCTTTCAAACAGAAACCTGTGCAGAAAGCACTCACCACCAGCAACAGATCTATAGCACGCAAACTTGGTGTTGATGAAAAGCACATTCAGGAATGGTTAAGTCAGCTACCTCGCCATATTGTATACAATATGTGTAACTATCTATAGGCCTGAATGCAATTGTCGCAATTGCATTATAATAATGTATAATTTTTTTTCAAGCAATGTCTTAATTTAGAATTATATAATTGTATTCAGAATTATTACGTGACTTTATTTTGAAGGCCTTTTGGGACGCTCATGAGTGAGAGAGTCGACAACCTAACAGCAAGCGAAGCACAGACAATTTAAAGCTCTGATAAAAGTTTCAAGTTTATTATCATATACTCATAAACAGCATTTATAAGTAATGAAATTCTTTGTGCTCAATGTCCGTTCAACTTGCAGAATAAAAAAATTCAATACTAAAGAATGGGGAAAAAGGGTAGAAAAAATAAGAAAAATTGTAGTGCAAAAAGATATTTCAAGGACAGTTCAGCATCCTGATGGCATGTGTGAGAAAACTATCCCTGTATCTGCTGGTACAGGACCTTATACTCTTGTATCGCCTTCCAGAAGGCAGGAGGGAGAAAAGACTGTGGCAGGGATGACTAGGGTCAGAAATGATCCACTTGGCCTTTCTCCTGCACCGCTGGCTGTAAAGGTCCTGAATGGATGGTAATGCAGTCCTTGTAATACGCTGTGCAGATTTGACCACTCTTTGTAGTGTCTTCCTGTCCTGGGCAGTGCTGTTGCCAAACCATGTTGTAATGCCACCAGTCAGTATGCTCTCAATGGTGCACCGGTAAAAATTGGTCAGTATAGTGCAGTCCATGCCAAATTTCCACAGTCGCCGCTGAAAAAAGAGCCTCTGTTTCGCTGTCCTTGTAACCACACCAATATGGTGGTCCAGCTCAGATCCTCACTGATGTTGATACCAAAAAATCTGAAACTTTTGACTCTCCACAGCTGTGCCCTCGATGTGAATGGGTGCATGTTCTCCCTGCAGCCGCCTGTAGTCCACTATCAACTCCTTGGTTTTTGCTACATTAAGCAACAGGCTGTTATGCTGACACCAGGATGTCATTGTTGCCACCTCTGCTCTGTAGGCAGACTCATCACCATTCTTGATGCAGCCGATAATGGTGGTGTCATCAGCAAACATAATGATAGTGTTGGAGCTGTTTGTGGCTGCACACCATAGGTGAACAGAGAGTACAACAGTGGGCTTAACACACAACTCTGTGGGGCACAAGTGCTGAGTGTTAGACTGGTGGGGTGATGTTACCTAGCCGTACTGCCTGTGTCCTGTCCAGCTGCACATGGAAGGACTGATGTTCCGGTCCTGTAGTTTTATGATGAGCCTTGATGGTACTATGGTGTTGAAAACGGAGCTGAAGTCGATGAAGAGCATCCGCACGTATATGTTGTTCTGATCCAAGTGAAAGAGAGCAGTGTTCAAGGCCAAAGCTACAACATCATCTGTAGACCTGTTCGGCCTATTTGCAAACTGGAGTGGGTCTAATGCAGGTGACAGGCAGGATGTAATGTGGTCTTTGACTAACGTCTCAAAGCATTTCATCACAACAGGGCAACAGGGCGGTAATCATTGAGACAGTTCACTGATGGTTTCTTAGAGACTGGGATGATGGTGGCCCCCTTGAACCTATTGGGGACGACAGACTGCGACAGGGAGAGGTTAAAGATGTCAGTGAACACCTGCCAGTTCAGGAGCACAGGCCTTGAGAACACAGCCAGGGATGTTGTCAGGTCCTGGAGCTTTATGCACATTCACTCTAAGTGATAAGTTTAAGGTTGTTATAGAGGTTGTTAGCAATCTAAGGAAACCTCTATTCCCTTGTGTAGGCTACAGCATGCAGCCAACAAAGTATGTTGTTTTGTGTCTGTATTTGACTTTGGTGAATGTTATTTACATGCTGCGCATGTCATTGCATGTTCATATTAAGCTAATGTGGTCTTTATTTTCTCATTACAGCGTGAGTTTAGTTTTAACGGTGGATTTGGAGAAAAAGCTTCAAATAAATCTGTAGCAAGAAAGACACTTGCGCCTGCCAGTGTTTCATGGGATAATAGTATGCTACACTTGTAAATTACTTGTGTAATAAATACTGTGTTTTAATTTAACCAATTAAATAACCGTTTTCTGATTTTTGTGGGGAGGCGTTTAATCGAAGGTGCCATTTATTACACAATGTTCATTTTTGGTGCAGCGTTTATTCAAGGTCAACGTTTAATCAAAGAAAAACTAGTTTTCTTCCCAGCATGGGAAGGCCAAAGGATGTTTACAATTGTAGTAGGCCATTGATATGTTTTAAAAGTTCAGGGATGTAATTTGTTGGATAAGAAGCCCCCATCCCCCACTCCAGAGACAATTGATGACAGAGAGGTGCTGACATTAAGTTAAACATAGTCATGCGTTAAAGAGTAAAAAATAGAGACAAAATGTGTACATGGATGTTGAAACTCAGTGCTCTGAGTTTGTGCATGTCAGTTTAGACAAACGTAGCCTTTTAAACCTCTAGGTTTAATTCTCTCTTTTATACATTTAAAGTTGGATTTGACATTTAACAGACATTTAATCATTTAGCAAGTTGTTTGACTCAAAAACCATAACGAAGTACATATGGTGTAAAAAATCTGCAGTCAAATTTGGCGAAATTGCTAGCTTGGATGTTATCTTTACATATAGATGGGTTGGTGGTTACAAACAATGAGGATGCGCACGCAGCTTCAAGGCAGAACAATGCCTACCATTTCACCTCTAGTTTATATGTCCCCCCCCCCCCCCCCCCTTCTGAATAAAGTTAGATTGATCTGATTTGTTGATATCTGTTGCTATGAAAACCATTTTAGCCAAGCTAACTAACATTGTTTTTAGCTAGCTGACATTACCATTCAATCACTAACAAAACACGAATAGAAATACTTTGCTAACAGTCCTCAGTCCCCCCCTACTGTTGGTCACCCTGATTGTGCATGTTGTGTAGTTTAATGGGATCAGAGAGTCTGACCATGACAAAGTATTGTTAAGCTGCTGTACCATCACAAGGTACACTTGCTAACAGCTGGACATTAGCTATACCTTGGTCCAGTTCCCTACATGACTCTTGACAGTTGTTTGACTGAGACTCTAGAGAGAGCTCAATTCAGGTAGAGTTCTAATAGCCATGGTCTTCTAACCAGTTTCAGTTTTGAAAACAGTGTGACTGTGTATGGTATGTTTTTTGGGCTACTTCTAATGGCATGACCTGCGCTGGGATAGAGGGAAACAGCATGGATGGGGAAAGTGTGTGGGCAGAGCAAGCAGTAGTAGTACATAACCTACACACTTCCTTTAGTGAAGTGTATCCTCACTTTCATAAAGTTATTGTTGTAATCAAAGCTTTTAAAGAATGGATCTCTGCATGATGGGCCTGACCAGAGCACAGGTGGCCTGACACAACACGCTTCAAAGTTGTCACTTTCAAAAGGGTGGCATTTTAATCCTGTCAGTCCAACATGTCTAAAAGTTGGTACGCATGCCTTATTGCCAATGGGGAACAAATAAGTCTCAAGAACCCGTTTTTTCGCTACTTCTCCTACAATTTTTGTCCAATCTTCCCCAGAATTGGCAGGTATCATCGTCAGAGCAACCCTCACTGAACTCTTCAACAGATTTTTGAATTTCAAAACCGTTTGTCCGGTACAGCCAATCAAAATCGTCAACAAAGCAACCAAACAGGAAGTTGGATCAAATCTCAGCAAATCTTTGAACTATCAACACCAAACTTGGTGTGTCACGTGAAAGACACTACATCATATTCCCATGTGAGAAGGCAAATTAATATCTTAAAAAATGATTGAAATAAAGGAAATCTAATTTATTTCTAACGCTAAAATAATGCTTTACACATCCGCCAGTCAAAAAAACTCTGATTCAATCAGAATTTCATGAAGACTCTTGAGAATGTTTAGTACACAAATCTCAGAAAAAGTTGACTGTAAGATGAAAAGTTGAATTTTGGTGAATATTTGAAAAATGCATGCTTGGCTAATTGTTAAGGGAATTTCCAATGAAATGTCTCCCCTGCTCCTCAGCGCGCGCGCTCCACATTCTCACACACTCAGCCTTTCCCTTGACACACACGCAAGCTTGGCGAGACGCATACACAACATTTCAGGCAATTGTGGGCTGACCAAGCCCCCACTCATTGCTTGGTCTTTAGAAAAGGCCCATGTGGATCTTGATGGTATTGCATTTCCGATATTGTATGCAATGGTAAAAAGTTCTCAAAATCCTGAAACATTGATAGTATAGGCCAAGAGTAACTACCACACCACAAATGGCCCAATATCACCCATAAGTGACGCTACAGGCCACGCCCTCATACACAAAGATACAAGGCTTTCTGGAATGGGTAGGCTCACCAAGCCCCCTCCCTTCACTCCTTGGCTTGAAATAAAAGCCCTTGTGGATCTTGATGGTATTGCATTTCAGATTTGGTATCCCATTGGTAAGTCTACAGCATGGATGTTTCTATACAGTGACAATTTTTGAAGAATATACATTTTTCAATGGTTCGCAATGTTAGGAGGAATCCGCCATTGCTGCTTGCAGCTATATTTATTATTACACTTCTTCTGCCATTGGAGTCTATGGCAGCCCCTAGAACCGTATGGTAAAAAGTTGTGAAATTTGGCACACTCATTAAGCACAGTCCCCTCTTTATATTCACCAAGTTTCATGTCTCCCATTGGAGCACTCTAGCGCCACCAACGGGTCAAAGTTGGACTTGTGTTTACACACGCAACTTTTGAACCGTATGACCGATTTTCAAAAATAAGGTACCATTGGATTCCCTGGGTCAAGACGAGTTCAACACACCCTATGGCGTCAATTTCCGGTTATATAGATTTTCCGCCATTTCCGGTTTTATCGAAAACCTTTGAAAGCCTACTCCTCCTACAATTCTTCTTTAATCTTCCCCAGAATTGGCACACATCATCGTCAGAGCAACCCTCACAGAAGTTATCCAAAGATTTTTGATATTCAAAACCGTTTGTCCGGTACAGCCAATCAAAATCGGCAGCAAAGACACCAAACAGGAAGTTGGGTCATATCTCAGCCAATCCTTGAGAAATCAACACCAAACTTGGTATGATGACTCGGAACCCTCATCTGAGGATGTCCAAACAATTTGGTGTCGTGATCACTGGGCGTGGCCGCAGGATGCAAAAATGTGTTTTGGCCAATAACTGTTGATTCGTTTGCCTTTATTAAGTGATTCCTTTGTCTCATGATATCTTGGGACATCCCGTGTGTGACACATGATAACTTGTGATAACAGCCGAATTGATGCGGCCACCATTTTGAATTACTGAAAAAACGTTTTTTCTGTACTCCTCCTACAAATGTTTTCCAATCTTCACCAAATTTGGCAGAGATCATCTTCAGACCAAGCCTCACAAAAGCCATCATATGTTTTTTGGATTTTCAAAACCGTTTGCCCGGTACGGCCAATCAAAATGTGCCGTTAAGCCAGCAAACAGGAAGTTGGGTCGTATCTCAGCAAATCTTTGATGGTTTCGCACCAAACTTGTTGCGTGTACTCGTAACCCTCTTCTGAGGATGTACAACATGTTTTATGGGTCATTCGTCTGCTTGGCCACCTCATTGCTGCTTGCAGCTATATTTGGTGGCCAAGCCGCGAAGCGGCGAAGCCACTTAAGTGTTTCTACCTTTTCTTATTAGGGGCCAAGCAGCGAAGCTGCGAGGCACCTATTGTTATTGTTAGTATTATTAGGGGCCAAGCAGCAAAGCTGCGAGGCACCTATTGTTATTGTTAGTATTATTATTATTATACTTCTTAAGACTGGGTGTCTATGGCAGGCCCTAGAAGCGCTTGGTCGAAAGTTGTGAAATTTGGCACACTCATTGGGGACAGTCCCCTGGTCCAATTCACAAAGTTTCATGTCCCATTCTCGGGCACTCTAGCGCCACCAATGGGTCAAAGTTGGAGTTGTGTTCACACACGCAACTTTTAAACCGTATGACCCATTTTCAAAAATGAGGTACCATTGGATTCCCTGGATCAAGCCGAATTCAATGCACATCATGGCGTAAATTTCCGGTTTTTAGATTTTCCGCTATTTCCGGTTTTATCAAAAACCTTTGAAAGCCTACTCCTCCTACAATCTTTGTCAAATCTTCTTCAAAATTACCAGATATGCTCTTAAGACCAAGCCGCACAAAAGTTATGGTAGAGCATTTTGATACCCACAAACGTTTGTCCGTGACAGCCAATCAAAATCAGCAGAAAAGCGACCAAACAGGAAGTGAAGTCATATCTCAGCAGTTGTTTGAGGCAGTGAAACTAAATTTGGTACGCCGCCTCGGAACCTTATTCTGAGGATGTCCTCCAAAGATTGTGTCATGTGACTAAAAGGGGGCGTGTCCGGAAGCATAAACGTGTTTACGCTAACAACTGTTGAAGTGTTTACCTTAATAAAGTAATTTCTTTGTCTGTTGATGTCTTGTGAGATATCAAGCCTGACTATTAATAACTTTTCATAAAATTCGAACGGACGTGGCCGCCATTTTGGATTTCATGGAAAAGTGTAAAAACCTTTTGCACGCCACAATTTTTGTCCAATGTTTACCAAATTTGGCAAAGATGATCTTTAGACCCAGTTTCACAAAAGCAATCAGATGAATTTTCAATTTTCAAAAACGTTTGTTCGGTAGAGACGATCAAAAGCGGTGGCGAAGCCGCCAAACGAGGCGCAAGAGCATATCTCAGCAACCATTTGCGCGATTGTCACCAAACTTGGGTATCATCGTTCCCATGAGGAGCAGAGGAGGCCTGCAGTGTTATACCAGAAAAATAACTTTGAACTCTCATTACTCTTGAACACAAACATATATTTCAACCAAACTTGGTGTGTTGCATGAGTGCAACAGGTTGTTGTGACTTAATTGTTGCACAAGTGCTATGGAGGCCATATCCTGCTCTGGACTGCTTGGCCCCTCCATTGCTGCTTGCAGCTATATTTATTATTACACTTCTTCTGCCATTGGAGTCTATGGCAGCCCCTAGAACCGTATGGTAAAAAGTTGTGAAATTTGGCACACTCATTAAGCACAGTCCCCTCTTTATATTCACCAAGTTTCATGTCTCCCATTGGAGCACTCTAGCGCCACCAACGGGTCAAAGTTGGACTTGTGTTTACACACGCAACTTTTGAACCGTATGACCGATTTTCAAAAATAAGGTACCATTGGATTCCCTGGGTCAAGACGAGTTCAACACACCCTATGGCGTCAATTTCCGGTTATATAGATTTTCCGCCATTTCCGGTTTTATCGAAAACCTTTGAAAGCCTACTCCTCCTACAATTCTTCTTTAATCTTCCCCAGAATTGGAACACATCATCGTCAGAGCAACCCTCACAGAATTTATCCAAAGATTTTTGATTTTCAAAACCGTTTGTCCGGTACAGCCAATCAAAATCGGCAGCAAAGACACCAAACAGGAAGTTGGGTCATATCTCAGCCAATCCTTGAGAAATCAACACCAAACTTGGTATGATGACTCGGAACCCTCATCTGAGGATGTCCAAACAATTTGGTGTCATGTGATCACTGGGCGTGGCCGCAGGATGCAAAAATGTGTTTTGGACAATAACTGTTGATTCGTTTGCCTTTATTAAGTGATTCCTTTGTCTCATGATATCTTGGGACATCCCGTGTGTGACACATGATAACTTGTGATAACAGCCGAATTGATGCAGCCACCATTTTGAATTACTGAAAAAACGTTTTTTCTGTACTCCTCCTACAAATGTTTTCCAATCTTCACCAAATTTGGCAGAGATCATCTTCAGACCAAGCCTCACAAAAGCCATCATATGTTTTTTGGATTTTCAAAACCGTTTGCCCGGTACGGCCAATCAAAATGTGCCGTTAAGCCAGCAAACAGGAAGTTGGGTCGTATCTCAGCAAATCTTTGATGGTTTCGCACCAAACTTGTTGCGTGTACTCGTAACCCTCTTCTGAGGATGTACAACATGTTTTATGGGTCATTCGATTGCTTGGCCACCTCATTGCTGCTTGCAGCTATATTTGGTGGCCAAGCCGCGAAGCGGCGAAGCCACTTAAGTGTTTCTACCTTTTCTTATTATTATTACACTTCTTCTGCCATTGGAGTCTATGGCAGCCCCTAGAACCGTATGGTAAAAAGTTGTGAAATTTGGCACACTCATTAAGCACAGTCCCCTCTTTATATTCACCAAGTTTCATGTCTCCCATTGGAGCACTCTAGCGCCACCAACGGGTCAAAGTTGGACTTGTGTTTACACACGCAACTTTTGAACCGTATGACCGATTTTCAAAAATAAGGTACCATTGGATTCCCTCGGTCAAGACGAGTTCAACACACCCTATGGCGTCAATTTCCGGTTATATAGATTTTCCGCCATTTCCGGTTTTATCGAAAACCTTTGAAAGCCTACTCCTCCTACAATTCTTCTTTAATCTTCCCCAGAATTGGCACACATCATCGTCAGAGCAACCCTCACAGAAGTTATCCAAAGATTTTTGATTTTCAAAACCGTTTGTCCGGTACAGCCAATCAAAATCGGCAGCAATTCAATAACTTAATAGAACAATTTCCATTTTTCGAGAGTTCAAATTGCTGCAGAAAAAAAACTACCAAAATCAAATTTATTAAGCGTTTCAAATATAAATTGATGCTCTATGGAGTCGAATGCTTTATAGAAATCTAAAAACAATATAAATCCGTTATCACTAATCAGGTCTGAATAATCGAAAACATCCAAAACCAATCTTATATTATTTGTTATGTGTCGATTTCTCATGTAACCCGATTGTGATTCATCAATTACAGAGTCCAAAACTGTTTTTAGTCTTCGAGCCAGTATTAAGGCCATCAATATATAATCGTTGTTTAATAAGCAAATAGGGCGCCAATTATCAATATATAGCTTGTCTTTATTCGGTTTGGGAAGGAGTGTAATTAAACCTTGTGTTAGAGTGGGTGGAAGATATTGTCTCTCTATGCTTTCAGTGAATACCTCTACTAGAAAGGGAGCCAAGTCTTTGGAAAATAATTTATAAAATTCTGATGTCAAACCATCAGTGCCTGGTGATTTTGAGTTCTTCAAATGATTTATTGCATCAGTCAATTCCAAAATTGTAATAGGCAAATTACAAGAATCTTTTTCCTGATTATCAATGGATTTAATCTGCAACCCATTCAAAAAGTTATCAGCTGTTAACTTAGAGTAATTGGAGGTATACAAGTTCTTTTAAAATGTGCTACATGAGACATACATACATACATACTGTGAGATTACAACTTGATCATCTGTTACAACCCCATCAATGTTTAACTTACTAATGGCGTTACCAAGAAAATTCTGTCTTTCTAAGTTAAAAAAATAATTTGAGTTTTGTTCACCTTCTTCGAGCCATTTTCTTCTCGAACGAATAAAGGCCCCTTCAGCTTTTTCCTTATAAATATCATCTAATTTATTCATCAACTCAGCCAATTCTAACTTTTCCTCCTTTCTGAGAGAATCTGGATGTCTGCGTGATAGATCTGATATTCTTGTTATTATTTTGGTTTCATTGTTTCTTTTACTCTTGGCCGTAAAGGAGCCATATTCTCTCATATATTTACCCAATTCAAACTTCAATAGTTCCCAATTAGTACTAAAGGAATTTTCCACTTTGGCTTTAATCCAAAAGCTTGAGATCAAATGTCCAACTTTCTGTTGGACCTCCTTATGCAGCAGAAGGGAATTATTAAGCTTCCAATATGAGGAATTCACATTTTGTGTTTTGGGGAACAACTTCACATTTATATAAATGGCTTTGTGATCTGTTAAGGGAGTAGGTAAAATATCCACATCAACCCCATCTTTGTCAAAACTGTCAGAAATTACCCAGTAGTCAATTCTACACAGACTATAACCTGCCTTGTTACTCCATGTAAAGGCTACACTGTTAGGGCATTTAACTCTCCAAATATCTATAAGATTAAATCTAGCCATAAGGTTTTTCAGATTGGTATTTGTTGAGTTTGGCCGACCTGGTTGCCACTTATCTATATCATAGTCCTGAACAATATTAAAATCCCCTCCCATAATTATGTAAGCATTTGGATATTTGCCCAACCTTTCTATATATTTATTTTCTATGACCTCCAGAAGATCATCATTGTCTGACTTCCTATTGTATCCGTAAACATTAGCTGTAATAATAAACGTATCATTACAGTTGAGTAATAAACAAACAAAGTGCTCGTCTGAATCACAAAATTAATGCACAACTTTGCCATGAAAACTATTTTTCAGTGTCATCACCCTGGCGGAATGTTCGGAACCATGTGAAAACCATATTGAAGTCCCCCATTGAGACTTCCAGAATTTGGCATCATCGTCAAGCGAATGAGATTCTTGAATATAACAAAAATCAGCCCTGTATTGTCTAGCGTATAGAAATAGTGCTTTTCGTTTAATCGTATTTCGCATCCCCCTAGCGGTAACAGAACAAATGGAACAAATGCAAAAGTAGTATTTAGATGAAGATAAGAAATACGAATCCGAATAGATCAAGATCAGCACCCTTTTAGAGCCATTTTCACTAGGATAACCATTAGTTTATCAGTAAAAAAAACAAACAAAAAAAACAAGCTAGGCCTAAGCCTGTTCAACAACGCATGAGTAGGCCATTTTTCAAAAAACAACTACCCAGCTAACACAGTTACGTTGCCCTTACGTTGCCGCAATGTCATTCGATGACCAAACATACGTTGCCGCAATGTCTTTGGCGACGTTGTGGCAACATGGGAAGTGAAAGACGCCATGAGGTAACGGCAACGTCACAAAATCACGTTGCCAGTCCGTAACAGTGACTTTGTGGAAACGTTATTTTCCAACGTTGTCAGTCTGTAACCGCGACCTCCTAGCAACGTCATTTTCCGACGTTGCCATTCCGTAACCGCGACCTCCTACCAACTGAATTTTGTGACGTTGCCAGTCCGTAACTGCAACGTTAACTAAGTAACCTATATTTCTCAATTCTACTGCAAATATTGGGGCGGTTCATATGCAGACCTCATTTGCACAAAATGCTAGTTGTTCTTGTATAATAGGCTACATGGTAGCCAACTTTAGGAGGACTATGTTTGTGTGATGTGTAGCCTAACTCCAGTTACTCATAAACAAGGCAGCATTTCCATGTAACATTGTCGTTTTATTTCAAACAAAGTGCCAAACATTGAATTAAAATCTTCTGCCAGTCCCCGCTACAGGTCCTGTCTGTTGGCCCTGACAATGAAGCACAAAATAAGTTAGTGTTCTATCAACATAATTGCACGTGTAAAAAGGGGCTATACAAGTCATAAAAAAATCACATCTAAAATAATATACATCATCAAAAAAATATGTGATTCTAGATTTTTGTCACATAGCCATGTGAAAGGTTGGATATGGAAGCTGCAATCATGATTCATTCACCTGGCTTGTTTTGAATGGGCTGCCGGGGTGTGTTTGAGTGTCTCCTCTATGAGGAGCTCCACAGCTTTCTCTCCGAGTCCCATCTTCCACTTCATCACAGCGTCTGGAATTAGAAGTCATGAACTTATTGTCAGCACCAATGTGAACGTTGAACGCTGCGTGTAAGCCATAGTTCATGGCATCTCCAAACACTTACCACTCTCTTTCGCAACTCCAGCACCTTAAGGTGCTCCTCAAGGTCTTGGAGTTCAGCCTGTGTTTGGGCCACCTGTAGGTCCATCACTGGCACCTCTTCAGTGTCTGCCCTGTAGTCGCCTGAATAGGAGAGCCTCTCGCTGGCTCTCCTCCAATGTCTCCATCTTCCGGAGCATAACCTGTAATGTGTCTGTCATTAAAGACAAGTAAAACAAGTTTACAAGAGTTAGCATGATTGACATACACTGTGGTTCTTCTAGATTAGCTGTAACATTGATGTAAATAACAAATGTTACCTTGAATGGTTGTATACAAAGCATTAGTATGACAACATTTGTTGTTTTGACAAATATGTATCCCCCCGCCACGATCAGAACAACTTACGTATGCCTTACAATGAGTTGGCAATGCTATTGAGAAGCTTTGAGTATTTTTTTGATCAGAATCAGAATTCGGTTTATTTGCCATGTATGTTATACAAACACAGAATTTACTGTGGCAGGGAGGTGCAAAACACTAAACAGATCTTAAATTAAGTAAAAGTACAAAAGTTTAACTATTTCTAAGAACTAAACAATCTAAGAATACAACAATTTAAATATAAAATAAAATATATATAAAAATAAGAATGTTGAGTGTCTTATATTTGCACTTGCCTGGCTGCCAGCTGTTTTCCTGGGCCCCAAATGGGTTCACCTCCACCAGACCAGAGTTGAGATCTAGGGGTATGGGATCTGGTGATGCAAAAGTTAAGTCATGCTTTTGCTTCAAAACATAGCCTTTAGGGTTGCCATGGCTCATACAATTATTGTCACTGTTATAAACAGTCATTCATTACTTTACCATCATTTCCCAGGGATAGGATTTCCCCGGTGGTAGGATAATCTGTACAGAAATGAAAGTGTAATGTAGTTTATGTACATAGTTTTAGCATATTGATATTGATATTAAAGGAGTAGCATTGCACATATGCGATCGTTCGAAAGCAGGGCCCCACAGCGTAGCGTCGCACATGTGTGACGCTACGCTGAACATTCCAACCAACTATTTTCCGATAGACAAAAACTATATGACAAACGCTATAGGATGGCTTCAAAATGTACAATTAGTAGGCTAACAAGTAACACTAGCAGGTAGTAGCACTGCTACGAGTATTATGCTAGGTTGCTAGCTGCCGTTTTGGAAAAATAACTGGTGGAAGCGTCGGAAATATTTAGAACTCACGCGTTAAAAGGTTAAAAAGTAACTTAGTTAGTTACTTTACAGATTACTTGATTTTAAAAGTAACTAAGTTAGATTACAAGTTACTTTATTAGTTACATTCAGCAGCTGCCGACAACACCCCCGCCACCTCAACATCAAAATGACAACCGGTTTTGCCAACACTCACTTTATTTGAAGTGCATTTTAAACAGTAATGTACACAAAAACAATGTACATTTACATTTATGCATTTAGCAGACGCTTTTATCCAAAGCGACTTTCAAGAGAGAGCTTTACAAAAGAGCATAGGTCACTGATCATAACAACGAGATAGCCCCAAACATTGCGAGCAGCCAAAACATGAAGCATACATTGTGAAAAAAACAAATAAGTGCCAAAGAGCATGCAGTTAAACAAGTTACAATTAAACAACATGAAACTCAAAAAGTGCAAGAGTGTACCTGTAGAAAAACAATCAACAGTAAAATATTTCACAGCGAGTACAAGAATTTAAAACCGTTACAACTAACCAACAAGAGCAACAAGTCTCTCAATAAGAGTCATTGTGATCCTGGAGGAAACTAACATCAGGTCCAGCCAAGCATTCCTAAGTGCCGTTGTACTCCCGGAACAAGTGCGTCTTGAGCCTTTTCTTGAAGGTGGGGAGACAGTCAGTGTCCCTGATGGAGGTGGGGAGTTGATTCCACCATTGGGGGGCCAGACAGGAGAAGAGCTTGTGTTGGGACCGGGCGCTCTTGAGCGGTGGGACCACCAGACGGTTGTCAGAAGAAGACCGTAGGTGGCCCCACCCCCCCAACGGCACCCCCCGCCCCCCCCTGGAAGGTCAAGTCATTTAAGGTTTACCTTATAAAACAGGTCTATAGCTTACTCTTTTATTAAACAAACTAAATGGCCTTATGTTATTTATTTTATTTACACGATGGCAAGTCATTTCTGTCTCATGGTCGTCGTCCCCCCCCCCCCCCCCCCCCGCCGCCCTGCCCCCCTCCCAAAGCTGTAAACCTAGGGGAAACACTGTGATTGTGATGTAGTCAGGTCTTATTTGTCACATATAATCAAAACGAGATGGCACCGGAGCAAAGGCGCTTGAGGAAAGTGGCGACTCAGAGTCACTGGGAGGGAGTGGTAGGTCTATGTATATACACATGACGTGACCCTCATGCTGAAAACGTGACTTAACCCTCGTGCTGCCTTCGGGTCACATGACCCAAAGGTTCATAACGAACCATCGTTGTGTTTACCCAATTTTACCCAATACAAAAACAAATAAAAATAATTTTCTTTTAACCTTCGCAATGTGGGGGGTCTGAGACAGCCCAACGGTTAAAAGAAAATGCTTCACTTTGTTTTTGTATGCGGTAAAGTTGTCGCAATACGACGGTGGGTCACAATGACTGATGGGTCAGAACGACCCGAAGATAACACAAGGGTTAATTGTCGCATAGGCTACATGACTTCACTCCCAGAGACGCAAGAAGAAATCAAATATATATTTTACTATTAATGACATAGTGTGTTACTAAGTAACGCGTTACCGGCATCACTGCTCCTGACGGAGGAATCCTAATTAAGGCTACATAATCATTTGCATGAATGTAGGCTACCACAGCATTGGCAATTTGACTAGAATAGATGTGGTGATTACAGGGCTCTCAAGTTTTGAAGACAGGCAAGAGTGACATTCTCCTCCCCCCCTCCCCCCCCCCCGTCGTCGTCAGACAATATGACATTATTTTAAAAGTGACCTATAACATCGACTATTCAAAACACTTAAATGTATTTAGTGCTAATAAAATTATTACGCCTATTTGGAAAGAGATGTTTATAATGTGACAATATGTCAGTCATCGTGTGATAATGAAAATAAGACTTGGCCAATTATATATAACAGACGAAGTATTGCAAGCTCCGTCAGATGTATCGGGCCTATGTTCGTCCCGCACTGGGTTCGAACCTGTCACCTCTGACATCCTCAGCGCCACCACTACCAACTACGCCAACGAAAAGCTGGCAATCTGTTGATGCGGGTGGCCTTTTACATACCTGAGGAGTGAGTTTCACCGATACACACTGGCTACATCTATGAACTACTTGTTCTGAGCAGGTGTTGTCAGTGAACAGGCTGTAAAACTGTTGGTTAAGACACTCATGAAAAACTGATGCTAATTATCTGGTAAACATTTTCTAACACCAGTCAAGTTGTCATTGTTTGTGTCAAACAAGTTGTGAATATGTTGTAACAGTAAAACAGGAGATCATGACTGTGCTCAAAGTGATGCTCGAGCTCCAGTGGTTTGCTTTGTAGGTGAACAAAACTTTCAGAAGATGTTGTAGCAGAATCACGAAAAATTACAGGATATGCTTTTTTTCCATTGGTTGTTGCATTAAATCTTACCCAGATACAATGGTGCTATTTTCCTATTGGCTATTGTACAGACCCTTTCTTTTTTTGGATTGGCTGATAAGTGGCAGGCTCGACTAAGAACTTCAGGGGGGACGCGCTTGATTCCTGCCGGTTCCATTGTGAGAGCGGCGCGGCCAGAGGATTTTGGTTGGGTGCTGCGGCATATTAAATATATAATAAATATTTTTTTTCTGCGTGAGAAATACAATGTGTGGCGGGAGGGCGTGACAAAAGACCGAAATGAGTGACTGTCACGCTCAATGCGTGACACTTGAGAGCCCTGGAATAAGTACTTCAGAGATGACAGAGAATATAAATTGTGATATGAGAAATATAGGTACCAAAACCACTGAGAAGAAATGTCATCACATATCTATCTATAAATACAGAAAGCTGTGTGCCACCGAGGGCACTGTGTCCTATCTATAATTCCAGGAATCTGTGTGTTTGCCACCAATTATATCACGGGCATACACTGTCTGTAGTTCAAGGAATCTGTATTTCTGTGTTTCACTGCTTAATCCCAGTCTGCATCACGGGGCACTGTGCACTAGTTATTATACATTTTACATAAAGTAGTGCCATATTGTAAAACTCTTTTTCAAAATGAAAAATATTGGGTTTAGACACCGTACTGTACTCCTATTGCCTATTACATCCTACATCTTTTACACGACATCCTCTACCGGCTCGAAAACTACACGGCGTGCTCTCATTGGACGTGGACCAGCACAGCCGTCAAGCGACCAATCAATGTGGGCCACGGTAAGATTTTGTTGTGCACTTTAGGTAGCGTTGTACTGTGTGCAGGTGTTGCTAACTGACTTTTGAAGTAGTTGAAGAGGTGAACGGAGAACATTTTAAGCAATGAGACCGTTTTTACTCGGTAAGAAATGTGCCTTTAAAAAAACGCAGATGCGTTGTGTGTGTGTGTGTGTGTGTGCAAGTAGCTAAATGCCTGCTAGCTAGCAATTTAGTGCAGCTAGTTACTATATTATGTATAGTATAGCTAAAGCTAGCTAACTACAATGGTCTTGTCTAGCTTCAAATATCTCGCAAACACTAGCTAGCTATGTAGCTATATCATCAAGCAAAATGCATTGTTGATTTGCTTGTTATCTTAATTAGAAGTGCAACTGAGATGATCTTATAGCTAGTAATCTAAACACTTCTTGTCTTATGTTGGCTTGCTAGCTAGCCAATTGAACGATAGCAAACTTGAATTGTGGCTACTGTTTCAAGCTCTAATGTTGATGTGACTTAACAGTCACACAGATAATGTCTGATTGCTCTAACAAAGCAATGAACTCACGAACAGCAATGGACTCACAAACATCAACAGCACAGTGCTTACCTCATGCCAGGTGTGTTGGGGTGTTCCCTGGTGTTGATGGTCCAGGGCTTCTACTCCGCCAGTGACGATGTGGTTGAACTCAACCCCTCCAACTTTAACCGCGAGGTCCTTCAGAGTGACAGTCTGTGGCTAATCGAGTTCTATGCTCCTTGGTGAGTAGGTGCTTAAGCAACTTTTCTGAGGAGCCCATGTTTTGGAGTCTGAACCCTCTCTAGGTTCTAACTTTTTAATTGAACCAGTACTGTCAAATTGATTCATAGGAGACATACAGTACCAGTCAAAGTTTGTGTCCAAACTCTCTCCTGTTGCCTGAACTGAGCCATATGCCTTAACAGGTGTGGCCACTGTCAGAGCCTGACTCCTGAGTGGAAGAAAACTGCTTCTGCCCTGAAGGTTAACAGTTTTGTCAAGACTGCTCATTTCTGTCTTACTATACTGTAATACAATGGATACTACTTTATTAGATTGCTGCCAACTGTGCATATGTCACATTATTCATTAAAAGTAACCTGTACTGTCATTATCAGGGTATTGTCAAGATGGGAGCTGTTGACGCAGACCAACACAAGTCCTTGGGCGGCCAGTACGGTGTCAGAGGCTTCCCCACGATCAAAATCTTTGGCGCCAATAAGAACAAGCCAGATGATTATCAAGGTATCTCAAACCTTTAACCTTTTTTCCTGCTTAATTTGAAGACAGACTTGGTGACTCAGTGGTAAATGCTGGACTGATCATGTATTAAAATGATTGTTGCCCTCGTTGGAACAGGTTTGCCCTGAACTTCTGCTTTTGTCTTGCCATTTTTCTCCCGTGTCTTGTCTTCCTCAGGTGGGCGCAGCAGCCAGAACATCGTGGATGGGGCCCTGACGGCTCTTCGGTCTATGGTGAAGGACAGGCTGAGTGGCAGGTCTGGAGGCTCAGACTACAGCAGAGGGGTACAGTATAACACTCAAGACTTGAGCAACCACTCCCAAATAATGGGAGTTTTGGGTAATCCCAAAATATTATGGGAGATTGTTAACTGTTAAGTGTCCCATTTCCCTTGCTATATTCAACTAGGTCTAACAGGAAAACTAGATTTACTGGCCACTAGGTTTAATAAAAAAGTGGCCCCAAAACAGGATCCATAAATCTGCTTTCTTTAATTCTCTAAAGGCAAGTTCTCATGCCTACTGAAACTTCATGTGTCTCTTTCATCTTCCAGAGCGGTGGCGGCAACAGTGGTGGAGGCAGTAAGAAGGATGTATTGGAGCTAACAGATGATAACTTTGAAAAGCTTGTGCTGGACAGTGGGGATGTGTGGCTGGTGGAGTTCTTTGCACCCTGGTGTGGACACTGCAAGAAGTGAGTTTTTCCCCACATAATGACTTATACTTTCCTACTGCACAACTAGCCATGAATTTCACACACACTAAGCTTGTCTGTTATTTACTATCATCATTGGTAAATGTAAATGCAACAAATTTTGTCAAAATACAAGAGAAATGTTTGAGGATGTTACTCAAGGACATCACCAGGAGGCAGCGCTGTAGTTATACAAAACCAATGACAGACTCACTCTTGTGTGGGTTGTCTGTGATTTTAAACAATCATTATTGCGCTCTAACCTCCAGTCACTTGTGTGTGTCAACAGCCTGGAGCCTGAGTGGGCGGCCGCCGCCTCTGCCGTCAAGGAGCAGACTAACGGCAAGATTCACCTGGGAGCTGTGGATGCCACTGTGCACCAGGGCCTGGCCAGCCGCTATGGGGTGAGCAGGAACATCTCAAACAACCATGACCCCTAACAAAAATATTATTTAATAAATAATAATAATAAAATATATATATATATTTCTGTCTTTCATTATTGCAGTCATTTTGTTTTTACCTGCTTCTTCTTCTAAGTATAGCACTTTTCCATGAGTGCATCTGTTATCGCTAGATCATGATCAACTATGGTCACCATAGGGTAGCAGTGTGAGAGCAGGACTGATGTTGAAACAACGTTCTGTGTATGCAGATCCGTGGGTTCCCCACAATTAAGATCTTCCGTAAGGGGGAGGAGCCTGAAGACTACCAGGGTGGGCGGACACGATCTGATATCATCGCCAGAGCTATGGAATTGTTCTCTGACAATGCCCCTCCTCCTGAGTTGCTGGAGGTGAGTGGACAACAGAAGACATCTGTGCATGCATCAACCATGACTCGGCTCAAAACAATGATACTTTATACATACAGTGTCTGACTGACACGAGGGTTTGTGTGTGTATCAGATACTTGACGGGGACATCCTGAAGAAGGCCTGTGATGACTACCAGCTCTGTGTTATTGCCGTGCTGCCACACATCCTGGACACAGGTGAGATGTCCCTATAGTAATGCCGGTTAGATATGTGTTAAATATACTGGCATCAGTCCTTGGTAGATGCTCGAGACTTTTATATTGTTTTTGCCTTCAAACAGGCGCAGCCGGCAGGAATGGATATTTGGAGGTGATGATGAAGATGGCTGAGAAGTACAAGAAGAAGATGTGGGGGTATTGATTGTCACAGGGATCTCTGCTTATGATGCACAATGCTTATTATAGACTGGTAGTTAGACTCTTGTTTGAGCACGATTGTAATCTTCATGCTTCTCTTTCTCTCTCATCCATAGCTGGCTGTGGACAGAGGCCGGTGCCCAAATGGACCTGGAGTCAGTACTGGGCATTGGAGGGTTCGGGTACCCCGCCATGGCAGCCATCAACGCCCGCAAGATGAAGTTTGCATTGCTGAAGGGCTCGTTTAGTGAAACAGGCATTCACGAGTTCCTCAGGTAGGGACTGCTGTTCACTCAGTTAAAAAGGACATATCAGTTGTAAGTCCTTGGTTTGTTTCTTTTAATTTTCTATTTTCTTCTCCGCTGGTCAGGGATCTCTCTGTTGGACGTGGCTCCACTGCTACAGTGGGAGGCGGGGCGTTGCCAAAGATTCACGCTGTTAAACCATGGGACGGTAAAGACGGAGAGGTGAGTGCAGAACGTTTTAAGACTAAGGATGGGTGATGATTTTATAGCTCTCTCTTTTGTTTGACAAATTAGCTAATCTATATTAAAATTTGCCTTTCCAATAATCTTTTTTGTTCATTATTGGTCACCTATAATCCCATGTAGATTTTATTAACAAAGTTTCTGAATATAAATTGTGACAAGGACCTTTCTCTTTATTGATATTCTGGTAACATGCCTTTTCTCATTAGTCTCATCCTCTCTTCTGTCATCCACAGCTTCCTGTGGAGGACGACTATGACCTCAGCGACGTGGATCTAGATGAGGATTTTGGGAAGGACGAGTTGTGAGCCCATCATTAAAAAAAATAGATCCAGTTTGATCTAGTATTGTCTAGCTCAGCGTTACCCATCTTCTTCCTCTCCTGTGGACGAAGCGGAGGCTGGGTCGCTCTGTTACTGAAATGCTCCAGAAGAGACACAGTCACCTGCAGCTTCTCCCGTCATCCTGTCTGTCAGAGGGTGGGGGGGAGCATGGCATACCCTAACCAATTTATTAAACATGGCTATTCAGTGGAACTGTCTTCTCTTTAATTTAATCACACACATAATCTTAGATCGGGATCTAATCCAATTTCACTCTCATTTCACGCCCGGCCTGATATTACTTAAAAAAACATTTTTGTTGATGGTGATAATGTTGGTGAATTGAAATTGTCTGTGCAGGACAGGGGATGCTGTCGGACTCCTTGTGTAGATTTTTCTTACACAACTTTATTTCAATTGTGTTAAAGCAAAATGAAATTTTTGTTACAAAAATAAAGAGAATAAAAACATCTTCACTTCATTATTTATGTAAACTGCTACATGGTGGGGGAAACTATGAGCTCATGCAAGACCTAAACACAGCTTTCCTTACCAAGAACTTGGTACACTCTCCTGATAGTTGATGGAACCGAGTTGATGGAACCTATTTAACTTGTAAAGCCTTTGACAAATAAATCTATGCAAAAGTGTGGGGGGGGGGGGGATGTGATAAATTCTGGATGGATGTTCATGTATGGTGCGCCATCATGAATATTAATGCAAATTCCCCACCTACATATTTTCACTAGAAATCATTTTTTGAAAATATGAAGGGGTGGGCTAAAGCTGAAATTAAGTTACTTTTAACCATACTGTAGTTGTTTCTCAAGACAATTGTAAGTCATGTTTTTAGTTTGTTATCACTGAAACCAAGGTTAACCTTTTTTGGTAAAAATGTTAACATTACTCCTTGCATTCCATATGTGATAGTGTTATTTTCCGGTCGTCCACACCAGTAAAGTTTGGATGTATGGATCTAAATAATTGGAAAAACAAGCTTGTTCTTTTCTACATAATCATTATAAATCCAAACCCAGAAATATGGCACAAACTCTCTGGGAGAGACAACTTCAGTAAGGTAAGAGGTGAGTAGTGTTTCTTTGAGTGACATATGAAAGTAAAATCATTATACAGATTTAGATGCTTTTCCTCTTTCCGGTAATACTTGGTAGTGTAATACATACAGATATTAGATATGGCACTTCACTTTGACTAAATTCAAGTTAAGAAAGAGCCCTCAGAATAGAACATTATCAAGGATATTAGTTGTAGAAGCGCACTTGCAGCAGTGCAGTTATATGAACAAAGAACAGTACTTGATGTAGAGTGAATTGTGAACCAGGGCACTGGCAGATATGAGGACCTTAATAATGTATACATTTGAAGCGACATTGAATGTGCACATAAAATGGCTACCAGGGAGGGGGTGTTATGATGATGAATGGTAAATAAAACACCAAGTCTGATTACTACAACTGTATATGTGTGTGTTGGTGAGGGGGTTAGTCAGTCCAGCATTCCTTCAGAACTGATGAGAGGTTCCCTGATCAGACTACAGCAGCCGAACAATAGAGGGGTCACTCTTGGCTCCTTTGATGAACTCCTCCAGAGACAGACGTCCTGGAGAACAAGATTGTCACATTGTAGATGCCCCTTCCATGTGATAAACTTGTCATTCCAGGATTATACAAACTATAAAGGGGTGACAGATTGGAAAGGCTCAAAAAATTCAATGTCCATCTGTCTGAAGATCTTATCTGTTCGTTTCTCTGGTGTTGATTCATCCTCAGGCATCTTCATCACTGACGACACCATCTTGTAGATTGCCTATGGTGGTAAAATTGGCTATCCTTATAATTTGTGAATGAGTCACATTGACAGATCACATAATAGATCCTTCTCGCCATTGCAGTCAGAAACATCACATGGGCTTGAGTAAAATAAAGTATTTTGAGCCAACTGCTATTACAGCAGCCATATGCCTCAGGGACACTTTATTAAAAAGGCATGTTTATTTAGGTTGCCTGTATCACCTACCACAATGGTCTGGGCTAATACTGATATGGAACCGGCTGCCAAATTTGGTCACATTGGTGGTAGAGTAAATAAAGTCACAGTGATAAAGAGCCCATAAAAATAGACAGTTTAACCGTTTTGTGGTTACGAACACCTGTGTGGAAAACAGGAATAACATAAGTCTTTTGCTTTCCTTTCTTCATTGCTATATAATTACAACTGCACTATTCTGAGAATCGTGAAAATGACCCTACGGCATTCTCAATAAAAAAAAAAAAAACATATTTACATAAAGCCTACTGTATAAAATCAAGCTAAATGTAGAAAGAGATGTGGCAGTATGAGATGTGGGTAAAGGGTCAGGATACAGGTTAGGGTATGTTTTAACCGTGTTTTTTTCAGTACAATTGTCACAGGCAGAACCCAGAAACAAGTTTGTTTTGGGGGGGGGGGGGGGCAAAAACCACAAAACATATGTTTCCCACAGATTAGAAAGCAAAAAGCAAAAATGTCCCTGCACTGTAAAATGTTACCAGGATTTAACAATATTTAACTGCAATATTTCACAATAAATCATCGTATTATAACTTTGCAGGCTTTAACTGCAATAATCCCAATATCATGTTGTAATGCAGAATTTACTGTGAAATCAATGTAGACACAGTAAGTTACTGTGAAAGAAATGATACCGGGATTTCACAGCATTTTGTTGGGTTATTTCACAGTAAAATACTCTTTTCAAATCATCCTTTGAAATAACCCAGTACATTACTGTAAAACTTGAATTGCACTTGAACTGCGCTGCATTGTGGGATCAAGAAGAGACAGGTGGATACAGCACACAATAGAAGAGCTCGAAGGTACACTCAGAAATGGCATAGTTTATTACATCTATTTGATTTTATTTAAAGTCATTTTCTCAAAATGTATTCATAAAAATTCCTTAGAATGAGCATAAGTCTGTTATTTCTTAAATATATTCAACATAATCAATTAAAATATACTATAATGTTTTAAATATGGCTAGCTGTGTAATAAGCAACATTCAAAACTCGTATGAGATTGGTTTACATGCAATTTTCAGGAAGTGAAATAGTTTTGAGGTGGAAATGACGTCAGTTTTCGCGCTTTCCCAACCGTTTCTCTTTTCCACCATTTCACCTCGGTGCTGCCTGCCAGGATCGTGACTTTTGCTCTGTAACGGTAAACTATCTGCAGTCATCCAATTTAGCTGCTAGTAATCTCTGTGCGTACTTATGTTTTACTTGTGCAGTTAATACCGTACTTCACTGATTTGAATAATCCAGTAAACCCGTCATGATTGCAAACATTTTCGTCTAGTTTGATGGCTAGCTTAGTCTCACATGGTCGATGCTTCAGCTAGGGTGGCTAATTTGCAGCTGGCGTCAGTGAAATAGGAACATCGAGTATGTTGCCTCAGCTAAAGATTCGTAGCAAGTACTGTTCAAATTATACATACAACTTTGTAGGTTTTTGCCAGCTCCAAATTTAGGATGAACTATTAGCTAACTCTGCTGTGGGTCAGCGTATTTTTATAGCTAAGTATTAACATTGGAGTGAACTAGTGTTGCACAGTAAACCTGTACTAAAAAGAGACACTCGCTACATAGTTTCAGTGTCCCTGTGCATACATAGGAGACCATCACTGCAAAAGAGCTGCAGTTCCGGTGCAGACAGGAGAACCTAGCAGAACGCCATCTCTGTAGCACTCCATCTCCAGTCCAGAACCCGGGGTCCTGAAGTCTCGACTCTTACGATACTCAACGATGCGATGTTAATATACCTCTCTGATCTAACGAGTCTGGCTAACTGTCGTGACCTCTCAGGTGGGCTATGGCTGCGATGGAGAGCTGGAGAGATGGTTGTTCTGCTAGGTTCTCCTGTCTCTGCACAGGAACTGCAGATCTTTTGCAGGGATCGTTAATGAGCCTAATGACGAATCATGGTCAGAATTATGATGGCCCATGCTACACCCCCTACAATGGAAGCCAATTCCAGGTTGATGGTAAACAATATAAAACAGTACATTGGAAGTCCAAAAGTTAAATTGTTGGATTTAATAGTGAATTTAATACTTGTTATCATTATTAAAAAGTTAAAATGAGTTTTGTCTTTGTTGTCTTTGTTCTTACTTTGACTTTTAATTTAGCAAATCCAAAGCACGTTTGTGTGGTAAAATCACAGTTAACAAGTCAAATTTGCAGTATTTTGCAGTGTTATTTAAATTGTAAATGTACAGTAAATTACTGGCTACTACTTGCATTACTTTTACAGTAAAAAACATAGAAATACAGACAATCATAGTAATTTATATACAGCAAGACGATGTAATTCTACAGCAACATACTGCTATATCACAGTAATCCAATGGCATGACAACTGTGAAGTTACATTATACCGCTGTAGTTGCATTGCATTTTACTGTGAAATGTTTACAGTTCATTATTGTGAAACGTGCAATACATTACTGTGAAATATTTATAATAAATTACTGTAAAATTACTGTGAAAGTAATGCAACTAGTAGCCAGTAATTTACTGTAAAGTTACAGTGAAATATTTTACAGTGTGTACTTACTGTAAGTCGCTCTGGATAAGAGCGTCTGCTAAATGACTAAATGTAAATTTGTGGTGGTGGTGGGGTTGCCCCGTATCTGACCGGGGGGGGATTCAAAATAATTCCTTTGTTAATCATTCGTTACACAGAACGTTATTATATGAAATATTAATCAAAAATGATTCACACCTTCACAAAATCCCCACGCCCAACCCAAAATCCCCACGTTTAACACCCTTTTCAAAATTCACACCCCATTCAAGTCCTATCTGCCAGAAACCGAAGAATAGAAATTAGTTCCCTTGTCCTGAGACCTGCTTTCTTACCTGCCTGTTTCTACATCTGTTTGTCCACCTCACCTGTTGCTTCAGCTGGCTCTCTCACAGCAGCATGTTTAGGGTGACCAGACGTCCTCTTTTACCCGGACATGTCCTCTTTTCGAGACTTAAAAAATGCGTTCAGCAGGGATTCCAAAATTGTCCGGGATTTTGCCTCCTCGTATATTTGTGTCCTTATAAGTTTTGGAAAGGGTATATCCCTTACGTCCCACCTTCTTGCGCGAGCTCTGACTGAAGAGAGAACTGTCATTTTGATCAGATAATGCGGCTGCAATACACGACCAGCACCAAAAAAGTACAAATGTGTATCGATATCCTTCTCAATTACACTAAATTGTTAGTTTACTTGCTGTGCCAACTAGCACTAAATCCCATTTTTGTATGTCACTTTGTATAAAAGCATCTGCTAATCTCAATGAATACAATGTCTAAGAGTCTTATGACTCATGAATTTTCCATTAAAATATGACAATTCTATCAATGGACATCTATACCTCCTGGGGACACAGACCAAATCAAGACCCATCTAACACGGCACATAATACCCAAACCCAAATATTCTAATTCATGTAATTCTTCAATGTATTGAATCAAACCACTATAACCACTCCTGACTTGTTTCAGTTTTTTTTATTCAAATAATGATGCCTACACTTTTAAGTAATTGTAGGCCGATACATGCTATTATTGTATGTTCTAAAAGTAGCAACAAATAACAATTGTTAATAACAATAATAGTCTGATTTTAACCTTTTTATATTTAGCTGAGACATCTTTAACCTCTCCCTCAGCCTGTCTGTACTCCCCACCTGCTTCAAGAGGACCACCATCGTCACTGTGCCCAATAACACCAAGGTCACCTGCATGAACGACTATTGCCCGATAGCACTGACTTCTGTCATCATTAAATGCTTTGAGCGGCTAGTCAAAACATTCATTTGCTTCTCGCTGCTTCCCACCCTGGACCCTATGCAGTTGCATACTGGTAAACAGGTCTACAGACGATGCCATCACCCTGACTATGCACACCGCTCTCTCCCGCCTGGACAAAGGAATACGTATGTGAGGATGATGTTCATTGACTACAGCTCAGCATTTAATACCATCATCCCCTCCAGACTCGTCTCCAAGCTTGTGGACCTGGGACTAAGCACCTCCCTATGCAAGTGGATCTTCAACCTCCTGATTGGGAGACCACAGGTGGTGAGAGTAGGTGAGCGCACCTCACCGCATGCTTCTTCAAGTCAGCTGCAAGCATGTCAGCTACTTCAGGTTCCTCAGGGTGAACATCAGCAATGATCTCACGGACACTGTGGTTAATGATGCCCGGAAACGCCTCTTCTTCCTGAGGAGACTGAAGAAGTTTAGCATGGACTCAGTCATCCTCACTAACTAAATGCACAATAGAGAGCATACTGACTGGTTGCATTACAGTGTGGTATGGGAGCTGCACAGACAGGGACCGCAAGGCCCTACGTAGTGTGGTCAGGTCTGCTGAGTTCATCATCGGCAGGAAGCTCCCAGCTCTACAGGACACCTACCACACACGATGCCTCAGGAAAGCTGGCAGGATTCTAAGAGACTGTTACCACCCATCCTTCAGTCTTTTTACCCCGTTGCGTTCTGGCGGGCAATACCGAAGCATTCGGTCTCACACATGTAGACTGGAAAATACTTTCTTTCCAAGGGCCATCAGGCTTCTAAATGGACATTGATATGGACACTGATACACTTCTCACTAGTCACTTTACTAGTCACTTTACACTCTTGATAGAGTGATTTAGGAGTTCAGCAAATTATATTGTCCAACAATTGAAAGCAGGCACAAGGACAAGTAACTTTAAATGCAAAAACATTGTTTATTATCGAAATAGTAAGACAATCAATAGTCCTACATAATGACAATGTAACAAAATCAATACAGAAACAAACGCTACATTCAGAGCAACCAATAACAAAGGTATTTTATATGCAAATAAACCTAGCGCACCTAACGCACTTGAGCAATTAGGCCAATCAAACTCAGTGATCGGTTTAGCTTCTCCTTTTGTAAACCCATCCTGCATACTAAAATAGCGACGCCGGCTGTATGAAAGAACAATTGCCTGACACATACAAATTCAAATGGACCCTCACCGGTACTTGGTGGCTGCAGCCCAGCTAACACAGTTACGTTGCCCTTACGTTGCTGCAACGTCACTCGATGACCAAACATACGTTGCCGCAACGTCTTTGGCGACGTTGCGGGACTGTGCAACTGTGGGACGCCAGAACATAACCGCAACGTAATCTTCTGACGTTGCCAGTCCGTAACCGCGACCTCCTAGCAACGTAAATTGTGACGTTGCCAGTCCGTAACCGCGACCTCCTAGCAACGTAAATTGTGACGTTGCCAGTCCGTAACCGCGACCGCCTAGCAACGTAATCTTCTGACGTTGCCAGTCCGTAACCGCGACCTCCTAGCAACGTAAATTGTGACGTTGCCAGTCCGTAACCGCGACCTCCTAGCAACGTAAATTGTGACGTTGCCAGTCCGTAACCGCGACCGCCTAGCAACGTAAATTGTGACGTTGCCAGTCCGTAACCGCGACTTCCTAGCTACGTAAATTGCGACGTTGCCAGTCCGTAACCGCGACCTCCTAGCAACGTAAATTGTGACGTTGCCAGTCCGTAACCGCGACCGCCTAGCAACGTAAATTGTGACGTTGCCAGTCCGTAACCGCGACTTCCTAGCAACGTAAATTGTGACGTTGCCAGTCCGTAACCGCGACCTCCTAGCAACGTAAATTGTGACGTTGCCAGTCCATAACCGCGACCTTCTAGCAACGTAAATTGTGACGTTGCCAGTCCGTAACCGCGACCGCCTAGCAACGTAAATTGTGACGTTGCCAGTCCGTAACCGCGACCTCCTAGCAACGTAATTTGGTGACGTTGCCATTCCGTAACCTCGACCTCCTAGCAACGTAATTTGGTGACGTTGCCGGTCCGTAACTGCGACGTTAATTAAGTCTATTAACCTAATTTCATATGCAGACCTCATTTGACCAAAATGCTACTTGTTCTTGTATAATAGGCTACATGGTAGCCAACTTTAGGAGGACTATGTTTGTGTGATGTGTAGCCTAACTCAAGCTAATCATAAACGAGGCAGCATTTCCATGTAACATTCAGTCATTTTATTTCAAACAAAGTGCCAAACAGTGAATTAAAATCTTCTGCCGGTCCCCACTACAGGTCCTGTCTGTTGGCCCTGACAATGAAGCACAAAATAAGTTAGTGTCCTATCAACATAATTGCACATGTGAAAGGGGCTATCCAAGTCATAAAAAATCACATCTAAAATAATTTACATCATCAAAAAACATATTATGTGATTCTAGTTTTTTGTCACATAGCCATGTGGAAGGTTGGATATGGAAGCTGCAATCATGATTTATTCACCTGGCTTGATTTGAATGGGCTGCCAGGGCGTGTTTGAGTGTCTAGGGAGTCAGATGGCTGAGCGGTTAGGGAGTCGGGTTATTAATCAGAAGGTTGTTGATTCGATTCCCGGCCGTGCCAAATGACGTTGTGTCCTTGGGAAAGGCACTTCACCCTACTTGCCTCGGGGGGAATGTCCCTGTACTTACTGTAAGTCGCTCTGGATAAGAGCGTCTGCTAAATGACTAAATGTAAAATTTTAATGTCTCTGCTATGAGGAGCTCCACATCCTTCTCTCCCAGTCCCGTCTTCCACTTCATCACAGCGTCTGCAATTAGAAGTTATGAACAATCACCGCCGCTACGCCAAGCGTCTGCAATCTCTGCCGCCGCTACGCCAAGCGTCTGCAATCACGGCCGCCGCTACGCCAAGCGTCTGCAATCACTGCCGCCGCTACGCCAAGCGTCTGCAATGTCTGCCGCCGCTATGCCAAGCGTCTGCCATTATGTGGTAAGTTAGCTATAACCGGTCTTAAGTTGGCAACTGTAGGCTAAGTGGCTGGCTAGCTATCAATGGGGAACATAATGAAAGTGCATCTTCAGTGTGGCTGTTTCAGCTAGCTAGTGTTGAGCTGTATTGGCAGACCTGAATTAGACTCAAAAATTACCATAGAAAATTTTGTGTGTAAATATAGTTTTAAGCAAGTTTTCATGTCATGTTTGATATGTATTAATTTTGTATTGTATGCATCACATTCTAGTTATGTTTTCAGTGTTGTAAACTGTAGCTATATTTGCTGGTTTTATGGCCTAGAATTTTGTCGTGCCGAGGCCCAAAATGTGTTTACATATTCTCTTGTCTTGCAAAGGCTTAAGGCCGATTTATACTTCTCCGTTTTTACGGAGACGGACACAGGGAACGCCCTCTCCGACGAGGAATTCCCTCTCCGTGCCCTCTCCGAGCCCCTCGGAGAGCTCTACGTGCACCTCCTAATTTTCCTGACTATCCGTCTGTCCGTCCGTCATTTTTCGGATACCCCTTGGCTGTGATAGGTCCGTATTAAGAACCGCTTGCGTCAGGGGCGGGGTTTCTGTGATAAACAGGACGAACAGAATCCTTTGACCGCCATTGCTGTAAGTTTTTACAATTCATATTTCAGCTAAACAGTACATGTAAATCAGCATCTGAATTAAAATGTGACGAGAAATGGGCAGTGTCGTTGCTGAAAATGTGCGTATTTTATTGATGAAACGGCTAATTTGTACATTTGCTCCGACTTCTCGATAACCTAGGTAAATAAACACTCGACGACGACTTACAAAAAACCGTTGCGCCACCTACTCTTCTGGCGGTGAATTGTTTTCAGCACCCACAGCCTTCGGAGTACTATAAATTCAACCAATCCTTCCGACTCCGTCCGTCTGTCCGTAACGGAGTCGGAGAAGTATAATTCGGCCTTTATTTGGCTTACTGCAGCCTCCAAGTACTGGTGATGGCCCATTTGAATTTGTATGTGTCAGGCAGGTTCTTTCATATAGCCGGCATCGCTATTTTAGTATGCAGGATGGGTTAACAAAAGGAGAAGCTAAACCGATCACTGAGTTTGATTAGCCTCCTATACTTGCTCAGGTTAGGTGCGCTAGGTTTATAAAATAAGGTAGCATTTGTTTCTGTATTGATTTTGTTACATTGTCATAATGTATTGATTATCTTACTATTTTGAGAATAAACAATGTTTTTGCATTTAAAGTTACTTGTCTTTGTGCCTGCTTTCAATGTTTGTACAATAGAATTTGCTGGAGTCCTAAGTCACTATCAAGAGAGAGCCCTTTTATGTGTCCCTGACAAACAAAAGGTGAATATGAGTTGTATGTGCTGGTTTTAAATGTAATACCATTTCATGTATTTTAAGTTGTTTTGTGTCCACAGGAGGATTGGTTTTCACCATTGTTCTACCATTTAGTCTGATTGTTAGCTGAGTTCCAGTTCAAGTCTTTTATTGTTAGATGCACAGAACAACACAAGGTCAGACTGGGTGCTGAAATTCTTAGGACACGACAACGCAAAGCAACCTGGCATAACATAACATATAAGTACTATTAATATAGATTACATCTATGATAAGAAAATAAAATAACAACTCCTAAATATACAAAATAATATACAATACAGTATACTGTAATAATACACATATTAACCTATACTAACCGTAATAACCTATACTAACCTAAAAACAAGTGGGGTAACAATTAGTGCAATATTGCTGATGTAATGCAACCAGTAGCTGAAAGTGACAGTTTGTAAAGTGGCTAGTGAGAAAGTGGTGAGAGTGTATCAGTGTCCATTCAGAAGCCTGATGGCCCTTGGAAAGAAAGTATTCTCCAGTCTACGTGTGCGAGACCGAATGCTTCGGTATTGCCAGCCAGAAAGCAACGGGGTAAAAAGACTGAAGGATGGGTGGTGGTAACAGTCTCATAGAATCCTGCAAGCTTTCCTGAGGCATCATGTGTGGTAGGTGTTCTGTAGGGCTGGGAGCTTCCTGCCGATGATTAACTCAGCAGACCTGACCACACTATGTAGGGCCTTGCAGTCCCTGTCTGTGCAGCTCTCATACCACACTGTAATGCAACCAGTCAGTATCCTCTCTATTGTGCATCTGTAAAAGTTAGTGAGGATGACTGAGTCCATGCCAAACTTCTTCAGTCTCCTCAGGAAGAACAGCCGTTTCCGGGCAGCTTTAACTACCGTGTGAGCAGACCAGGTGAGATCATTGCTGATGTTCACCCCGAGGAACCTGACGCAGCTGACCTGCTTGCAGCTGACCTGAAGCAGCATGCTCCACCTCCTGCCGCCTCCTATAGTCCACAATAATCTCCGTAGTCTTGCTGACATTGAGAGGTTATTGTCCTGGCACCATGATGTCAGGGTATCAACCTCCTCTCTGTAGGCTGACTCGTCACTGTCAGAGATGAGGCCCACAACTGTGGAACTGTGCGTTGCAAGGAGAGCAGGAGAGGGCTGAGCACACAGCCCTGGGGGGTGCCTGTGTTGGTGATCAGTGTGGATGAGGTGCGGTCACCGATTCTCACCACCTGTGGCCTCCCCGTCAGGAAGTTGAAGATACACTTGCATAGGGAGGTGCTTAGTCTCAGGTACACAAACTTGGAGACGAGTCTGGAGGGGATGATGGTATTGAATGCTGAGCTGTAGTCAATGAACAGCATCCTCACATACGTATTCCTTTGTCCAGGTGGGAGAGAGCGGTGTGCATAGTCAGGGTGATGGCATCGTCTATAGACCTGTTGGACCGGTATGCAAACTGCATAGGGTCCAGGGTGGGAAGTAGCGAGGAGCAAATGAATGTTTTGACTAGCCGCTCGAAGCACTTCATGATGACAGAGGTCAGTGCTATCGGGCAATAGTCCATATAAGTTATGAACAGAATCGGTGACAAAGGGCAGCCCTGGCGGAGTCCAACCCTCACCGGGAACAAGTTCGACTTACTACCGGCAATGCGGACCAAACTCTGGCACCAGTCGTACGGGGACCGAACAGCCCCGATCAGGGAGTCCGGTACCCCGTACTCCCGGAGCACCCCCCACATGAGCCCCCGAGGGACACGGTCGAACGCCTTTTCCAAATCCACAAAACATGTGTAGACTGGTTGGGAGAACTCCCATGCACCCTCCAGAACCCTGAAATCAGACTATTATTGTTATAACAATTGTTATTGTTGATTTATTTGTTGTTACTTTTAGAACATACCGTAATAGCATGTATAGGCTTACAAATACTTAAATGTGGAGGCATCATTATTTGAATTAAAAAAACTGAAACAAGTCAGGAGTGGTTACAGTGGTTTGAATCAATATTGAAGAATTAAATGAATTAGAATATTTGTGTTTGGGTATTGTGTGCCGTGTTAGATGGGTCGATCTGGTCTGGGTTCCCAGGGGGTATAGATGTACATTCATAGAATTGTCATATTTTAATGGAAAATTCTTGAGTCATAAAACATTACATTAAGTCATTTAGCAGATCCTCTTATCCAGAGCGACTGGATAAGACGCTTAGACATTGTATTCATTGAGATTAGCATACGCTTTTATATAAAGTGACATACAAATATGTGATTTAGTGCTAGTTGGCACAGCAAGTAAACTAACAATTTAATGTAATTAAGAAGGATATCGATACACATTTGTACTTTTTTCTCTCCAAACTATCATATTCCTACTCAACGTAACGATAACATAGGCAATCTGACAACTTTGATTGGGGACTGGGCTGTGAGGAAAGGCAAAAACCAATGACAGCTAGCCTGCTGAGCCAGCCAGTTGCACAGTTTACTGAAGGCTTTTAAAACTATAGTTACAAAGTAAAAACTAATGGGTGAAACTTCTTGGTTAGTTACAACTTTGAATTGACAAAATTGACAACAGATGTTAAGAAACTTGACTTTAATCAAAGGATCGCATCACTTTTCAATTTGAAGCAGTAAATCCAACACTATGGGTAATCTTTTGAATGGTCACTTCCGGTTCACTTCAGGTCTCACTAGATGATAATACATTTAGATTTATGCATTTAGCAGACGCTTTTATCCAAAGCGACTTCCAAGAGAGAGCTTTACAAAAGTGCATAGGTCACTGATCATAACAACGAGATAGACCCAAACATTGCGGGTAGCCAAAACATGAAGCGTACATTGTGAAAACCAAATGAGTCCCAAAGGGAAGAACCATAAGAGCATGTAGTTAAACAAGTTACAATTAACCCTTGTGTTATCTTCGGGTCATTCTGACCCATCAGTCATTGTGACCCACCGTCGTATTGTGACAAATTTACCTCATACAAAAACAAAGTGAAGCATTTTCTTTTAACTGTCGGGCTGTCTCAGACCCCCCACATTGGAATGGTTAAAAGAAAATTATTTGTATTTGTTTTTGTATTGGGTAAAATTGGGTAAACACAACGATGGTTCGTTATGAACCTTTGGGTCATGTGACCCGAAGGCAGCACGAGGGTTAAACAACATGAACCTCAAAAGTGCAAGGGTGTACCTGTGGAAAAAAAGCAAGCAACAAAAATATATTTCACAGCGAGTACAATACTTTTAAGTCAGTTACAACTAACCAACAAGAACAACAA
Organism: Osmerus eperlanus; assembly: GCF_963692335.1. Classification (NCBI taxonomy): domain Eukaryota; kingdom Metazoa; phylum Chordata; class Actinopteri; order Osmeriformes; family Osmeridae; genus Osmerus; species Osmerus eperlanus. Next base: position 15,648,943 of record NC_085025.1, read on the forward strand.
GTCTCTCAATAAGAGTCATTGTGATCCTGGAGGAAACATCAGGTCCAGCCAATCATTCCTAAGTAGCGTTGTACTCCCGGAACAAGTGCGTCTTGAGCCTTTTCTTGAAGGTGGGGAGACAGTCAGGGTCTGTGATGGAGGTGGGGAGTTGATTCCACCATTGGGGGGCCAGACAGGAGAAGAGATTGTGCTGGGACTGGGCGCTCTTAAGCGGTGGGACCACCAGACGGTTGTCAGAAGAAGACCGTAAGTGGCAGGTGGGGGTGTAAGGCTGGAGCATAGACTTGATGTAGTCGGGTGCAGTCCCGTTCACCGCTCGGAAGGTCAGTACCAGGGTCTTGAATCTGATACGGGCCATGATGGGAAGCCAGTGGAGGGAGATGAGGAGCGGGGTAACATGGGAGCGTCTGGGTAGATTGAAGACCAGACGGGCTACCGCGTTCTGAATCCTCTGGAGAGGGTGGGTTGCGTATGCTGGGAGACCGGCGAGCAGCGAGTTGTAGTAGTCCAACTTTGAGAGGACAAATGCTTGGACTAGCACCTGGGTGGAATGCTCAGACAGGTATCTCCTGATCTTCTGGATGTTGTAGAGGGTGAATCTACATGACCAGGAGACTGCAGCAATGTGGGCTGTGAGGGAGAGCTCGTCATCCATGGTCACCCCGAGGTTCCTGGCAGAGGATGAAGGGGTCACCGTCGCAGATCCCAGGGTGATTGAGAGATCGTGGGAGATGGAGGGTTTGGCCGGGATGATGAGGAGTTCTGTTTTGGCGAGGTTCAGCTGGAGGTGGTGCTTGGTCATCCAGGCGGATATGTCTGTGAGGCAGGCCTCGATCCTAGCTGAGATCCCCGGATCGGTCGGGGGGAACGACAGGTACAGCTGTGTGTAGTCAGCGTAGCAGTGGTAGGAGAATCCATGGGAGGTGATGATTGGTCCAAGCGAGGTGGTGTACAGGGAGAAGAGGAGGGGTCCAATGACGGAGCCCTGTGGGACACCAGTGGAGAGCTGGCGGGGGCCTGACACTTTGCCTCCCCAGAACTCCTGGTAGGATCTTCCCGACAGGTAAGATGAGATCCACTGAACAAAAGTCTTCATATGAACTTGTGATTGAATCAGAGTATCACTTTTTGACCGGCGAATGTGTAAAGCATTATTTTAGTGTTAGCGATAAATTCGATTTGCTTTATAACAATCATTTTTGGAGATATGAAGTTGCCTTTGCACACGGTAACATGTTGTAGTGTCTTCCATCTTTGAGAAATAAACACCAGACTTGGTATGTCACGACTTTGAGTTGATTTCTCAAAGATTTGCTGAGATATGACTTCACTTCCTGTTTGGTGGCTTTTCTGCTGAATTTGATTGGCTGTACCGAACAAACGGTTGTGAGGATCAAAATTATTTTCGATAACTTTTGTGAGGCTTGGTCTGAAGATCATCTTTGGTAATTTTAAAGAAGATTTGACAAAAATTGTAGGAGGAGTAGGCTTTCAAAGGTTTTTGATAAAACCGGAAATGGCGGGAAATCTATATAACCGGAAATTGACGCCATAGGGTGTGTTGAACTCGTCTTGATCCAGGGAATCCAATGGTACCTCATTTTTGAAAATCGGTCATACGGTTCAAAAGTTACGTGTGTAAACACAAGTCCAACTTTGACCCGTTGGTGGCGCTAGAGTGCTCCAATGGGAGACATGAAACTTGGTGAATATAAAGAGGGGACTGTGCTTAATGAGTGTGCCAAATTTCACAACTTTTTACTATACGGTTCTAGGGGCTGCCATAGACTCCAATGGCAGAAGAAGTGTAAATATAGCTGCAGGCAGCAATGGCGGGTTCCTCCTCAGCATTGCAAACCATTACAAAATTGACATGACACAGACATGTATTTCATACATGTACACAACATTTCAAGACAATTGGATCAATGGCTGATTTGAAGTCATTTTTGTGGCCTGACACAAGCGTGTTGTGTCAGGCCACCTGTGCTCTGGTCAGGCCCATCATGCAGAGATCCATTCTTTAAAAGCTTTGATTACAACAATAACTTTATGAAAGTGAGGATACACTTCACTAAAGGAAGTGTGTAGGTTATGTACTACTACTGCTTGCTCTGCCCACACACTTTCCCCATCCATGCGGTTTCCCTCTATCCCAGCGCAGGTCATGCCAAGGCATAAATGCGGCAGCCGTATGAGTATTAGAAGTAGCCCAAAAAACATACCATACACAGTCACACTGTTTTCAAAACTGAAACTGGTTAGAAGACCATGGCTATTAGAACTCTACCTGAATTGAGCTCTCTCTAGAGTCTCAGTCAAACAACTGTCAAGAGTCATGTAGGGAACTGGACCAAGGTATAGCTAATGTCCAGCTGTTAGCAAGTGTACCTTGTGATGGTACAGCAGCTTAACAATACTTTGTCATGGTCAGACTCTCTGATCCCATTAAACTACACAACATGCACAATCAGGGTGACCAACAGTATTATCTTAAGTAAAAAACAATAACATTACACACATTTAAGTGAACGAACACAACAACTGAAATCCCTTGCACAGCTGTTGTAACCAAACTATTTTCCACAGCTATTTGCGTTTTTGGTGTGCACTGCATGCTGGGTACCCAAGGGCGCTGACGCTACAATATTTATTATCTATCTGTCTTCCGGCTGTGTAATATGACGAGATGCTAGCGATGCAAACATGAAAGCTTGTCTCGGGGGGTCATGCATGTGATCTCACTACAAGCTTTTGATTACACGTGAGGACTGTTAGCAAAGTATTTCTATTCGTGTTTTGTTAGTGATTGAATGGTAATGTCAGCTAGCTAAAAACAATGTTAGTTAGCTTGGCTAAAATGGTTTTCATAGCAACAGATATCAACAAATCAGATCAATCTAACTTTATTCAGAAGGGGGGGAGGGGTGGGAACATATAAACTAGAGGTGAAATGGTAGGCATTGTTCTGCCTTGAAGCTGCGTGCGCATCCTCATTGTTTGTAACCACCAACCCATCTATATGTAAAGATAACATCCAAGCTAGCAATTTCGCCAAATTAAATTTTTTACACCATATGTACTTCGTTATGGTTTTTGAGTCAAACAACTTGCTAAATGATTAAATGTCTGTTAAATGTCAAATCCAACTTTAAATGTATAAAAGAGAGAATTAAACCTAGAGGTTGAAAAGGCTACGTTTGTCTAAACTGACATGCACAAACTCAGAGCACTGAGTTTCAACATCCATGTACACATTTTGTCTCTATTTTTTACTCTACTCTTTAACGCATGACTATGTTTAACTTAATGTCAGCACCTCTCTGTCATCAATTGTCTCTGGAGTGGGGGATGGGGGCTTCTTATCCAACAAATTACATCCCTGAACTTTTAAAACATATCAATGGCCTACTACAATTGTAAACATCCTTTGGCCTTCCCATGCTGGGAAGAAAACTACAGTTTTTCTTTGATTAAACGTTGACCTTGAATAAACGCTGCACCAAAAATGAACATTGTGTAATAAATGGCACCTTCGATTAAACGCCTCCCCCAAAAAATCAGAAAACGGTTATTTAATTGGTTAAAACACAGTATTTATTACACAAGTAATTTACAAGTGTAGCATACTATTATCCCATGAAACACTGGCAGGCACAAGTGTCTTTCTTGCTACAGATTTATTTGAAGCTTTTTCTCCAAATCCACCGTTAAAACTAAACTCACGCTGTAATGAGAAAATAAAGACCACATTAGCTTAATATGAACATGCAATGACATGCGCAGCATGTAAATAACATTCACCAAAGTCAAATACAGACACAAAACAACATACTTTGTTGGCTGCATGCTGTAGCCTACACAAGGGAATCGAGGTTTCCTTAGATTGCTAACAACCTCTATAACAACCTTAAACTTATCACTTAGAGTGAATGTGCATAAAGCTCCAGGACCTGACAACATCCCTGGCTGTGTTCTCAAGGCCTGTGCTCCTGAACTGGCAGGTGTTCACTGACATCTTTAACCTCTCCCTGTCGCAGTCTGTCGTCCCCAATAGGTTCAAGGGGGCCACCATCATCCCAGTCTCTAAGAAACCATCAGTGAACTGTCTCAATGATTACCGCCCTGTTGCCCTGTTGTGATGAAATGCTTTGAGACGTTAGTCAAAGACCACATTACATCCTGCCTGTCACCTGCATTAGACCCACTCCAGTTTGCAAATAGGCCGAACAGGTCTACAGATGATGTTGTAGCTTTGGCCTTGAACACTGCTCTCTTTCACTTGGATCAGAACAACATATACGTGCGGATGCTCTTCATCGACTTCAGCTCCGTTTTCAACACCATAGTACCATCAAGGCTCATCATAAAACTACAGGACCGGAACATCAGTCCTTCCATGTGCAGCTGGACAGGACACAGGCAGTACGGCTAGGTAACATCACCCCACCAGTCTAACACTCAGCACTTGTGCCCCACAGAGTTGTGTGTTAAGCCCACTGTTGTACTCTCTGTTCACCTATGGTGTGCAGCCACAAACAGCTCCAACACTATCATTATGTTTGCTGATGACACCACCATTATCGGCTGCATCAAGAATGGTGATGAGTCTGCCTACAGAGCAGAGGTGGCAACAATGACATCCTGGTGTCAGCATAACAGCCTGTTGCTTAATGTAGCAAAAACCAAGGAGTTGATAGTGGACTACAGGCGGCTGCAGGGAGAACATGCACCCATTCACATCGAGGGCACAGCTGTGGAGAGTCAAAAGTTTCAGATTTTTTGGTATCAACATCAGTGAGGATCTGAGCTGGACCACCATATTGGTGTGGTTACAAGGACAGCGAAACAGAGGCTCTTTTTTCAGCGGCGACTGTGGAAATTTGGCATGGACTGCACTATACTGACCAATTTTTACCGGTGCACCATTGAGAGCATACTGACTGGTGGCATTACAACATGGTTTGGCAACAGCACTGCCCAGGACAGGAAGACACTACAAAGAGTGGTCAAATCTGCACAGCGTATTACAAGGACTGCATTACCATCCATTCAGGACCTTTACAGCCAGCGGTGCAGGAGAAAGGCCAAGTGGATCATTTCTGACCCTAGTCATCCCTGCCACAGTCTTTTCTCCCTCCTGCCTTCTGGAAGGCGATACAAGAGTATAAGGTCCTGTACCAGCAGATACAGGGATAGTTTTCTCACACATGCCATCAGGATGCTGAACTGTCCTTGAAATATCTTTTTGCACTACAATTTTTCTTATTTTTTCTACCCTTTTTCTCCATTCTTTAGTATTTAATTTTTTTATTCTGCAAGTTGAACGGACATTGAGCACAAAGAATTTCATTACTTATAAATGCTGTTTATGAGTATATGATAATAAACTTGAAACTTTTATCAGAGCTTTAAATTGTCTGTGCTTCGCTTGCTGTTAGGTTGTCGACTCTCACTCATGAGCGTCCCAAAAGGCCTTCAAAATAAAGTCACGTAATAATTCTGAATACAATTATATAATTCTAAATTAAGACATTGCTTGAAAAAAAAAAATACATTATTATAATGCAATTGCGACAATTGCATTCAGGCCTATAGATAGTTACACATATTGTATACAATATGGCGAGGTAGCTGACTTAACCATTCCTGAATGTGCTTTTCATCAACACCAAGTTTGCGTGCTATAGATCTGTTGCTGGTGGTGAGTGCTTTCTGCACAGGTTTCTGTTTGAAAGCTAAAGTGTAAGAATGTTACGGCATGCTGCGTCAGATTTGTACACAAAGTAGAGACACGCGCGGCATACATTTTACACTGGGCTTTTGTTTGACTTCCTTGTCTATTCTGTGTTTGTCTATGGCTGCACTGCAGCTACAATTCACTGAATCTCTCTTACCAATTAAACGTTGCCCTTGAATGAACGCCACCCTCGAATAAACGCTGCACCACTAACTGCTCTATTAAAAGGGTTCACTATGAAGCAAACCATTCTAACAAAATAATAAAAACATTTACAATGATTTCAACAAGAAGTCTCTCTGACTTGACAACTCTCTAAACAAGCAACTTTCCAAAGCAATCTCTGAAACAGCTGACCAGTGTGGTAATTTTATGTTGACAACTAAACCGCTGATTGGAAGTGCGCGGCTGATTGCCAATCACGAGATAGGGAGACTGATAGCCAACCGCCAACAAACGCTGACTAGACCATACCTGCATGCAGCGAATAGAAAGAAAGAGGGGAGAAAAGAAAAAACACACAACCACAACTATACAGACTGAATTAGGACATTTTAAACATGGGTCCGTAACAAAGACGTTGTTAAAAATGCTCATTCACATTCATTTTTCTCAATTAATCTTATCACTTAAACACACTGGTTTAGCATTTTTTCCCACAAGGAAGTCTAACCTCAACAGTGGATCCTTGGTCCCTGGATCTCTTGCTGGAACATGGCATCTAAAAAACACATAGAAAAACCATCAAAAACTATGAAATGTAACATACCACACTACTGCTTAACAATTTCATAGTCTTACATTATCATAACTTCATACTCAACAGTTCTAGTATACAGACCTTTAAGAAAATATTGAAAGGGTTAGGATTCTCAAAACACCAATCTCTGTACTTAAAAAAAATATTTAGACATCCATTATTTACCTTTATTCAATTTACACTGTCTACATTCAAATTTAAGTCTGTAAAATGTAAACATAGAGAAACGGACTCGACTATAAATACAAATTAAGACCAATTGAGAACAATTTATCTTGCAAATGGTTTTTACTTTAAATTCATGTTTCACCAAAAGAATCATCACAGTTTAACACAAATAACCAAACCTTACTGTTAAAATACTGCCAAGCCACTGACTCACATTAGAAAATTAAAACAAATAAACATAGCCTAGAAGATGTACCTGTAGGTCAATTACATAATCAAGAGCATGGAGTAGGAATGGATGGATGACAAAATACCCCGCCGAGCCCAATCCATTAAATATTTCCTACCCATAAGTTAATTTCCTGAAATGCAATAATTCACCAACATTTTGACAATTTCATGCTCCAAACTTTGTGGGAACAGTTTGGAGATGGCCCCTTCCTGTTCTAACATGACTGTGCAACAGTGCACAAAGCAAGGCCCATAAACACATGGATGAGCGAGATTGGTGTGGACGAACTTGAGTGGCCTGCACACAGTCCTGACCTCAACCCAATACAACACCTTTGGGATGAATTAGAGCAGGGACTGCGAGCCAAACCTTCTTGTTCTACATCAATGTTGGACCTCACAAATGCACTTCTGGAAGAATGGTAAAACATTTCCATAAACCTCTTAAACCTTGTGGAAAGCCTTCCTAGACGAGTTGAAACTATTATAGCTACAAAGGGTGGTCCGACATCATATCCTATGGTTTAAGAATGAGATGTCACTCACGTTCATGAGCGTGTAAAGGCAACCGAGCGAATACTTTGGCAATTTAGTGTATAAAATTGATACAAATATAAAATGTTATCAAGAGATGGGAAATCGTGCAGCATAGTACAACATGCCGATTACAAACGTATTGTAGCTCTATAGGCTTTCAATGGAACTCCTAAACGATCAAACCATGAACCCAAACAAAGCTAGCAAGCAAAACAACCATGGTACCATTGCTACTTGTTTAATGCTAGGTAGCTCTATCTGTGCAGCAAACTAGGCTACCTAGCTACAGTTTGGAAAAGAATAACTTACGATGTGAAGACCGTAGAAATAGAACAACCCAACCGCATAGTTACGCACAGTATACAAATTTCAAACGCGTCTCACAGAAGCAAGTATAATGTTAAAGATTGTATGGCTTGCTAGCCTGTAATACTGCCTGTACAAAGAGAAATCCTTAGCTCAGCTAGCCTAGATAGATTAGCTGCTATCCTGTTTACAACAGTATAAAAGTCTTCAAGTTATCATACGAATACAAACGCTAAAATACATGTTTTGTACTGCCGTTGTAGGCTCTTATTACTCACTGTCAAATGTAACAATGAAAATCTCTGAGGGCTGCAGGAGTCTCGTCAGTCGTTGTCTTCAAGTCTTCTCCAACTATAAAATGGCCTTCTTCTTGTGCGTCGTACCAAGCTCGCGCGTGTGTCAAGGGGCTCTGGCCCCTTTTGTGTGTGAGAATGTGGAGCACGCGCGCACAGGAGCAAAGGGAGAGAGGATTTGGGGAAACAGCCCTAGAAATTAGCCAAGCATGCATGTTTCAAATATTCACTAAAAATCGAGTTTTCATGTTACAGTCAACTTTTTCTCAGATTTGTGTACTCAACATTCTCAAGAGTCTTCATATGAACTAGTGATTGAATCAGAGTATCAGTTTTTGGCCGGCGGATGTGTAAAGCATTATTTTAGCATTAGCAATAAATTCAATTTGCTTTATATCAATCATTTTTTGAGGTATGAAGTTGCCTTTGCACATGGTAACATGTTGTAGTGTCTTCCACGTGACATACCAAGTTTGGTGTTGATATCTCAAAGATTTGCTGAGATTTGACCAAACGTCCTGTTTGGTTGCTTTGTTGCAGATTTTGATTGGCTCTACCGGACAAACGGTTTTGAAAATCAGAAATCCCTACGATAACTTTTGTGAGGCTCAGTCTGGATATCATCTATGGCAATTTTGAAGAAAATTCGACCAAAAATGTAGGAGGAGTAGGGAAAAAACGCGTTTCCTTAATCTTTATTGTACAGAAAAATCCAATATGGCGGCCGTTATAGCTTCTTGAGGCTTTTTTATTCCTCATGAGAAATAAGGCATATGTAATGAATTTCAGAATTTTGGGACTTATGGCCTGCAAATGGCATCAATTTGAAAATTGACATATTGGGGCGTGGCCTGTAGCGCCACCTATTGTCTCACACGGCCCATGTTTGGTATGGTAGTTACTAATGGTCTGCAGTTTCAACATGCCAAATTTCACAACTTTTTACGGTACTGGTCTAGGGGCTGCCATTGACTCCCATGGGTAAAAAATAATAATACCACCAATAACAATAGGGTTCTCCTACCGGAGGAACCCTAAATATAGCTGCAGGCAGCAATGGCGGGTTCCTCCTCAGCATTGCAAACCATTACAAAATTGACATGACACAGACATGTATTTCATACATGTACACAACATTTCAAGACAATTGGATCAATGGCTGATTTGAAGTCATTTTTTGAAATTCTTCACAAATTGTCACTGTAGAGAAATATCCATGCTGCCGACATTATGGGTTCTTGAGACTTCTTTGTTCCCCATTGGCAATAAGGCATGCGTACCAACTTTTAGACATGTTGGACTGACAGGGTTAAAATGCCACCCTTTTGAAAGTGACAACTTTGAAGCGTGTTCTGTCAGGCCACCTGTGCTCTGGTCAGGCCCATCATGCAGAGATCCATTCTTTAAAAGCTTTGATTACAACAATAACTTTATGAAAGTCAGAATACACTTTAGTAAAGGACGTGTGTAGTTTATGTACTACTACTGCTTGCTCTGCCCACACACTTTCCCCATCCATGCTGTTTCCCTCTTTGCCAGTGCGGGTGGTGCGGTGGCCGCATGAGGTTTAGGTGTAGTCCAAAAGTTGCCTCCCACAATCAAAACATATTAACCGCAACATTGTTTTCAAACTTTCTCAAAGATGGCTTGAAAACCACAGATATTGACTCTCTTCTTGAGTAGATCTCTTTCCAGAATCTCAGTCAATCCAGAATCAAGATTAGCCTCATAGGCAATTGGTCTGGTCTAGGGCACAGCCCACGTTCAGCTCCTTGCAAGTATAGCCTGTGATAGTAAAATGGCCGACTCTCTGTTCCCATTAAACTACACAGCATGCACACTCAAGGTGACCAACAAGATTATATTAACTAACAAACAATGGCCGGGTTTCCCAGATTCGTTAAGAAGCTCTTAACGCTAAGAGCTTCTTAAGAGCGTTCTAAGAACGCTCTAGAACGCTCTTAGAACGCTCCTAAGAAGCTCTTAGCGTTAAGAGCTTCTTAACGAATCTGGGAAACCCGGCCAATAACATTACAAACATCTAACTGAACGAACACAACAACTGAAATCCCTTGCGTAGCTGTTGTTTTTTTAACATGCCGCACTGCATGCTGGGTACCCAAGAGCGCTGACGCTGATTATCTAGCTGTGCTCCGACTGCGTGATATGACGAGATGCTAGTGGTGCGCTGAGGTCTCAGAGTCTCCTGCCCGAGTTCAAGTTCTGCCCGATTAGCAAGCTATTTTTACTAATGTTTTGTTAGCAATTGAATGGTAATGCAAGCTAGCTAAAAACAATGTTAGTTAGCTTGGCTAAACTGGTTTTCATAGCAACAGAAATCAACAAATCAGATCAGTCGAACTTTATTCAGAAATGGGGGGATGGCGGGAACATTAAAGGTGTAGGTACAGTAAAAGTGAAATGGAACGCGTCTTTCTGCCTTGAAGCTGCGTGCGCATCAACAAGACCCCATCTATATGTAAAGATAACATCCAAGCTAACAATTTCGCCAAATCTGACTGCAGCATTGTATACCATATGTACCGTGTTATGGTTGTTTGAGTTAAACAACTTGCTAAATGAATTAAATGTCAAATCCAACTATAAATGTATAAAAGAGAGTTCCAATCAAATCTGAATTTGTTTTAAACCTAGAGGTTTAAAAGGTTACCTTTGCCTAAACTGACATGCACCAACTCAGTTTCAACAGCCATTTACACATTTAGTCTCTATTTGTTACTCTATTCTTAAGGCATGTTTAACTTAATGTCTGCACCTCTCTGTCACCAACTGTCTCTGCAGTGGGGGCTTCACAGGGTGTCTACAGGTATAAACAAGTTAAATGTAAGACCTTTTAATACCACTTCCAAATGAAATTAAAGACCAAACTTACGATGGAAATACAAATCAAAAGTGGAAATATACAGTCATCTTTCCAAGTAAACACTGATGTCTGTTCAATATGAACAGTATGGTAAAATGACAATAATCGGTTGAGTTTAAGAACATTGACTAAATGTGTGTAATGCGGAAGGATAACACAAAAATGTAATTGCTGTCCTAAATTATACTTATTATTACACTAGGGTGGAAATGGTGGAGCAGAAACTAACAATTCCATGAATCCCATGGAAACAAAGGCAAATGTGTGAGATGTACTGATGTGGAGCACAAATGCTCCAAGAAGCAGTACTTCTCTTGAGTGGTTTTTATTCAGATGAATAATCATTGGATTCAGGTCAAAAGTCTATCACTTGAACTAGTTTCATCACTTAAGACACAAAGTCAGCAGCTTGGCATACTGGCACATGGAAAGGATTAAACATTTAGACTTTCATCAAAGTAATGCTGGCTTGTCCTTTTTCATCAATGTCCTCAAAAAAGCAGGCTGCAGAGCTACTGTGTCTGTGGGGTGACTGTCTCTGGAGGGCTGGCAGGCAGGGGCAAGCAGGGCCTGCAGGCAGGCAGGCAGGCAGGCCAGCTGGATCAAGCTGTTCTGGGGTCAGGGCTGAAGAGAAGCTGTCCAGCTAGAGAGGGGTAGTCCAGCAAGGGGTCTGTGTGGATCTCACCATCCTCGAGTCTGTTGCATCCTCTGTTGAACTCTGTTGAGCAGGCCTCTGCATGACCCTCCAGACCTGTCAAAGTGAAGAAAGGGTCCATGTCAGTTGTGAAAAATGAAGCTTTTCCCATCTACACTTGATACAGACTTCAGTTTTGACTGTGAAATGCAGTGTCATTACTTGAACTTGAATCCAAATGTGTTGACGTCATGGAGACCCATGCAGTCACTCAAAACACAGGTTCGATTCCAGGCTCTGGCAAGAGTATTTACCTCTAAACTGGTCAATATATACACATCTGACAAAAGACCAGCTCGACCTTTGCTTGTAAACAGTGATTCTGACTGTAAGAGACCTTTAAATAGCCTGACTTACCGAAATTGGCAAAACTAGCCTGGCTAACGTAGGTCGCTTTCTCAGGGCATATGACGAATGAAACAGGCTCGCCTTGAAAAAGTCTCCCTGCCGCATAGGCTTATTACAAAGACTTTCACGCCAAAAATCACCATTATGAGCCGACAGGTCTGTGGGGAATTGCTTTTTCTCCTAAAGGCTGCTCTCCTCGACCTTTTTGATGAACAATTCGCAGAGATGCAAAATGACTCACTAATTAAAAACACAGAGGAAAAAAGCTAGAGCTACAGTAGCTACTTTTCGAGTTTGGTTTTCCGTCACTTCAGAATCACGATCTATAAGGTCTAAAAGTGCTAAACCTTCACCATAATTCAAGAGTAGTGTACTTTCACAAACCCAATCATTAATTCTAGCTTAAAATGTGTAAAACCAGGACTTACCGAAAGTGGCTGCCTCCAACACGGCTTTCACGGGAGACGACTTTCACGGGACACGGGAAACAACAATGGCCGCCGAAAAATAATTTGTATTCGTAACAGCGAGCTGCGATTGGAAGCGAAATGAAACAGGGGCTAAAAAACGAGGGTGGGGGCTTGGTCAGCACACATTTTCAAGAAAGCATGCGTGTGTCAAGGGGCTCTGGCCCCTTGTGTGTGAGAGAATGTGGAGCACGCGCGCACAGGAGCAAAGGGAGAGAGGATTTGGGGAAACAGCCCTAGAAATTAGCCAAGCATGCATGTTTCAAATATTCACTAAAAATCGAGTTTTCATGTTACAGTCAACTTTTTCTCAGATTTGTGTACTCAACATTCTCAAGAGTCTTCATATGAACTAGTGATTGAATCAGAGTATCAGTTTTTGGCCGGCGGATGTGTAAAGCATTATTTTAGCATTAGCAATAAATTCAATTTGCTTTATATCAATCATTTTTAGAGGTATGAAGTTGCCTTTGCACATGGTAACATGTTGTAGTGTCTTCCACGTGACATACCAAGTTTGGTGTTGATATCTCAAAGATTTGCTGAGATTTGACCAAACGTCCTGTTTGGTTGCTTTGTTGCAGATTTTGATTGGCTCTACCGGACAAACGGTTTTGAAAATCAGAAATCCCTACGATCACTTTTGTGAGGCTCAGTCTGGATATCATCTATGGCAATTTTGAAGAAAATTCGACCAAAAATGTAGGAGGAGTAGGGAAAAAACGCGTTTCCTTAATCTTTATTGTACAGACAAATCCAATATGGTGGCCGTTATAGCTTCTTGAGGCTTTTTTATTCCTCATGAGAAATAAGGCATATGTAATGAATTTCAGAATTTTGGGACTTATGGCCTGCAAATGGCATCAATTTGAAAATTGACATATTGGGGCGTGGCCTGTAGCGCCACCTATTGTCTCACATGGCCCATGTTTGGTATGGTAGTTACTAATGGTCTGCAGTTTCAACATGCCAAATTTCACAACTTTTTACGGTACTGGTCTAGGGGCTGCCATTGACTCCCATGGGTAAAAAATAATACCACCAATAACAATAGGGTTCTCCTACCGGAGGAACCCTAAATATAGCTGCAGGCAGCAATGGCGGGTTCCTCCTCAGCATTGCAAACCATTACAAAATTGACATGACACAGACATGTATTTCATACATGTACACAACATTTCAATACAATTGGATCAATGGCTGATTTGAAGTCATTTTTTGAAATTCTTCACAAATTGTCACTGTAGAGAAATATCCATGCTGCCGACATTATGGGTTCTTGAGACTTCTTTGTTCCCCATTGGCAATAAGGCATGCGTACCAACTTTTAGACATGTTGGACTGACAGGGTTAAAATTCCACCCTTTTGAAAGTGACAACTTTGAAGCGTGTTCTGTCAGGCCACCTGTGCTCTGGTCAGGCCCATCATGCAGAGATCCATTCTTTAAAAGCTTTGATTACAACAATAACTTTATGAAAGTCAGAATACACTTTAGTAAAGGACGTGTGTAGTTTATGTACTACTACTGCTTGCTCTGCCCACACACTTTCCCCATCCATGCTGTTTCCCTCTTTGCCAGTGCGGGTGGTGCGGTGGCCGCATGAGGTTTAGGTGTAGTCCAAAAGTTGCCTCCCACAATCAAAACATATTAACCGCAACATTGTTTTCAAACTTTCTCAAAGATGGCTTGAAAACCACAGATATTGACTCTCTTCTTGAGTAGATCTCTTTCCAGAATCTCAGTCAATCCAGAATCAAGATTAGCCTCATAGGCAATTGGTCTGGTCTAGGGCACAGCCCTTAACGCTAAGAGCTTCTTAAGAGCGTTCTAAGAACGCTCTAGAACGCTCTTAGAACGCTCCTAAGAAGCTCTTAGCGTTAAGAGCTTCTTAACGAATCTGGGAAACCCGGCCAATAACATTACAAACATCTAACTGAACGAACACAACAACTGAAATCCCTTGCGTAGCTGTTGTTTTTTTTAACATGCCGCACTGCATGCTGGGTACCCAAGAGCGCTGACGCTGATTATCTAGCTGTGCTCCGACTGCGTGATATGACGAGATGCTAGTGGTGCGCTGAGGTCTCAGAGTCTCCTGCCCGAGTTCAAGTTCTGCCCGATTAGCAAGCTATTTTTACTAATGTTTTGTTAGCAATTGAATGGTAATGCAAGCTAGCTAAAAACAATGTTAGTTAGCTTGGCTAAACTGGTTTTCATAGCAACAGAAATCAACAAATCAGATCAGTCGAACTTTATTCAGAAATGGGGGGATGGCGGGAACATTAAAGGTGTAGGTACAGTAAAAGTGAAATGGAACGCGTCTTTCTGCCTTGAAGCTGCGTGCGCATCAACAAGACCCCATCTATATGTAAAGATAACATCCAAGCTAACAATTTCGCCAAATCTGACTGCAGCATTGTATACCATATGTACCGTGTTATGGTTGTTTGAGTTAAACAACTTGCTAAATGAATTAAATGTCAAATCCAACTATAAATGTATAAAAGAGAGTTCCAATCAAATCTGAATTTGTTTTAAACCTAGAGGTTTAAAAGGTTACCTTTGCCTAAACTGACATGCACCAACTCAGTTTCAACAGCCATTTACACATTTAGTCTCTATTTGTTACTCTATTCTTAAGGCATGTTTAACTTAATGTCTGCACCTCTCTGTCACCAACTGTCTCTGCAGTGGGGGCTTCACAGGGTGTCTACAGGTATAAACAAGTTAAATGTAAGACCTTTTAATACCACTTCCAAATGAAATTAAAGACCAAACTTACGATGGAAATACAAATCAAAAGTGGAAATATACAGTCATCTTTCCAAGTAAACACTGATGTCTGTTCAATATGAACAGTATGGTAAAATGACAATAATCGGTTGAGTTTAAGAACATTGACTAAATGTGTGTAATGCGGAAGGATAACACAAAAATGTAATTGCTGTCCTAAATTATACTTATTATTACACTAGGGTGGAAATGGTGGAGCAGAAACTAACAATTCCATGAATCCCATGGAAACAAAGGCAAATGTGTGAGATGTACTGATGTGGAGCACAAATGCTCCAAGAAGCAGTACTTCTCTTGAGTGGTTTTTATTCAGATGAATAATCATTGGATTCAGGTCAAAAGTCTATCACTTGAACTAGTTTCATCACTTAAGACACAAAGTCAGCAGCTTGGCATACTGGCACATGGAAAGGATTAAACATTTAGACTTTCATCAAAGTAATGCTGGCTTGTCCTTTTTCATCAATGTCCTCAAAAAAGCAGGCTGCAGAGCTACTGTGTCTGTGGGGTGACTGTCTCTGGAGGGCTGGCAGGCAGGGGCAAGCAGGGCCTGCAGGCAGGCAGGCCAGCTGGATCAAGCTGTTCTGGGGTCAGGGCTGAAGAGAAGCTGTCCAGCTAGAGAGGGGTAGTCCAGCAAGGGGTCTGTGTGGATCTCACCATCCTCGAGTCTGTTGCATCCTCTGTTGAACTCTGTTGAGCAGGCCTCTGCATGACCCTCCAGACCTGTCAAAGTGAAGAAAGGGTCCATGTCAGTTGTGAAAAATGAAGCTTTTCCCATCTACACTTGATACAGACTTCAGTTTTGACTGTGAAATGCAGTGTCATTACTTGAACTTGAATCCAAATGTGTTGACGTCATGGAGACCCATGCAGTCACTCAAAACACAGGTTCGATTCCAGGCTCTGGCAAGAGTATTTACCTCTAAACTGGTCAATATATACACATCTGACAAAAGACCAGCTCGACCTTTGCTTGTAAACAGTGATTCTGACTGTAAGAGACCTTTAAATAGCCTGACTTACCGAAATTGGCAAAACTAGCCTGGCTAACGTAGGTCGCTTTCTCAGGGCATATGACGAATGAAACAGGCTCGCCTTGAAAAAGTCTCCCTGCCGCATAGGCTTATTACAAAGACTTTCACGCCAAAAATCACCATTATGAGCCGACAGGTCTGTGGGGAATTGCTTTTTCTCCTAAAGGCTGCTCTCCTCGACCTTTTTGATGAACAATTCGCCGAGATGCAAAATGACTCACTAATTAAAAACACAGAGGAAAAAAGCTAGAGCTACAGTAGCTACTTTTCGAGTTTGGTTTTCCGTCACTTCAGAATCACGATCTATAAGGTCTAAAAGTGCTAAACCTTCACCATAATTCAAGAGTAGTGTACTTTCACAAACCCAATCATTAATTCTAGCTTAAAATGTGTAAAACCAGGACTTACCGAAAGTGGCTGCCTCCAACACGGCTTTCACGGGAGACGACTTTCACGGGACACGGGAAACAACAATGGCCGCCGAAAAATAATTTGTATTCGTAACAGCGAGCTGCGATTGGAAGCGAAATGAAACAGGGGCTAAAAAACGAGGGTGGGGGCTTGGTCAGCACACATTTTCAAGAAAGCATGCGTGTGTCAAGGGGCTCTGGCCCCTTGTGTGTGAGAGAATGTGGAGCACGCGCGCACAGGAGCAAAGGGAGAGAGGATTTGGGGAAACAGCCCTAGAAATTAGCCAAGCATGCATGTTTCAAATATTCACTAAAAATCGAGTTTTCATGTTACAGTCAACTTTTTCTCAGATTTGTGTACTCAACATTCTCAAGAGTCTTCATATGAACTAGTGATTGAATCAGAGTATCAGTTTTTGGCCGGCGGATGTGTAAAGCATTATTTTAGCATTAGCAATAAATTCAATTTGCTTTATATCAATCATTTTTAGAGGTATGAAGTTGCCTTTGCACATGGTAACATGTTGTAGTGTCTTCCACGTGACATACCAAGTTTGGTGTTGATATCTCAAAGATTTGCTGAGATTTGACCAAACGTCCTGTTTGGTTGCTTTGTTGCAGATTTTGATTGGCTCTACCGGACAAACGGTTTTGAAAATCAGAAATCCCTACGATAACTTTTGTGAGGCTCAGTCTGGATATCATCTATGGCAATTTTGAAGAAAATTCGACCAAAAATGTAGGAGGAGTAGGGAAAAAACGCGTTTCCTTAATCTTTATTGTACAGACAAATCCAATATGGTGGCCGTTATAGCTTCTTGAGGCTTTTTTATTCCTCATGAGAAATAAGGCATATGTAATGAATTTCAGAATTTTGGGACTTATGGCCTGCAAATGGCATCAATTTGAAAATTGACATATTGGGGCGTGGCCTGTAGCGCCACCTATTGTCTCACATGGCCCATGTTTGGTATGGTAGTTACTAATGGTCTGCAGTTTCAACATGCCAAATTTCACAACTTTTTACGGTACTGGTCTAGGGGCTGCCATTGACTCCCATGGGTAAAAAATAATAATACCACCAATAACAATAGGGTTCTCCTACCGGAGGAACCCTAAATATAGCTGCAGGCAGCAATGGCGGGTTCCTCCTCAGCATTGCAAACCATTACAAAATTGACATGACACAGACATGTATTTCATACATGTACACAACATTTCAATACAATTGGATCAATGGCTGATTTGAAGTCATTTTTTGGAATTCTTCACAAATTGTCACTGTAGAGAAATATCCATGCTGCCGACATTATGGGTTCTTGAGACTTCTTTGTTCCCCATTGGCAATAAGGCATGCGTACCAACTTTTAGACATGTTGGACTGACAGGGTTAAAATTCCACCCTTTTGAAAGTGACAACTTTGAAGCGTGTTCTGTCAGGCCACCTGTGCTCTGGTCAGGCCCATCATGCAGAGATCCATTCTTTAAAAGCTTTGATTACAACAATAACTTTATGAAAGTCAGAATACACTTTAGTAAAGGACGTGTGTAGTTTATGTACTACTACTGCTTGCTCTGCCCACACACTTTCCCCATCCATGCTGTTTCCCTCTTTGCCAGTGCGGGTGGTGCGGTGGCCGCATGAGGTTTAGGTGTAGTCCAAAAGTTGCCTCCCACAATCAAAACATATTAACCGCAACATTGTTTTCAAACTTTCTCAAAGATGGCTTGAAAACCACAGATATTGACTCTCTTCTTGAGTAGATCTCTTTCCAGAATCTCAGTCAATCCAGAATCAAGATTAGCCTCATAGGCAATTGGTCTGGTCTAGGGCACAGCCCTTAACGCTAAGAGCTTCTTAAGAGCGTTCTAAGAACGCTCTAGAACGCTCCTAAGAAGCTCTTAGCGTTAAGAGCTTCTTAACGAATCTGGGAAACCCGGCCAATAACATTACAAACATCTAACTGAACGAACACAACAACTGAAATCCCTTGCGTAGCTGTTGTTTTTTTAACATGCCGCACTGCATGCTGGGTACCCAAGAGCGCTGACGCTGATTATCTAGCTGTGCTCCGACTGCGTGATATGACGAGATGCTAGTGGTGCGCTGAGGTCTCAGAGTCTCCTGCCCGAGTTCAAGTTCTGCCCGATTAGCAAGCTATTTTTACTAATGTTTTGTTAGCAATTGAATGGTAATGCAAGCTAGCTAAAAACAATGTTAGTTAGCTTGGCTAAACTGGTTTTCATAGCAACAGAAATCAACAAATCAGATCAGTCGAACTTTATTCAGAAATGGGGGGATGGCGGGAACATTAAAGGTGTAGGTACAGTAAAAGTGAAATGGAACGCGTCTTTCTGCCTTGAAGCTGCGTGCGCATCAACAAGACCCCATCTATATGTAAAGATAACATCCAAGCTAACAATTTCGCCAAATCTGACTGCAGCATTGTATACCATATGTACCGTGTTATGGTTGTTTGAGTTAAACAACTTGCTAAATGAATTAAATGTCAAATCCAACTATAAATGTATAAAAGAGAGTTCCAATCAAATCTGAATTTGTTTTAAACCTAGAGGTTTAAAAGGTTACCTTTGCCTAAACTGACATGCACCAACTCAGTTTCAACAGCCATTTACACATTTAGTCTCTATTTGTTACTCTATTCTTAAGGCATGTTTAACTTAATGTCTGCACCTCTCTGTCACCAACTGTCTCTGCAGTGGGGGCTTCACAGGGTGTCTACAGGTATAAACAAGTTAAATGTAAGACCTTTTAATACCACTTCCAAATGAAATTAAAGACCAAACTTACGATGGAAATACAAATCAAAAGTGGAAATATACAGTCATCTTTCCAAGTAAACACTGATGTCTGTTCAATATGAACAGTATGGTAAAATGACAATAATCGGTTGAGTTTAAGAACATTGACTAAATGTGTGTAATGCGGAAGGATAACACAAAAATGTAATTGCTGTCCTAAATTATACTTATTATTACACTAGGGTGGAAATGGTGGAGCAGAAACTAACAATTCCATGAATCCCATGGAAACAAAGGCAAATGTGTGAGATGTACTGATGTGGAGCACAAATGCTCCAAGAAGCAGTACTTCTCTTGAGTGGTTTTTATTCAGATGAATAATCATTGGATTCAGGTCAAAAGTCTATCACTTGAACTAGTTTCATCACTTAAGACACAAAGTCAGCAGCTTGGCATACTGGCACATGGAAAGGATTAAACATTTAGACTTTCATCAAAGTAATGCTGGCTTGTCCTTTTTCATCAATGTCCTCAAAAAAGCAGGCTGCAGAGCTACTGTGTCTGTGGGGTGACTGTCTCTGGAGGGCTGGCAGGCAGGGGCAAGCAGGGCCTGCAGGCAGGCAGGCCAGCTGGATCAAGCTGTTCTGGGGTCAGGGCTGAAGAGAAGCTGTCCAGCTAGAGAGGGGTAGTCCAGCAAGGGGTCTGTGTGGATCTCACCATCCTCGAGTCTGTTGCATCCTCTGTTGAACTCTGTTGAGCAGGCCTCTGCATGACCCTCCAGACCTGTCAAAGTGAAGAAAGGGTCCATGTCAGTTGTGAAAAATGAAGCTTTTCCCATCTACACTTGATACAGACTTCAGTTTTGACTGTGAAATGCAGTGTCATTACTTGAACTTGAATCCAAATGTGTTGACGTCATGGAGACCCATGCAGTCACTCAAAACACAGGTTCGATTCCAGGCTCTGGCAAGAGTATTTACCTCTAAACTGGTCAATATATACACATCTGACAAAAGACCAGCTCGACCTTTGCTTGTAAACAGTGATTCTGACTGTAAGAGACCTTTAAATAGCCTGACTTACCGAAATTGGCAAAACTAGCCTGGCTAACGTAGGTCGCTTTCTCAGGGCATATGACGAATGAAACAGGCTCGCCTTGAAAAAGTCTCCCTGCCGCATAGGCTTATTACAAAGACTTTCACGCCAAAAATCACCATTATGAGCCGACAGGTCTGTGGGGAATTGCTTTTTCTCCTAAAGGCTGCTCTCCTCGACCTTTTTGATGAACAATTCGCCGAGATGCAAAATGACTCACTAATTAAAAACACAGAGGAAAAAAGCTAGAGCTACAGTAGCTACTTTTCGAGTTTGGTTTTCCGTCACTTCAGAATCACGATCTATAAGGTCTAAAAGTGCTAAACCTTCACCATAATTCAAGAGTAGTGTACTTTCACAAACCCAATCATTAATTCTAGCTTAAAATGTGTAAAACCAGGACTTACCGAAAGTGGCTGCCTCCAACACGGCTTTCACGGGAGACGACTTTCACGGGACACGGGAAACAACAATGGCCGCCGAAAAATAATTTGTATTCGTAACAGCGAGCTGCGATTGGAAGCGAAATGAAACAGGGGCTAAAAAACGAGGGTGGGGGCTTGGTCAGCACACATTTTCAAGAAAGCATGCGTGTGTCAAGGGGCTCTGGCCCCTTGTGTGTGAGAGAATGTGGAGCACGCGCGCACAGGAGCAAAGGGAGAGAGGATTTGGGGAAACAGCCCTAGAAATTAGCCAAGCATGCATGTTTCAAATATTCACTAAAAATCGAGTTTTCATGTTACAGTCAACTTTTTCTCAGATTTGTGTACTCAACATTCTCAAGAGTCTTCATATGAACTAGTGATTGAATCAGAGTATCAGTTTTTGGCCGGCGGATGTGTAAAGCATTATTTTAGCATTAGCAATAAATTCAATTTGCTTTATATCAATCATTTTTAGAGGTATGAAGTTGCCTTTGCACATGGTAACATGTTGTAGTGTCTTCCACGTGACATACCAAGTTTGGTGTTGATATCTCAAAGATTTGCTGAGATTTGACCAAACGTCCTGTTTGGTTGCTTTGTTGCAGATTTTGATTGGCTCTACCGGACAAACGGTTTTGAAAATCAGAAATCCCTACGATAACTTTTGTGAGGCTCAGTCTGGATATCATCTATGGCAATTTTGAAGAAAATTCGACCAAAAATGTAGGAGGAGTAGGGAAAAAACGCGTTTCCTTAATCTTTATTGTACAGACAAATCCAATATGGTGGCCGTTATAGCTTCTTGAGGCTTTTTTATTCCTCATGAGAAATAAGGCATATGTAATGAATTTCAGAATTTTGGGACTTATGGCCTGCAAATGGCATCAATTTGAAAATTGACATATTGGGGCGTGGCCTGTAGCGCCACCTATTGTCTCACATGGCCCATGTTTGGTATGGTAGTTACTAATGGTCTGCAGTTTCAACATGCCAAATTTCACAACTTTTTACGGTACTGGTCTAGGGGCTGCCATTGACTCCCATGGGTAAAAAATAATAATACCACCAATAACAATAGGGTTCTCCTACCGGAGGAACCCTAAATATAGCTGCAGGCAGCAATGGCGGGTTCCTCCTCAGCATTGCAAACCATTACAAAATTGACATGACACAGACATGTATTTCATACATGTACACAACATTTCAATACAATTGGATCAATGGCTGATTTGAAGTCATTTTTTGGAATTCTTCACAAATTGTCACTGTAGAGAAATATCCATGCTGCCGACATTATGGGTTCTTGAGACTTCTTTGTTCCCCATTGGCAATAAGGCATGCGTACCAACTTTTAGACATGTTGGACTGACAGGGTTAAAATTCCACCCTTTTGAAAGTGACAACTTTGAAGCGTGTTCTGTCAGGCCACCTGTGCTCTGGTCAGGCCCATCATGCAGAGATCCATTCTTTAAAAGCTTTGATTACAACAATAACTTTATGAAAGTCAGAATACACTTTAGTAAAGGACGTGTGTAGTTTATGTACTACTACTGCTTGCTCTGCCCACACACTTTCCCCATCCATGCTGTTTCCCTCTTTGCCAGTGCGGGTGGTGCGGTGGCCGCATGAGGTTTAGGTGTAGTCCAAAAGTTGCCTCCCACAATCAAAACATATTAACCGCAACATTGTTTTCAAACTTTCTCAAAGATGGCTTGAAAACCACAGATATTGACTCTCTTCTTGAGTAGATCTCTTTCCAGAATCTCAGTCAATCCAGAATCAAGATTAGCCTCATAGGCAATTGGTCTGGTCTAGGGCACAGCCCTTAACGCTAAGAGCTTCTTAAGAGCGTTCTAAGAACGCTCTAGAACGCTCCTAAGAAGCTCTTAGCGTTAAGAGCTTCTTAACGAATCTGGGAAACCCGGCCAATAACATTACAAACATCTAACTGAACGAACACAACAACTGAAATCCCTTGCGTAGCTGTTGTTTTTTTAACATGCCGCACTGCATGCTGGGTACCCAAGAGCGCTGACGCTGATTATCTAGCTGTGCTCCGACTGCGTGATATGACGAGATGCTAGTGGTGCGCTGAGGTCTCAGAGTCTCCTGCCCGAGTTCAAGTTCTGCCCGATTAGCAAGCTATTTTTACTAATGTTTTGTTAGCAATTGAATGGTAATGCAAGCTAGCTAAAAACAATGTTAGTTAGCTTGGCTAAACTGGTTTTCATAGCAACAGAAATCAACAAATCAGATCAGTCGAACTTTATTCAGAAATGGGGGGATGGCGGGAACATTAAAGGTGTAGGTACAGTAAAAGTGAAATGGAACGCGTCTTTCTGCCTTGAAGCTGCGTGCGCATCAACAAGACCCCATCTATATGTAAAGATAACATCCAAGCTAACAATTTCGCCAAATCTGACTGCAGCATTGTATACCATATGTACCGTGTTATGGTTGTTTGAGTTAAACAACTTGCTAAATGAATTAAATGTCAAATCCAACTATAAATGTATAAAAGAGAGTTCCAATCAAATCTGAATTTGTTTTAAACCTAGAGGTTTAAAAGGTTACCTTTGCCTAAACTGACATGCACCAACTCAGTTTCAACAGCCATTTACACATTTAGTCTCTATTTGTTACTCTATTCTTAAGGCATGTTTAACTTAATGTCTGCACCTCTCTGTCACCAACTGTCTCTGCAGTGGGGGCTTCACAGGGTGTCTACAGGTATAAACAAGTTAAATGTAAGACCTTTTAATACCACTTCCAAATGAAATTAAAGACCAAACTTACGATGGAAATACAAATCAAAAGTGGAAATATACAGTCATCTTTCCAAGTAAACACTGATGTCTGTTCAATATGAACAGTATGGTAAAATGACAATAATCGGTTGAGTTTAAGAACATTGACTAAATGTGTGTAATGCGGAAGGATAACACAAAAATGTAATTGCTGTCCTAAATTATACTTATTATTACACTAGGGTGGAAATGGTGGAGCAGAAACTAACAATTCCATGAATCCCATGGAAACAAAGGCAAATGTGTGAGATGTACTGATGTGGAGCACAAATGCTCCAAGAAGCAGTACTTCTCTTGAGTGGTTTTTATTCAGATGAATAATCATTGGATTCAGGTCAAAAGTCTATCACTTGAACTAGTTTCATCACTTAAGACACAAAGTCAGCAGCTTGGCATACTGGCACATGGAAAGGATTAAACATTTAGACTTTCATCAAAGTAATGCTGGCTTGTCCTTTTTCATCAATGTCCTCAAAAAAGCAGGCTGCAGAGCTACTGTGTCTGTGGGGTGACTGTCTCTGGAGGGCTGGCAGGCAGGGGCAAGCAGGGCCTGCAGGCAGGCAGGCAGGCAGGCCAGCTGGATCAAGCTGTTCTGGGGTCAGGGCTGAAGAGAAGCTGTCCAGCTAGAGAGGGGTAGTCCAGCAAGGGGTCTGTGTGGATCTCACCATCCTCGAGTCTGTTGCATCCTCTGTTGAACTCTGTTGAGCAGGCCTCTGCATGACCCTCCAGACCTGTCAAAGTGAAGAAAGGGTCCATGTCAGTTGTGAAAAATGAAGCTTTTCCCATCTACACTTGATACAGACTTCAGTTTTGACTGTGAAATGCAGTGTCATTACTTGAACTTGAATCCAAATGTGTTGACGTCATGGAGACCCATGCAGTCACTCAAAACACAGGTTCGATTCCAGGCTCTGGCAAGAGTATTTACCTCTAAACTGGTCAATATATACACATCTGACAAAAGACCAGCTCGACCTTTGCTTGTAAACAGTGATTCTGACTGTAAGAGACCTTTAAATAGCCTGACTTACCGAAATTGGCAAAACTAGCCTGGCTAACGTAGGTCGCTTTCTCAGGGCATATGACGAATGAAACAGGCTCGCCTTGAAAAAGTCTCCCTGCCGCATAGGCTTATTACAAAGACTTTCACGCCAAAAATCACCATTATGAGCCGACAGGTCTGTGGGGAATTGCTTTTTCTCCTAAAGGCTGCTCTCCTCGACCTTTTTGATGAACAATTCGCCGAGATGCAAAATGACTCACTAATTAAAAACACAGAGGAAAAAAGCTAGAGCTACAGTAGCTACTTTTCGAGTTTGGTTTTCCGTCACTTCAGAATCACGATCTATAAGGTCTAAAAGTGCTAAACCTTCACCATAATTCAAGAGTAGTGTACTTTCACAAACCCAATCATTAATTCTAGCTTAAAATGTGTAAAACCAGGACTTACCGAAAGTGGCTGCCTCCAACACGGCTTTCACGGGAGACGACTTTCACGGGACACGGGAAACAACAATGGCCGCCGAAAAATAATTTGTATTCGTAACAGCGAGCTGCGATTGGAAGCGAAATGAAACAGGGGCTAAAAAACGAGGGTGGGGGCTTGGTCAGCACACATTTTCAAGAAAGCATGCGTGTGTCAAGGGGCTCTGGCCCCTTGTGTGTGAGAGAATGTGGAGCACGCGCGCACAGGAGCAAAGGGAGAGAGGATTTGGGGAAACAGCCCTAGAAATTAGCCAAGCATGCATGTTTCAAATATTCACTAAAAATCGAGTTTTCATGTTACAGTCAACTTTTTCTCAGATTTGTGTACTCAACATTCTCAAGAGTCTTCATATGAACTAGTGATTGAATCAGAGTATCAGTTTTTGGCCGGCGGATGTGTAAAGCATTATTTTAGCATTAGCAATAAATTCAATTTGCTTTATATCAATCATTTTTAGAGGTATGAAGTTGCCTTTGCACATGGTAACATGTTGTAGTGTCTTCCACGTGACATACCAAGTTTGGTGTTGATATCTCAAAGATTTGCTGAGATTTGACCAAACGTCCTGTTTGGTTGCTTTGTTGCAGATTTTGATTGGCTCTACCGGACAAACGGTTTTGAAAATCAGAAATCCCTACGATAACTTTTGTGAGGCTCAGTCTGGATATCATCTATGGCAATTTTGAAGAAAATTCGACCAAAAATGTAGGAGGAGTAGGGAAAAAACGCGTTTCCTTAATCTTTATTGTACAGACAAATCCAATATGGTGGCCGTTATAGCTTCTTGAGGCTTTTTTATTCCTCATGAGAAATAAGGCATATGTAATGAATTTCAGAATTTTGGGACTTATGGCCTGCAAATGGCATCAATTTGAAAATTGACATATTGGGGCGTGGCCTGTAGCGCCACCTATTGTCTCACATGGCCCATGTTTGGTATGGTAGTTACTAATGGTCTGCAGTTTCAACATGCCAAATTTCACAACTTTTTACGGTACTGGTCTAGGGGCTGCCATTGACTCCCATGGGTAAAAAATAATAATACCACCAATAACAATAGGGTTCTCCTACCGGAGGAACCCTAAATATAGCTGCAGGCAGCAATGGCGGGTTCCTCCTCAGCATTGCAAACCATTACAAAATTGACATGACACAGACATGTATTTCATACATGTACACAACATTTCAATACAATTGGATCAATGGCTGATTTGAAGTCATTTTTTGGAATTCTTCACAAATTGTCACTGTAGAGAAATATCCATGCTGCCGACATTATGGGTTCTTGAGACTTCTTTGTTCCCCATTGGCAATAAGGCATGCGTACCAACTTTTAGACATGTTGGACTGACAGGGTTAAAATTCCACCCTTTTGAAAGTGACAACTTTGAAGCGTGTTCTGTCAGGCCACCTGTGCTCTGGTCAGGCCCATCATGCAGAGATCCATTCTTTAAAAGCTTTGATTACAACAATAACTTTATGAAAGTCAGAATACACTTTAGTAAAGGACGTGTGTAGTTTATGTACTACTACTGCTTGCTCTGCCCACACACTTTCCCCATCCATGCTGTTTCCCTCTTTGCCAGTGCGGGTGGTGCGGTGGCCGCATGAGGTTTAGGTGTAGTCCAAAAGTTGCCTCCCACAATCAAAACATATTAACCGCAACATTGTTTTCAAACTTTCTCAAAGATGGCTTGAAAACCACAGATATTGACTCTCTTCTTGAGTAGATCTCTTTCCAGAATCTCAGTCAATCCAGAATCAAGATTAGCCTCATAGGCAATTGGTCTGGTCTAGGGCACAGCCCTTAACGCTAAGAGCTTCTTAAGAGCGTTCTAAGAACGCTCTAGAACGCTCCTAAGAAGCTCTTAGCGTTAAGAGCTTCTTAACGAATCTGGGAAACCCGGCCAATAACATTACAAACATCTAACTGAACGAACACAACAACTGAAATCCCTTGCGTAGCTGTTGTTTTTTTAACATGCCGCACTGCATGCTGGGTACCCAAGAGCGCTGACGCTGATTATCTAGCTGTGCTCCGACTGCGTGATATGACGAGATGCTAGTGGTGCGCTGAGGTCTCAGAGTCTCCTGCCCGAGTTCAAGTTCTGCCCGATTAGCAAGCTATTTTTACTAATGTTTTGTTAGCAATTGAATGGTAATGCAAGCTAGCTAAAAACAATGTTAGTTAGCTTGGCTAAACTGGTTTTCATAGCAACAGAAATCAACAAATCAGATCAGTCGAACTTTATTCAGAAATGGGGGGATGGCGGGAACATTAAAGGTGTAGGTACAGTAAAAGTGAAATGGAACGCGTCTTTCTGCCTTGAAGCTGCGTGCGCATCAACAAGACCCCATCTATATGTAAAGATAACATCCAAGCTAACAATTTCGCCAAATCTGACTGCAGCATTGTATACCATATGTACCGTGTTATGGTTGTTTGAGTTAAACAACTTGCTAAATGAATTAAATGTCAAATCCAACTATAAATGTATAAAAGAGAGTTCCAATCAAATCTGAATTTGTTTTAAACCTAGAGGTTTAAAAGGTTACCTTTGCCTAAACTGACATGCACCAACTCAGTTTCAACAGCCATTTACACATTTAGTCTCTATTTGTTACTCTATTCTTAAGGCATGTTTAACTTAATGTCTGCACCTCTCTGTCACCAACTGTCTCTGCAGTGGGGGCTTCACAGGGTGTCTACAGGTATAAACAAGTTAAATGTAAGACCTTTTAATACCACTTCCAAATGAAATTAAAGACCAAACTTACGATGGAAATACAAATCAAAAGTGGAAATATACAGTCATCTTTCCAAGTAAACACTGATGTCTGTTCAATATGAACAGTATGGTAAAATGACAATAATCGGTTGAGTTTAAGAACATTGACTAAATGTGTGTAATGCGGAAGGATAACACAAAAATGTAATTGCTGTCCTAAATTATACTTATTATTACACTAGGGTGGAAATGGTGGAGCAGAAACTAACAATTCCATGAATCCCATGGAAACAAAGGCAAATGTGTGAGATGTACTGATGTGGAGCACAAATGCTCCAAGAAGCAGTACTTCTCTTGAGTGGTTTTTATTCAGATGAATAATCATTGGATTCAGGTCAAAAGTCTATCACTTGAACTAGTTTCATCACTTAAGACACAAAGTCAGCAGCTTGGCATACTGGCACATGGAAAGGATTAAACATTTAGACTTTCATCAAAGTAATGCTGGCTTGTCCTTTTTCATCAATGTCCTCAAAAAAGCAGGCTGCAGAGCTACTGTGTCTGTGGGGTGACTGTCTCTGGAGGGCTGGCAGGCAGGGGCAAGCAGGGCCTGCAGGCAGGCAGGCAGGCAGGCCAGCTGGATCAAGCTGTTCTGGGGTCAGGGCTGAAGAGAAGCTGTCCAGCTAGAGAGGGGTAGTCCAGCAAGGGGTCTGTGTGGATCTCACCATCCTCGAGTCTGTTGCATCCTCTGTTGAACTCTGTTGAGCAGGCCTCTGCATGACCCTCCAGACCTGTCAAAGTGAAGAAAGGGTCCATGTCAGTTGTGAAAAATGAAGCTTTTCCCATCTACACTTGATACAGACTTCAGTTTTGACTGTGAAATGCAGTGTCATTACTTGAACTTGAATCCAAATGTGTTGACGTCATGGAGACCCATGCAGTCACTCAAAACACAGGTTCGATTCCAGGCTCTGGCAAGAGTATTTACCTCTAAACTGGTCAATATATACACATCTGACAAAAGACCAGCTCGACCTTTGCTTGTAAACAGTGATTCTGACTGTAAGAGACCTTTAAATAGCCTGACTTACCGAAATTGGCAAAACTAGCCTGGCTAACGTAGGTCGCTTTCTCAGGGCATATGACGAATGAAACAGGCTCGCCTTGAAAAAGTCTCCCTGCCGCATAGGCTTATTACAAAGACTTTCACGCCAAAAATCACCATTATGAGCCGACAGGTCTGTGGGGAATTGCTTTTTCTCCTAAAGGCTGCTCTCCTCGACCTTTTTGATGAACAATTCGCCGAGATGCAAAATGACTCACTAATTAAAAACACAGAGGAAAAAAGCTAGAGCTACAGTAGCTACTTTTCGAGTTTGGTTTTCCGTCACTTCAGAATCACGATCTATAAGGTCTAAAAGTGCTAAACCTTCACCATAATTCAAGAGTAGTGTACTTTCACAAACCCAATCATTAATTCTAGCTTAAAATGTGTAAAACCAGGACTTACCGAAAGTGGCTGCCTCCAACACGGCTTTCACGGGAGACGACTTTCACGGGACACGGGAAACAACAATGGCCGCCGAAAAATAATTTGTATTCGTAACAGCGAGCTGCGATTGGAAGCGAAATGAAACAGGGGCTAAAAAACGAGGGTGGGGGCTTGGTCAGCACACATTTTCAAGAAAGCATGCGTGTGTCAAGGGGCTCTGGCCCCTTGTGTGTGAGAGAATGTGGAGCACGCGCGCACAGGAGCAAAGGGAGAGAGGATTTGGGGAAACAGCCCTAGAAATTAGCCAAGCATGCATGTTTCAAATATTCACTAAAAATCGAGTTTTCATGTTACAGTCAACTTTTTCTCAGATTTGTGTACTCAACATTCTCAAGAGTCTTCATATGAACTAGTGATTGAATCAGAGTATCAGTTTTTGGCCGGCGGATGTGTAAAGCATTATTTTAGCATTAGCAATAAATTCAATTTGCTTTATATCAATCATTTTTAGAGGTATGAAGTTGCCTTTGCACATGGTAACATGTTGTAGTGTCTTCCACGTGACATACCAAGTTTGGTGTTGATATCTCAAAGATTTGCTGAGATTTGACCAAACGTCCTGTTTGGTTGCTTTGTTGCAGATTTTGATTGGCTCTACCGGACAAACGGTTTTGAAAATCAGAAATCCCTACGATCACTTTTGTGAGGCTCAGTCTGGATATCATCTATGGCAATTTTGAAGAAAATTCGACCAAAAATGTAGGAGGAGTAGGGAAAAAACGCGTTTCCTTAATCTTTATTGTACAGACAAATCCAATATGGTGGCCGTTATAGCTTCTTGAGGCTTTTTTATTCCTCATGAGAAATAAGGCATATGTAATGAATTTCAGAATTTTGGGACTTATGGCCTGCAAATGGCATCAATTTGAAAATTGACATATTGGGGCGTGGCCTGTAGCGCCACCTATTGTCTCACATGGCCCATGTTTGGTATGGTAGTTACTAATGGTCTGCAGTTTCAACATGCCAAATTTCACAACTTTTTACGGTACTGGTCTAGGGGCTGCCATTGACTCCCATGGGTAAAAAATAATAATACCACCAATAACAATAGGGTTCTCCTACCGGAGGAACCCTAAATATAGCTGCAGGCAGCAATGGCGGGTTCCTCCTCAGCATTGCAAACCATTACAAAATTGACATGACACAGACATGTATTTCATACATGTACACAACATTTCAATACAATTGGATCAATGGCTGATTTGAAGTCATTTTTTGAAATTCTTCACAAATTGTCACTGTAGAGAAATATCCATGCTGCCGACATTATGGGTTCTTGAGACTTCTTTGTTCCCCATTGGCAATAAGGCATGCGTACCAACTTTTAGACATGTTGGACTGACAGGGTTAAAATTCCACCCTTTTGAAAGTGACAACTTTGAAGCGTGTTCTGTCAGGCCACCTGTGCTCTGGTCAGGCCCATCATGCAGAGATCCATTCTTTAAAAGCTTTGATTACAACAATAACTTTATGAAAGTCAGAATACACTTTAGTAAAGGACGTGTGTAGTTTATGTACTACTACTGCTTGCTCTGCCCACACACTTTCCCCATCCATGCTGTTTCCCTCTTTGCCAGTGCGGGTGGTGCGGTGGCCGCATGAGGTTTAGGTGTAGTCCAAAAGTTGCCTCCCACAATCAAAACATATTAACCGCAACATTGTTTTCAAACTTTCTCAAAGATGGCTTGAAAACCACAGATATTGACTCTCTTCTTGAGTAGATCTCTTTCCAGAATCTCAGTCAATCCAGAATCAAGATTAGCCTCATAGGCAATTGGTCTGGTCTAGGGCACAGCCCTTAACGCTAAGAGCTTCTTAAGAGCGTTCTAAGAACGCTCTAGAACGCTCCTAAGAAGCTCTTAGCGTTAAGAGCTTCTTAACGAATCTGGGAAACCCGGCCAATAACATTACAAACATCTAACTGAACGAACACAACAACTGAAATCCCTTGCGTAGCTGTTGTTTTTTTAACATGCCGCACTGCATGCTGGGTACCCAAGAGCGCTGACGCTGATTATCTAGCTGTGCTCCGACTGCGTGATATGACGAGATGCTAGTGGTGCGCTGAGGTCTCAGAGTCTCCTGCCCGAGTTCAAGTTCTGCCCGATTAGCAAGCTATTTTTACTAATGTTTTGTTAGCAATTGAATGGTAATGCAAGCTAGCTAAAAACAATGTTAGTTAGCTTGGCTAAACTGGTTTTCATAGCAACAGAAATCAACAAATCAGATCAGTCGAACTTTATTCAGAAATGGGGGGATGGCGGGAACATTAAAGGTGTAGGTACAGTAAAAGTGAAATGGAACGCGTCTTTCTGCCTTGAAGCTGCGTGCGCATCAACAAGACCCCATCTATATGTAAAGATAACATCCAAGCTAACAATTTCGCCAAATCTGACTGCAGCATTGTATACCATATGTACCGTGTTATGGTTGTTTGAGTTAAACAACTTGCTAAATGAATTAAATGTCAAATCCAACTATAAATGTATAAAAGAGAGTTCCAATCAAATCTGAATTTGTTTTAAACCTAGAGGTTTAAAAGGTTACCTTTGCCTAAACTGACATGCACCAACTCAGTTTCAACAGCCATTTACACATTTAGTCTCTATTTGTTACTCTATTCTTAAGGCATGTTTAACTTAATGTCTGCACCTCTCTGTCACCAACTGTCTCTGCAGTGGGGGCTTCACAGGGTGTCTACAGGTATAAACAAGTTAAATGTAAGACCTTTTAATACCACTTCCAAATGAAATTAAAGACCAAACTTACGATGGAAATACAAATCAAAAGTGGAAATATACAGTCATCTTTCCAAGTAAACACTGATGTCTGTTCAATATGAACAGTATGGTAAAATGACAATAATCGGTTGAGTTTAAGAACATTGACTAAATGTGTGTAATGCGGAAGGATAACACAAAAATGTAATTGCTGTCCTAAATTATACTTATTATTACACTAGGGTGGAAATGGTGGAGCAGAAACTAACAATTCCATGAATCCCATGGAAACAAAGGCAAATGTGTGAGATGTACTGATGTGGAGCACAAATGCTCCAAGAAGCAGTACTTCTCTTGAGTGGTTTTTATTCAGATGAATAATCATTGGATTCAGGTCAAAAGTCTATCACTTGAACTAGTTTCATCACTTAAGACACAAAGTCAGCAGCTTGGCATACTGGCACATGGAAAGGATTAAACATTTAGACTTTCATCAAAGTAATGCTGGCTTGTCCTTTTTCATCAATGTCCTCAAAAAAGCAGGCTGCAGAGCTACTGTGTCTGTGGGGTGACTGTCTCTGGAGGGCTGGCAGGCAGGGGCAAGCAGGGCCTGCAGGCAGGCAGGCAGGCAGGCCAGCTGGATCAAGCTGTTCTGGGGTCAGGGCTGAAGAGAAGCTGTCCAGCTAGAGAGGGGTAGTCCAGCAAGGGGTCTGTGTGGATCTCACCATCCTCGAGTCTGTTGCATCCTCTGTTGAACTCTGTTGAGCAGGCCTCTGCATGACCCTCCAGACCTGTCAAAGTGAAGAAAGGGTCCATGTCAGTTGTGAAAAATGAAGCTTTTCCCATCTACACTTGATACAGACTTCAGTTTTGACTGTGAAATGCAGTGTCATTACTTGAACTTGAATCCAAATGTGTTGACGTCATGGAGACCCATGCAGTCACTCAAAACACAGGTTCGATTCCAGGCTCTGGCAAGAGTATTTACCTCTAAACTGGTCAATATATACACATCTGACAAAAGACCAGCTCGACCTTTGCTTGTAAACAGTGATTCTGACTGTAAGAGACCTTTAAATAGCCTGACTTACCGAAATTGGCAAAACTAGCCTGGCTAACGTAGGTCGCTTTCTCAGGGCATATGACGAATGAAACAGGCTCGCCTTGAAAAAGTCTCCCTGCCGCATAGGCTTATTACAAAGACTTTCACGCCAAAAATCACCATTATGAGCCGACAGGTCTGTGGGGAATTGCTTTTTCTCCTAAAGGCTGCTCTCCTCGACCTTTTTGATGAACAATTCGCCGAGATGCAAAATGACTCACTAATTAAAAACACAGAGGAAAAAAGCTAGAGCTACAGTAGCTACTTTTCGAGTTTGGTTTTCCGTCACTTCAGAATCACGATCTATAAGGTCTAAAAGTGCTAAACCTTCACCATAATTCAAGAGTAGTGTACTTTCACAAACCCAATCATTAATTCTAGCTTAAAATGTGTAAAACCAGGACTTACCGAAAGTGGCTGCCTCCAACACGGCTTTCACGGGAGACGACTTTCACGGGACACGGGAAACAACAATGGCCGCCGAAAAATAATTTGTATTCGTAACAGCGAGCTGCGATTGGAAGCGAAATGAAACAGGGGCTAAAAAACGAGGGTGGGGGCTTGGTCAGCACACATTTTCAAGAAAGCATGCGTGTGTCAAGGGGCTCTGGCCCCTTGTGTGTGAGAGAATGTGGAGCACGCGCGCACAGGAGCAAAGGGAGAGAGGATTTGGGGAAACAGCCCTAGAAATTAGCCAAGCATGCATGTTTCAAATATTCACTAAAAATCGAGTTTTCATGTTACAGTCAACTTTTTCTCAGATTTGTGTACTCAACATTCTCAAGAGTCTTCATATGAACTAGTGATTGAATCAGAGTATCAGTTTTTGGCCGGCGGATGTGTAAAGCATTATTTTAGCATTAGCAATAAATTCAATTTGCTTTATATCAATCATTTTTAGAGGTATGAAGTTGCCTTTGCACATGGTAACATGTTGTAGTGTCTTCCACGTGACATACCAAGTTTGGTGTTGATATCTCAAAGATTTGCTGAGATTTGACCAAACGTCCTGTTTGGTTGCTTTGTTGCAGATTTTGATTGGCTCTACCGGACAAACGGTTTTGAAAATCAGAAATCCCTACGATCACTTTTGTGAGGCTCAGTCTGGATATCATCTATGGCAATTTTGAAGAAAATTCGACCAAAAATGTAGGAGGAGTAGGGAAAAAACGCGTTTCCTTAATCTTTATTGTACAGACAAATCCAATATGGTGGCCGTTATAGCTTCTTGAGGCTTTTTTATTCCTCATGAGAAATAAGGCATATGTAATGAATTTCAGAATTTTGGGACTTATGGCCTGCAAATGGCATCAATTTGAAAATTGACATATTGGGGCGTGGCCTGTAGCGCCACCTATTGTCTCACATGGCCCATGTTTGGTATGGTAGTTACTAATGGTCTGCAGTTTCAACATGCCAAATTTCACAACTTTTTACGGTACTGGTCTAGGGGCTGCCATTGACTCCCATGGGTAAAAAATAATAATACCACCAATAACAATAGGGTTCTCCTACCGGAGGAACCCTAAATATAGCTGCAGGCAGCAATGGCGGGTTCCTCCTCAGCATTGCAAACCATTACAAAATTGACATGACACAGACATGTATTTCATACATGTACACAACATTTCAATACAATTGGATCAATGGCTGATTTGAAGTCATTTTTTGAAATTCTTCACAAATTGTCACTGTAGAGAAATATCCATGCTGCCGACATTATGGGTTCTTGAGACTTCTTTGTTCCCCATTGGCAATAAGGCATGCGTACCAACTTTTAGACATGTTGGACTGACAGGGTTAAAATTCCACCCTTTTGAAAGTGACAACTTTGAAGCGTGTTCTGTCAGGCCACCTGTGCTCTGGTCAGGCCCATCATGCAGAGATCCATTCTTTAAAAGCTTTGATTACAACAATAACTTTATGAAAGTCAGAATACACTTTAGTAAAGGACGTGTGTAGTTTATGTACTACTACTGCTTGCTCTGCCCACACACTTTCCCCATCCATGCTGTTTCCCTCTTTGCCAGTGCGGGTGGTGCGGTGGCCGCATGAGGTTTAGGTGTAGTCCAAAAGTTGCCTCCCACAATCAAAACATATTAACCGCAACATTGTTTTCAAACTTTCTCAAAGATGGCTTGAAAACCACAGATATTGACTCTCTTCTTGAGTAGATCTCTTTCCAGAATCTCAGTCAATCCAGAATCAAGATTAGCCTCATAGGCAATTGGTCTGGTCTAGGGCACAGCCCTTAACGCTAAGAGCTTCTTAAGAGCGTTCTAAGAACGCTCTAGAACGCTCCTAAGAAGCTCTTAGCGTTAAGAGCTTCTTAACGAATCTGGGAAACCCGGCCAATAACATTACAAACATCTAACTGAACGAACACAACAACTGAAATCCCTTGCGTAGCTGTTGTTTTTTTAACATGCCGCACTGCATGCTGGGTACCCAAGAGCGCTGACGCTGATTATCTAGCTGTGCTCCGACTGCGTGATATGACGAGATGCTAGTGGTGCGCTGAGGTCTCAGAGTCTCCTGCCCGAGTTCAAGTTCTGCCCGATTAGCAAGCTATTTTTACTAATGTTTTGTTAGCAATTGAATGGTAATGCAAGCTAGCTAAAAACAATGTTAGTTAGCTTGGCTAAACTGGTTTTCATAGCAACAGAAATCAACAAATCAGATCAGTCGAACTTTATTCAGAAATGGGGGGATGGCGGGAACATTAAAGGTGTAGGTACAGTAAAAGTGAAATGGAACGCGTCTTTCTGCCTTGAAGCTGCGTGCGCATCAACAAGACCCCATCTATATGTAAAGATAACATCCAAGCTAACAATTTCGCCAAATCTGACTGCAGCATTGTATACCATATGTACCGTGTTATGGTTGTTTGAGTTAAACAACTTGCTAAATGAATTAAATGTCAAATCCAACTATAAATGTATAAAAGAGAGTTCCAATCAAATCTGAATTTGTTTTAAACCTAGAGGTTTAAAAGGTTACCTTTGCCTAAACTGACATGCACCAACTCAGTTTCAACAGCCATTTACACATTTAGTCTCTATTTGTTACTCTATTCTTAAGGCATGTTTAACTTAATGTCTGCACCTCTCTGTCACCAACTGTCTCTGCAGTGGGGGCTTCACAGGGTGTCTACAGGTATAAACAAGTTAAATGTAAGACCTTTTAATACCACTTCCAAATGAAATTAAAGACCAAACTTACGATGGAAATACAAATCAAAAGTGGAAATATACAGTCATCTTTCCAAGTAAACACTGATGTCTGTTCAATATGAACAGTATGGTAAAATGACAATAATCGGTTGAGTTTAAGAACATTGACTAAATGTGTGTAATGCGGAAGGATAACACAAAAATGTAATTGCTGTCCTAAATTATACTTATTATTACACTAGGGTGGAAATGGTGGAGCAGAAACTAACAATTCCATGAATCCCATGGAAACAAAGGCAAATGTGTGAGATGTACTGATGTGGAGCACAAATGCTCCAAGAAGCAGTACTTCTCTTGAGTGGTTTTTATTCAGATGAATAATCATTGGATTCAGGTCAAAAGTCTATCACTTGAACTAGTTTCATCACTTAAGACACAAAGTCAGCAGCTTGGCATACTGGCACATGGAAAGGATTAAACATTTAGACTTTCATCAAAGTAATGCTGGCTTGTCCTTTTTCATCAATGTCCTCAAAAAAGCAGGCTGCAGAGCTACTGTGTCTGTGGGGTGACTGTCTCTGGAGGGCTGGCAGGCAGGGGCAAGCAGGGCCTGCAGGCAGGCAGGCAGGCAGGCCAGCTGGATCAAGCTGTTCTGGGGTCAGGGCTGAAGAGAAGCTGTCCAGCTAGAGAGGGGTAGTCCAGCAAGGGGTCTGTGTGGATCTCACCATCCTCGAGTCTGTTGCATCCTCTGTTGAACTCTGTTGAGCAGGCCTCTGCATGACCCTCCAGACCTGTCAAAGTGAAGAAAGGGTCCATGTCAGTTGTGAAAAATGAAGCTTTTCCCATCTACACTTGATACAGACTTCAGTTTTGACTGTGAAATGCAGTGTCATTACTTGAACTTGAATCCAAATGTGTTGACGTCATGGAGACCCATGCAGTCACTCAAAACACAGGTTCGATTCCAGGCTCTGGCAAGAGTATTTACCTCTAAACTGGTCAATATATACACATCTGACAAAAGACCAGCTCGACCTTTGCTTGTAAACAGTGATTCTGACTGTAAGAGACCTTTAAATAGCCTGACTTACCGAAATTGGCAAAACTAGCCTGGCTAACGTAGGTCGCTTTCTCAGGGCATATGACGAATGAAACAGGCTCGCCTTGAAAAAGTCTCCCTGCCGCATAGGCTTATTACAAAGACTTTCACGCCAAAAATCACCATTATGAGCCGACAGGTCTGTGGGGAATTGCTTTTTCTCCTAAAGGCTGCTCTCCTCGACCTTTTTGATGAACAATTCGCAGAGATGCAAAATGACTCACTAATTAAAAACACAGAGGAAAAAAGCTAGAGCTACAGTAGCTACTTTTCGAGTTTGGTTTTCCGTCACTTCAGAATCACGATCTATAAGGTCTAAAAGTGCTAAACCTTCACCATAATTCAAGAGTAGTGTACTTTCACAAACCCAATCATTAATTCTAGCTTAAAATGTGTAAAACCAGGACTTACCGAAAGTGGCTGCCTCCAACACGGCTTTCACGGGAGACGACTTTCACGGGACACGGGAAACAACAATGGCCGCCGAAAAATAATTTGTATTCGTAACAGCGAGCTGCGATTGGAAGCGAAATGAAACAGGGGCTAAAAAACGAGGGTGGGGGCTTGGTCAGCACACATTTTCAAGAAAGCATGCGTGTGTCAAGGGGCTCTGGCCCCTTGTGTGTGAGAGAATGTGGAGCACGCGCGCACAGGAGCAAAGGGAGAGAGGATTTGGGGAAACAGCCCTAGAAATTAGCCAAGCATGCATGTTTCAAATATTCACTAAAAATCGAGTTTTCATGTTACAGTCAACTTTTTCTCAGATTTGTGTACTCAACATTCTCAAGAGTCTTCATATGAACTAGTGATTGAATCAGAGTATCAGTTTTTGGCCGGCGGATGTGTAAAGCATTATTTTAGCATTAGCAATAAATTCAATTTGCTTTATATCAATCATTTTTAGAGGTATGAAGTTGCCTTTGCACATGGTAACATGTTGTAGTGTCTTCCACGTGACATACCAAGTTTGGTGTTGATATCTCAAAGATTTGCTGAGATTTGACCAAACGTCCTGTTTGGTTGCTTTGTTGCAGATTTTGATTGGCTCTACCGGACAAACGGTTTTGAAAATCAGAAATCCCTACGATAACTTTTGTGAGGCTCAGTCTGGATATCATCTATGGCAATTTTGAAGAAAATTCGACCAAAAATGTAGGAGGAGTAGGGAAAAAACGCGTTTCCTTAATCTTTATTGTACAGACAAATCCAATATGGTGGCCGTTATAGCTTCTTGAGGCTTTTTTATTCCTCATGAGAAATAAGGCATATGTAATGAATTTCAGAATTTTGGGACTTATGGCCTGCAAATGGCATCAATTTGAAAATTGACATATTGGGGCGTGGCCTGTAGCGCCACCTATTGTCTCACATGGCCCATGTTTGGTATGGTAGTTACTAATGGTCTGCAGTTTCAACATGCCAAATTTCACAACTTTTTACGGTACTGGTCTAGGGGCTGCCATTGACTCCCATGGGTAAAAAATAATAATACCACCAATAACAATAGGGTTCTCCTACCGGAGGAACCCTAAATATAGCTGCAGGCAGCAATGGCGGGTTCCTCCTCAGCATTGCAAACCATTACAAAATTGACATGACACAGACATGTATTTCATACATGTACACAACATTTCAATACAATTGGATCAATGGCTGATTTGAAGTCATTTTTTGGAATTCTTCACAAATTGTCACTGTAGAGAAATATCCATGCTGCCGACATTATGGGTTCTTGAGACTTCTTTGTTCCCCATTGGCAATAAGGCATGCGTACCAACTTTTAGACATGTTGGACTGACAGGGTTAAAATTCCACCCTTTTGAAAGTGACAACTTTGAAGCGTGTTCTGTCAGGCCACCTGTGCTCTGGTCAGGCCCATCATGCAGAGATCCATTCTTTAAAAGCTTTGATTACAACAATAACTTTATGAAAGTCAGAATACACTTTAGTAAAGGACGTGTGTAGTTTATGTACTACTACTGCTTGCTCTGCCCACACACTTTCCCCATCCATGCTGTTTCCCTCTTTGCCAGTGCGGGTGGTGCGGTGGCCGCATGAGGTTTAGGTGTAGTCCAAAAGTTGCCTCCCACAATCAAAACATATTAACCGCAACATTGTTTTCAAACTTTCTCAAAGATGGCTTGAAAACCACAGATATTGACTCTCTTCTTGAGTAGATCTCTTTCCAGAATCTCAGTCAATCCAGAATCAAGATTAGCCTCATAGGCAATTGGTCTGGTCTAGGGCACAGCCCTTAACGCTAAGAGCTTCTTAAGAGCGTTCTAAGAACGCTCTAGAACGCTCCTAAGAAGCTCTTAGCGTTAAGAGCTTCTTAACGAATCTGGGAAACCCGGCCAATAACATTACAAACATCTAACTGAACGAACACAACAACTGAAATCCCTTGCGTAGCTGTTGTTTTTTTAACATGCCGCACTGCATGCTGGGTACCCAAGAGCGCTGACGCTGATTATCTAGCTGTGCTCCGACTGCGTGATATGACGAGATGCTAGTGGTGCGCTGAGGTCTCAGAGTCTCCTGCCCGAGTTCAAG
The DNA here is from genome assembly GCF_963692335.1 of Osmerus eperlanus. Classification (NCBI taxonomy): domain Eukaryota; kingdom Metazoa; phylum Chordata; class Actinopteri; order Osmeriformes; family Osmeridae; genus Osmerus; species Osmerus eperlanus. The sequence continues at coordinate 15,689,117 of NC_085025.1, forward strand.
TTCTGCCCGATTAGCAAGCTATTTTTACTAATGTTTTGTTAGCAATTGAATGGTAATGCAAGCTAGCTAAAAACAATGTTAGTTAGCTTGGCTAAACTGGTTTTCATAGCAACAGAAATCAACAAATCAGATCAGTCGAACTTTATTCAGAAATGGGGGGATGGCGGGAACATTAAAGGTGTAGGTACAGTAAAAGTGAAATGGAACGCGTCTTTCTGCCTTGAAGCTGCGTGCGCATCAACAAGACCCCATCTATATGTAAAGATAACATCCAAGCTAACAATTTCGCCAAATCTGACTGCAGCATTGTATACCATATGTACCGTGTTATGGTTGTTTGAGTTAAACAACTTGCTAAATGAATTAAATGTCAAATCCAACTATAAATGTATAAAAGAGAGTTCCAATCAAATCTGAATTTGTTTTAAACCTAGAGGTTTAAAAGGTTACCTTTGCCTAAACTGACATGCACCAACTCAGTTTCAACAGCCATTTACACATTTAGTCTCTATTTGTTACTCTATTCTTAAGGCATGTTTAACTTAATGTCTGCACCTCTCTGTCACCAACTGTCTCTGCAGTGGGGGCTTCACAGGGTGTCTACAGGTATAAACAAGTTAAATGTAAGACCTTTTAATACCACTTCCAAATGAAATTAAAGACCAAACTTACGATGGAAATACAAATCAAAAGTGGAAATATACAGTCATCTTTCCAAGTAAACACTGATGTCTGTTCAATATGAACAGTATGGTAAAATGACAATAATCGGTTGAGTTTAAGAACATTGACTAAATGTGTGTAATGCGGAAGGATAACACAAAAATGTAATTGCTGTCCTAAATTATACTTATTATTACACTAGGGTGGAAATGGTGGAGCAGAAACTAACAATTCCATGAATCCCATGGAAACAAAGGCAAATGTGTGAGATGTACTGATGTGGAGCACAAATGCTCCAAGAAGCAGTACTTCTCTTGAGTGGTTTTTATTCAGATGAATAATCATTGGATTCAGGTCAAAAGTCTATCACTTGAACTAGTTTCATCACTTAAGACACAAAGTCAGCAGCTTGGCATACTGGCACATGGAAAGGATTAAACATTTAGACTTTCATCAAAGTAATGCTGGCTTGTCCTTTTTCATCAATGTCCTCAAAAAAGCAGGCTGCAGAGCTACTGTGTCTGTGGGGTGACTGTCTCTGGAGGGCTGGCAGGCAGGGGCAAGCAGGGCCTGCAGGCAGGCAGGCAGGCAGGCCAGCTGGATCAAGCTGTTCTGGGGTCAGGGCTGAAGAGAAGCTGTCCAGCTAGAGAGGGGTAGTCCAGCAAGGGGTCTGTGTGGATCTCACCATCCTCGAGTCTGTTGCATCCTCTGTTGAACTCTGTTGAGCAGGCCTCTGCATGACCCTCCAGACCTGTCAAAGTGAAGAAAGGGTCCATGTCAGTTGTGAAAAATGAAGCTTTTCCCATCTACACTTGATACAGACTTCAGTTTTGACTGTGAAATGCAGTGTCATTACTTGAACTTGAATCCAAATGTGTTGACGTCATGGAGACCCATGCAGTCACTCAAAACACAGGTTCGATTCCAGGCTCTGGCAAGAGTATTTACCTCTAAACTGGTCAATATATACACATCTGACAAAAGACCAGCTCGACCTTTGCTTGTAAACAGTGATTCTGACTGTAAGAGACCTTTAAATAGCCTGACTTACCGAAATTGGCAAAACTAGCCTGGCTAACGTAGGTCGCTTTCTCAGGGCATATGACGAATGAAACAGGCTCGCCTTGAAAAAGTCTCCCTGCCGCATAGGCTTATTACAAAGACTTTCACGCCAAAAATCACCATTATGAGCCGACAGGTCTGTGGGGAATTGCTTTTTCTCCTAAAGGCTGCTCTCCTCGACCTTTTTGATGAACAATTCGCCGAGATGCAAAATGACTCACTAATTAAAAACACAGAGGAAAAAAGCTAGAGCTACAGTAGCTACTTTTCGAGTTTGGTTTTCCGTCACTTCAGAATCACGATCTATAAGGTCTAAAAGTGCTAAACCTTCACCATAATTCAAGAGTAGTGTACTTTCACAAACCCAATCATTAATTCTAGCTTAAAATGTGTAAAACCAGGACTTACCGAAAGTGGCTGCCTCCAACACGGCTTTCACGGGAGACGACTTTCACGGGACACGGGAAACAACAATGGCCGCCGAAAAATAATTTGTATTCGTAACAGCGAGCTGCGATTGGAAGCGAAATGAAACAGGGGCTAAAAAACGAGGGTGGGGGCTTGGTCAGCACACATTTTCAAGAAAGCATGCGTGTGTCAAGGGGCTCTGGCCCCTTGTGTGTGAGAGAATGTGGAGCACGCGCGCACAGGAGCAAAGGGAGAGAGGATTTGGGGAAACAGCCCTAGAAATTAGCCAAGCATGCATGTTTCAAATATTCACTAAAAATCGAGTTTTCATGTTACAGTCAACTTTTTCTCAGATTTGTGTACTCAACATTCTCAAGAGTCTTCATATGAACTAGTGATTGAATCAGAGTATCAGTTTTTGGCCGGCGGATGTGTAAAGCATTATTTTAGCATTAGCAATAAATTCAATTTGCTTTATATCAATCATTTTTAGAGGTATGAAGTTGCCTTTGCACATGGTAACATGTTGTAGTGTCTTCCACGTGACATACCAAGTTTGGTGTTGATATCTCAAAGATTTGCTGAGATTTGACCAAACGTCCTGTTTGGTTGCTTTGTTGCAGATTTTGATTGGCTCTACCGGACAAACGGTTTTGAAAATCAGAAATCCCTACGATCACTTTTGTGAGGCTCAGTCTGGATATCATCTATGGCAATTTTGAAGAAAATTCGACCAAAAATGTAGGAGGAGTAGGGAAAAAACGCGTTTCCTTAATCTTTATTGTACAGACAAATCCAATATGGTGGCCGTTATAGCTTCTTGAGGCTTTTTTATTCCTCATGAGAAATAAGGCATATGTAATGAATTTCAGAATTTTGGGACTTATGGCCTGCAAATGGCATCAATTTGAAAATTGACATATTGGGGCGTGGCCTGTAGCGCCACCTATTGTCTCACATGGCCCATGTTTGGTATGGTAGTTACTAATGGTCTGCAGTTTCAACATGCCAAATTTCACAACTTTTTACGGTACTGGTCTAGGGGCTGCCATTGACTCCCATGGGTAAAAAATAATAATACCACCAATAACAATAGGGTTCTCCTACCGGAGGAACCCTAATAATAAAACTAACAATAACAATAGGTTTCCTCCTTATGGAGGAATCCTAATAATAATAAAACTAACAATAACAATAGGTTTCCTCCTTACGGAGGAATCCTAATAATAATAATAATAAAACTAACAATAACAATAGGTTTCCTCCTTACGGAGGAATCCTAATAATAATACTAACAATAACAATAGGTGCCTCGCAGCTTCGCTGCTTGGCCCCTAATAAGTAGAGAGGGTACAATTTCTGGGGAAATTGTAGGGTGTGCTTGCTTGCGTCGGTTGCACAGGGGTCCGTTTTTTAATGACATTTTTACAACTGATATTTCTGTATTTTATATAAAAATGCATACTTATTATTTATAAGATTACATAGATTTAAAAGCATTTTTTTTTGCTGCTCATTTACAACTGAAAATACGAGTGAAGTGTAGAATGAAATGGATGTCTTCTCATTTCCCCTGCAAGAGGCACCCAGCTAACAAGGGATGTCCTGGGGACGTTCGGTGACGTTCCTATTTGGTCCCCTATAGGTTATACCGTGACGTTATCCTTAGGACGTCCTTACGACGTTCTTGGTTATGATACAACGTTATGTTAAAAAATTTCGGGGACATTCGGGACGTTCCAGGAACGTTCCAGGAACGTCCCTGGTTGGTTATGATATGACATTATCTTAAAATCTTTCGGGGGACATTCGTGACGTTCCAGGAACGTCCCTGGTTGGTTATGATACGACATTATGTTAAAACATTTCGGGGGACATTCGGGACGTTCCAGGAACTTCCCAGGAACGTCCCTGGTTGGTTATGATATGACATTATGTTTAAAACTTTTAAGATATTTTCGTTTGTGTGTCATTCTGTGATGTGACTTGCTCGAGCTATAGCCTACTGTCACTGTGGAAACTGTACAGTATTAAATCAATTGTTTATGTATGGTACCAATAACTTGCATTTGAGCGAAGTAATACATTAGTAATAAATAATTTGGTGATGTACCATCACTGAAACAAAACATCTAAGCTGGATCCAGCCTATCCAAGCACCAGCTGCGTCTCTAGAAATGTTCCATATAGCCTATTACAGCACATCTCTCGCGGACGTCACCGCTCGTGACGTGAACCCTGTTGTTGAGTGAAGAAGTCGTTGAGAGACAGCAAAACTTTTTGATCCTGCATCCTTAATTTATAGCTATAATACCGTGTGATAATCAATTCGTGTAAATATATCTTCAACTTAAGTTTTAGTGTTGATAGTATAGTTCTTTGTTATTGTGTTTTTAATGGTGTTTTTTTGTGTAGTTGGCTAGTTTAGAGTAATTTAGCGCACTCCTGTGAATGTGGGCCACCCGAAGGACAGAATTTGAGGTAAATATGTTTTAATACAAACTTTAGCTCTGCTATCTATGTATTTGTATGTTTATCCAATGTGAAATAGCCATATCGAACATAAATGTATATTAATTTCTAGCCAATTTGAGTTGGCACTGGTTTTCTAATTCGGCTAAATTGAGACGTCGTACAGTACTGTATCGTCTTAATTTGTACAGTACAGTACTGTAGCTAACAATCTTATCGATAGCACTAGCTAGCTCTAAATCGGATGCCCACACACTAGTGGTGTCGTCTCTTTAAGGAAACAGAAAATACAAAACAGCTGAAGCTACTTTTGGACAGGTGAAGGCTACAGCTCTAGCTAGTCAAGTAGCTCTAGAGTAGCAAGCTACTTTTGGACAGTTAGACTAGAGCCACTGTACAATGAACCAAGACGTTTTGCAAGAAAAGTAGCTATCATAATGACAGTTGGCTGTCATTGCCACTTCGCGTCATTGTTGTCCTGGTTACGGACTCAGACGCGCATGATCTCTACTTACTCTTGCTTCGTCGGACAAGCTCTAAATCGGATGCCTACACACTAGTGGTGTCGTCTCTTTAAGGATACAGAAAATACAAAACAGCTGAAGCTACTTTTGGACAGGTGAAGGCCACAGTTCTAGCTAGTCAAGTAGCGTTAGCTCTACTGTAGAGTAGCAAGCTACTTTTGGACAGTTAGCTCTAGACTATAGCTACAATAAACCAAGACGTTTTGCAAGAAAAGTATCATAATGACATGCTACGTTGCTACGTCGGACAAATGTTCACGATGAGTAGATAAAGGAAAGTTGATTAGCATTAGCTAGATGGTTGTAAATATGTGGATACTGAAGGTCAGGGAAGCTTTCCGTTTCACTTGTTACGGTCCTAAAAATAACTCCAGGAGCATATGGATACAATACACTTCCACTTAATGTTCTTTGCATTTGATCTGCTGTCTAACTGTAGCTAATTCATGTTGCAGGTGTTGATTCCGGACGTACTGGTGGAGGACGAGGAGGAAGAGGAGGGAGAGGATGAGGAGGGGTTGACACAATTAAATATAAGAAAATTAATTCAGGCTTAATGCATTTGAATAAAGTGTTTGTTTATACTGTAAATCGTGTTTTTTCTTCTATAAGCATACACATAATAAGTTACAATACAGCCTGTTATACAAGTTGATTTTTTTAAATAAAGAAGTTAAATTACATTGTTGAGTTTAAGTGAACACATTCAGTTTAGTTTTGCACTATAGGCTAATATGCATTGTATACTTTGTATACAATACATATCCATTATATGCATAAATGAGACTATAAATTAAGGTTCAGAAATTGATTCTGCATTTGGTATGCGAAAGTTATCAGGACGTCTCAAGGGAACGTCCCCATGACGTCGCAGACAAACGTCCCCTGAACGTCCCCTAAATGTTATGAGGACGTTACATGGACGTCCCGGGGACGTTTGTCTGCGACGTCCCCGGGACCTTCAGGGGACCCTACAAAAAGACGTAATGGGGACGTTCTCTTGCGACGTCCTGATAACATTCGGGGACGTTCAGGGGACGTCCTGGGGACGTCATTTTGTTAGCTGGGCAGCCTCATGTTGAATCAAAACTAATAAATTTGGCAGACCGGTGTAAAAATTGACCTAATCTCTATGATTTAAACGTCATTTTAAGTTTTTCCCTTCTCATGATATTTTCAGGCATTTAGCCTACTCATTGCATTCATTCATTAATAAAGAACCCCCTTTGAAGATTATTCTATGACGTTACCCGGCAGTAGAAGATGGAATCGCGATTCAAACAGTACCATCTGCTAACTGAAAATATGCCCCCCAAAACGTAAATAAGCTTGACATTTATTTAGTGGAAAATCGCTCATTTATAAAAAGCTCACTGGTAGCGATCATTGTCAGTAACAACGCAAAATGCGATATAGCCCTGTGTGGAGAAGCTGCCCCGGTAAATTGTACTACTACGGTACAGTACTAGACTACTGCTGTGTTCGTCTTGGTAGCGATTGCGTTGGTTGAATTGGATTTAACGTTCCGTTGTACGGTTTAAGCTGAAATTAATTATTTTCATGAACAGATTGACAACGTTTAGGCTGTGGCAATGAAGTTCAGGTTAGTAGTTAGATAGACTTTTGATTTAAGTAAGGGGAGTGCCGAACATGTTCTGTCGCCGTTTGACTTCCTAAACAGCTGTGTAAGTTAGATGTTTTTGTCGTGTCTCGCGTAAGCTACAGCGTTGCAGTGAGCTACACTGGTTTGAAACCACAGGTAATGGTAATTTCACCTACAAATCGTTTACTAATGTCAGAATAAATCCTACAACGAAAATGTATATGTGAGGAATGTTTATTTTAACGATTGAAAACAGATAACGCTACATCATAGACCACTGTAGTATGTGTTGCCCGGGCAACACAGGCTAATGTCATGATGCTAATACTTCAGTGAAATAGTAGACTACTGTTTCCGAAAGTAGATGTACTTCCTTAATAATATCAGCTTATACTGTACATTACACATCACAATTGTGTGTCATATCACAAAGTAAAATGAGTAAATAGCTCTTTGCTTGTGGCGTTTCTGCAGCTGCCTTGCAGTAAAGCTATAGTTAGCCTAGCTATCCCCCAAGTTAACAGATGCGAAACGAATGTTCTGCCAAAGGTAGTCACGCGTGTTTTCGTGACGTTAGTGACGTAGTGACGTTAGTAACGTCAGTGACTGTGGCTAGCAAATTAGCCACCGTTAGCTTCACTTTTTGCCACAAAAACTTAACTTAAGCCCAAACCATGCAACGGAACGTAAATTCCAATACAAGCAACTCAATCGCTACCAAGACGAAACTTTTGACACCTAGGTTGTCTATGTAGGCCAAATATTGACAAAGATTTAGGGGGGCAAAAATAAATAATAATAATAAATATATATGTGAGAGAACAAAGGTTGTGCTCTCGCCGAAGGCTTGAGCACACCCAATAAGTAGGCCCTATGCATTTTTATATAAAATATACAGACCCCTGTGCAACCGACGCAAGCAAGCACACCCAACAATTTCCCCAGAAATTGTACCCTCTCTAGTTATTTTTAGGGTTCCTACAGGGCGACTACAGGGCAGACACACTGAAGAGGTGCCAGTGATGGACCTACAGGTGGCCCAAACACAGGCTGAACTCCAAGACCTTGAGGAGTGCCTTAAGGTGCTGGAGTTGCGAAAGAGAGTGGTAAGTGTTTGGAGATGCCATGAACTATGGCTTATACGCAGCGTTCAACGTTCACATTGGTGCTGACAATAAGTTCATGACTTCTAATTCCAGACGCTGTGATGAAGTGGAAGACGGGACTGGGAGAGAAAGCTGTGGAGCTCCTCATAGAGGAGACACTCAAACACACCCCGGCAGCCCATTCAAAACAAGCCAGGTGAATGAATCATGATTGCAGCTTCCATATCCAACCTTTCACATGGCTATGTGACAAACATCTAGAATCACATATTTTTTTGATGATGTATATTATTTTAGATGTGATTTTTTTATGACTTGTATAGCGCCTTTTTACACGTGCAATTATGTTGATAGAACACTAACTTATTTTGTGCTTCATTGTCAGGGCCAACAGACAGGACCTGTAGCGGGGACTGGCAGAAGATTTTAATTCACTGTTTGGCACTTTGTTTGAAATAAAATGACAATGTTACATGGAAATGCTGCCTTGTTTATGATTAGCTGGAGTTAGGCTACACATCACACAAACATAGTCCTCCTAAAGTTGGCTACCATGTAGCCTATTATACAAGAACAAGTAGCATTTTGGGCAAATGAGGTCTGCATATGAACCGCCCCAATATAAGCAGTAGAATTGAGAAATATAGGTTACTTAGTTAACGTTGCAGTTACGGACTGGCAACGTCACAAAATTACGTTGCTAGGAGGTCGCGGTTACGGACTGGCAACGTCGGAAAATGACATTGCTAGGAGGTCGCGGTTACAGACTGGCAACGTCGGAAAATGACGTTGCTAGGAGGTCGCGGTTACAGACTGGCAACGTCGGAAAATAACGTTGCCACGACGTCGCGGTTACGGACTGGCAACGTCACACGATTACGTTGCGGTTACGTTCTGGCGTCCCACAGATGCACGGTCCCGCAACGTCGCCAAAGACGTTGCGGCAACGTATGTTTGGTCATCGAGTGACGTTGCGGCAACGTAAGGGCAACGTAACTGTGTTAGCTGGGATAAAGCTTGCTGCGGCGTGTGATATTTGCAACGTACGGCCGAGAAGGTCTTGCAAATAAATGAGTCCTTGTCCGCTGAATCGATATCGCTCAAACAAGAACTCATCCGTGTGAAATAAAGGATCTTGGCAATCGCGAAGAACTCTATTGGTATGGAAAGCTAATCAAACTAAAATATAGCTCCTTGGTCAACTGGGTCTCTCAAAAAGGGAGCTGCCATGTTATTTTCCGGGGGTGTGGCAAGCTTATCCAGCTACACTTACGTTAGCCTGCTCTGGAGCAGGTTAGTGCTAATTGATATGTTACTATGGTGATTTATCGAAAGTTGCTTCCACGAACCAAAAAGAGGGGCGTTTTTTATCTTAGCCTGAAAATTAGCTCGCTAAACCGCTTAGCAAGCTACGACGAATACCCCCCAGCTCGACCTTTGCCTGTAAACAGTGATTCTGACTGTCAGAGACCTTTAAATAGCCTGACTTACTGAAATTGGCAAAACTAGCCTGGCTAACGTAGGTCGCTTTCTCAGGGCATATGACGAATGCTCGCATTGAAAAATCAGATATACTGGCTATCTTTAGCAGGCCCTTGTCTACAAAAAGTAGTCCTCCCTGAAGTTTTTGGAGTAGAATTGAGTGAAATACAAAATTGTTTACACACTGCCAGTGGGCGAGCCGATCCTGACTCTGAGGCTAACGTCAAAACAATGTACCCCCGGGACGCAGTATAACTCCAATTGCAAGTCCACAAATCACAAAAATAATCGGAGCATCTGGCTAAAAGCACAATTCCCACATCTCCTAAAGGCTTCCCTCCTCGACCTTTTTCGTGTAGACGTAACTGTAAAATGGTGAACTTATGAACATGACACGCCCAAGGAATGGCTGCCGCCTAAGCGCGGTCTCCCTGCCGCATAGGCTTATTACAAAGACTTTCACGCCCCAAATCAAAATTCTGAGCCGACAGGTCTGTGGGGAATTGCTTTTTCTCCTAAAGGCTGCCCTCCTCTACCTTTTTGATGAACAATTCGCCGAGATGCAAAATGATTCACTCATTAAAAACACTGAGGAAAAAAGCTAGAGCTGGCTACTTTTCGAGTTCGGTTTTCCGTCACTTCAGACTCACGATCTAAAAGGTCTAAAAGTGCTTAAACCTTCACCATAATTCCAGAGTAGTGTACTTTCACAAAGCCAATCATTAATTCTAGCTTAAAATGTGTAAAAATAGGACTTACCGAAAGTGGCTGACTCCAACACGGCTATCACGCGATTCCAGTTGAAAACAACAATGGCTGAGTGTGTGAGAATTTGGAGCACGCGCGGGGAGCAATTAGCCAAGCATGCATGTTTCAAGTATTCACAAAAAATCGACTTTTCATCTCACAGTCAACTTTTTCTCAGATTTGTGTACTAAACATTCTCAAGGATCTTCATATGAACTTGTGATTGAATCAGAGAATCAGTTTTTGGCCGGCGGATGTGTAAAGCATTATTTTAGCGTTATGATCATATAAATATTTACATCATTAGAAAGCCCTAAATCTTGTCTTCAAAATGGTATAAACAGTTCAGGTATATTATTTGAAAAAGTCTGCATATTCAGGCAGGAAAGTGTTAAACAGTGTCAAAAATTGACGCGGTGAGAAACAGGTCTGTCAGTGCATGACGTCACAATTGAATTTGACTTGAACATTCTGAACCATTGAAACCCATTCATTTTTTTTAGCACTTTAAACTTTAATACCTTAAAAACTTTAAAAGTTATCAATGAGAAAAGTAATAGCACACTAGAGCAGTTCAGACTTTATCAAATGAAGTTTGAACGGTGTTTCTAGCTTAAACGGTGTGAAAGGAGTAGGCGACGGAAAAAAGTGGGAGGAAAATTAAAAAAATTAAAATAACAAAATAACTAGAAAGGTACATTTCCTGAAGAAAATGTGTGTGTTTGCTGAAAGCAGTTGAAACGATTGTTTTGATGGCTTGAATAGTGAAGAAGGTTTTACAAACATCTTTAAAGAGGTATGTGCTTTAAAAACAAAATGGTGAGAAAAAGTGTTAAAAGTTTATCTGTCATTGTTATGCATTGCAATATTTTCTTACTGTTGAAAATTGAGAAAAAACAGTGATGAAAAGAGTATCTTATTGACTTTCATACATTTTTAAGCGTTAAAAGTATTAAAGAATGAAAGATTGAGAAACAGAAACAAGTTTGAAGTTAGAAAAATGAGCAAATATAGTGATGAAGAGTATATTGCATAACAGTTATCAATATAATAGCAGACAAAAGTATGTCAGCAGTATGAAGGTGAAAAAAAGTGTTGCTTTGAAACCAAAATGGTGAGACAGTGTTAAAAGTATATCTGTCATTGTTATGCATTGCAATATTTTCTCACGGTTGAAAAAGGAGAAAAAAGAGTGATGAAAAGGGTATCTTATTTAATTTCATAAATGTTAAAGCGTTATGTTAGAGCCATTTTATTTCATTCTAAACCTTTTACATTTTTAAACCCTTAGTATTAGTTAGACTTGTACACTTCTTATTTAAGATTCTTATATGTTTAATGTGTGCACCTTCCTGCCACAGTAAATTCCTTGTCTGTGTGATGTTTCTTGGCGAATAAAACCCATCCTGAAAAGTATTAATAATTGAAAGATGTAGAAACAGAAAAAAGTTTGAACAGTGGAACAGTGAAGAGCGTTGGCCAATCGGATTGGTTCCTTGTTTCTTGTAACGTAGCAACTGTTGGTCATTGTCAACATTTCTAACCTAGAATGTAGGTTTTAGGTTCAAGATGAAGGAGAAACTAATCATGTGTGCCTGCACAACCAGTCCTGTTCAGACACTTAATTTAAAGATGACATCAAAATAATAATTCATAGTGCAGGGTTGCCGATGTTGTCGTTGTCCCTGGTGAGTTTTTTAAATTCAATCTCGTCACATTATGTGACTTTGTTGTGCAACTGGAAAAGCTAGATAGTCTAACTCAGAATGCTGCTGCAAAAAAAGCAGAACTATTGTGGGTGGTAAATAAGATCATGCTACATCTAGCCAGCGGATCATTTCTTGCAAGTGTGTCAAAGTGGTATTTTTACAGACTGTATTAACACCGTAGGCGTGAATAATGCATGCATCGTCATTGTCGTCCATCTTTAGCCGAAGAAGCTAGAGAGAGGATGCAATGGGAGATTTCCTACAGTAAGCTAGATACTGCTTCAAATTGAAAACGGAGACGATCTTTTGATTAAAGACAAGTTCCTTAACCTCTGTTGTTAATATCGCCGATAAAAAGTAAATACTGTTACGAAGCATTTGTTTGTAGGTAACGAACGATAGACGTAGCTAGTTTCGCCGTTCTATGGCAGCTACAGTACTGTATGATGACAGTCGTAGCTAGCGTTGTAAGCACTCGTCACTAGAATGGCCATAACTTTAAAACAAACGATCATATTTCAAATCTGTCTGCTGTTCTACATTGCCCACACAATTATGTATATATATATCAACTCTAACATGGCCTGTATCTTGTATTGAAAGTGCTCGAAAATTAGCTCGTCTAATGTATGGTGGACTGAGAAAACATATTTGTCAAAGCGAAGCGAGCGGATGTCGTGGGAGAATTCCTACTGTGTTAGATTTACTGCTGAAACGGAAAACTGAAAACGGAGAAGATATTTAGAGTAAAGACAAGTTTCTTAACGTCTGTGTTCAATATCGTCAACTTTTCAGTTACGAAGCTTTTGTTCGTAGTAATGCCAGCTGCAGTAAACCTTTCATGACCCCGGTTTAACTGTTCGTGACAGTCGGCTATGACAGTGTTGAGCCTCGATTTTTGCAGATTTCTGTGAAACTTTCTTAAAGAAAAATAATCTAGCTAGATTATGTACACTTTAAGCTCAATGTACATACCTTGTTTGGCCAATTTGGTTGATTGTGGAAAAAAGTAGAAAGCAACACTTTTAATGTAGCTAGCTAGAGAGCACGTGTATCATAACCAGAAGTCCGTTGATTTATAGTCTGTCAAATTAGTTCTAGTTATTGGTGTTCGTTGGCATACAAAGTTAGTCTTCTCTTATTAGCCTATAGTACATCTGATTAGAGCTAGCAACAATGAATTGCAGATGAAGGGGTCCCCTATCGTCCAGATAGCTCTCAACGCTCGGCAGGAATTTCAGGTCCACTCACTAGCTAGCTCAACTAGATAACATGGCTAGTTTGCATCTAGCAATCACCGGATCACTGCTAACAGAAGGAGTGGAAGAACACTGGACATATTGTACAATAAAATGTTTTATTGAATGCAGTTGGTTGCCTTCTATTTACCAAACTCCTTTCTTGTCTTAAATTGAGCAGTTGCTGGTGATAATGGTTAGATTCAACTTGCATCAGGTACTACAAATATAAGTGTTGTTAATGTGGTAAATTGTAAGTGGGCTGATGAATAAAAAAACGTTTAACAAGTCCCATTTACTTCAACAGTCGAAGGTAAACGTTAAGTGGAACAATATAGTCCTCATTAGGCTACTGTTTGGGAGTCAGGTGGCTAAGCGGTTAGAGAAGCGGGATAGTAATCAGAAGGTTGCTGGTTCGATTCCTGGCGGTGTCAAATGACGTTGTGTCCTTGGGCAAGGCACTTCACCCTACTTGCCTCGGGGGAATGTCCCTGTACTTACTGTAAGTCGCTCTGGATAAGAGCGTCTGCTAAATGACTAAAATGTAAATGTAATGTTTGGTATGTACAGTATGGTACAGTTGGTACAGTATCGGTAGCTAGCATAGCCATTTCTAGCTGTGCTTCACAATATTACGTTATGTATAAATTAATTTAATACATAAATGTTAATAAAGTATCAGACACATGATACAACACACCACGCCGAAAACCATTCAAACAGGTTGACAGCAGTGGGGTTTTTTTTTTTACTACAGCGAGCTACTGAAACCACGTGACAAAAAATCTCTATCTTTTTTCCTGTGTTTCACTGGCAGTGAGTGTTCACAATGTTGTATTTCACTCCATTCTACACCAAAAACGTCAGGGAGATACGAGTCTGCTGAAGATAGCCAGAATATCGGGTTTCTTTAACTGAGCCTGTTTCATTCGTCATATGCCTGAGAAAGCGAATTCCGTTGGCCAGCTTAATTGAAAACCATTCAAACAGGTTGACAGCAGTGGGGTTTTTTGGAACGACAGCAAGCTACTTGAACCACGTGATCACGTGTCGGCGAGATCAAAGCGTGTCGCAACTCTCTTTTTCTATGGCTCTGGGGCTGACCAAGACCCCACCCTCATTCCTTGCTCCTGTTTCATTTCGCTTCCAATCGCAACTCGCCGTTACGAATATAAATTATTTTTCGGAGGCCATTGTTGTTTTCAACTGGAATCGCCTGATAGCCGTGTTGGAGGCAGCCACGTTCGGTAAGTCATATCACCTATTTTTACACATTTTAAGCTAGACTCAATGATTGGGTTCGTGAAAGTACACTAGTCTTGAATTATGGTGAAGGTTTGAGCACTTTTAGACTTTTAAATCGTGATTTTGAAGTGACGGAGACCGAACTCGAAAAGTAGAGCTTTTTTCCTCTGTGTAATAATATGTGAATCATTTTGCATCTCGGCGAATTCTTCACCAGTGTGCTTTTAGCCAGATGCTCCGATTATTTTTGTGATTTATGGGAAACTTGCAATTGAAGTGAGACTGCGTCCCGGGGGTAGCCTACATTGTTTTGATGTTAGCCTTAGAGTCAGACTCGGCTCACTCACTGGCAGTGTGTAAACAATTTTGTATTTCACTCAATTCTACTCTAAAAACATCAGGGAGGACTGCTTTTTGTAGAAAAGAGTCTGATAAAGATAGCCAGTATCTCAGATTTTTCAAGGCGAGCCTGTTTCATTCGTCACATGCCCTGAGAAAGCGAGCTACGTTAGCCAGGCTATAGTTTTGTCAATTTCACTAGGTCAGGCTATTTAAAGGTCTGTGACAGTCAGAATCACTGTTTACAGGCAAAGGTTGAGCTGGTCTTTGCTAAATACTCTTGCCAGAGCCTGGAATCGAACCTGTGTTTTGCATGACTTTGCATGGTTCTCCATCAGGTTAACACATTTGGATTCAAGTTTGAACTAGTGCTACTGCATTTCACAGTCAAAACTGTAGTTTATATCAAGTGTAGATACTACTGACATGAACCCTTTCTTCACTTTGACAGGTCTGGAGGGTCATGCAGAGGCCTGCTCAACAGAGTTCAACAGAGGATGCTGAGAGCAACAACAGAGGATGCTGAGCATAACAGAGGATGCAACAGAGGATGCTGAGAGCAACAACAGAGGATGCTGAGCGTAACAGAGGATGCAACAGAGGATGCTGAGAGCAACACAGACCCCTTGCTGGACTACCCCTCTCTAGCTGGACAGCTTCTTTTCAGCTCTGACCCCAGGACAGCTTCATCCAGCTGGCCTGCCCTGCCTGCCTGCCTGCAGGCCCTGCTTTCCCCTGCCTGCCAGCCCTCCAGAGACAGACAGTCACCCCACAGACACAGTAGCTCTGCAGACTTGGAAGTCTTTAATACCACTTCTTTGGAAGTAGCCTTTTAAACAGTGTGCGAATTATACAATGACAATCGGGGGGTCAACTCAGTGCTTGCTTGCAATCAATCAATTCAATCACAAATAAAACATTAGTAAAAATAGCTTCCTAATCGGGCAGAACTTGTTAATGCAGGAGACTACCAGACCTTAGCGCGTCACTAGCATCTCGTGATGTCACACAGTCGGAAAATAGTTTGGTTACAACAACCATGGGCGTCAGGTGGCTGAGCGGTTAGAGAATCGGGCTAGTAACCAGAAGGTCGCTGGTTCGAATCCTGGCAGTGCCACATGACGTTGTGTCCTTGGGCAAGGCACTTCACCCTACTTGCCTCGGGGGAATGTCCCTCTACTTACTGTAAGTCACTCTGGATAAGAGCGTCTGCCAAATGACTAAATGTAATGTAAACCATACGAGGGATTTCAGTTGTTGTGTTCGTTCAGTTAGATGTTTGTAATGTTATTGTTTTTTAGTTAATATAATCGTGTTGGTCACCCACATGACTATTGTTAAGTGTGCATTGACTGAGATTCTGGAAAGAGATCAACTCAAGAAGAGGTTTAATATCCGCGGTTTTCAAGCTGTCTTCGGGAAAGTTTGAGATTTGGTTAATAGGCTTTAAGGTGACACCCCCCTGAAGTACCATGCGCAATTTCATGCAATATTACATTAAAATGCCAACCGTTTCTTAACATTTGTCCCAAAGCTCACCGAAGCTAATACTCTGCCCTTTCTATTCTTAAAATCTCAACAGTTGGTGTGTAGCAGAGAGGATAGAGAGACTGACTTGTAACTTAATGCTCATAAGTTTAAATCCCCATCCAGCCTATTGTTGTTGGCCAAACATGAAGTAGTTTTGCTCTCTTGTTGTCCAACTCTCCATCTTCAACAGTGTACATGTTTATAATATTTTGCCATTTTGCGGAGGAACCCGCATCGCTGCTTGCAGCTATATTTTATTGCATATTTTTCCAATCAAAAGCTTTTACTACAATGCAATCTGTGACATGTTACTTCAGGCCCATTGCCGATTCTCTTGATTCCATCAATCCCAGAGCGTTTCCACGCTCATCAGTGCCAGTAATAAGTTTGCCCAGGTCCGGTGCTTATGGGAGTCCAAGGACTCTACCAAGGTCAGTTCCCTATCTTGGGCCATGTCCACTTACACCTGCCTGGGTAAGTATCGAAGCTATCTTTCCCAATTGGCCCTTGTGCTGAGATTTTTCATGACTCATTTGAGGAAATGGAAAGGTGTTTTATATTACCATGCCTTCTGTGTTTCAGCGAGGATGCTCACTACAGTGCTGACAACATTTGACATGCAGGGTCAGTATACTGGCCGAGGGGGTCTGAAACTGTAGCACTTCTCTAGACCGTTTCCAGTGGCATGGCATAGACTGAAGCGTTGAGTGTGTGCATTACAAACACCTTCCTAGAACAGATGCCAGACCCAGTTTTCTTGCAAAAATATATTTAACAGTAATACCTTAAATAGGATGTAATCAGTTTATTGAAAAACAATGCAAGAACGTGAAGAATGTAATGCTATCACAACCATCTCTCACTACGTTTAGATGCTTTCACATCTACTCTGGTTGTATTTGTTTTATTGTTCTGACCAGGAACATTACGGATCCTAACTCTTGGTTTACTTGTTTTCTCTAGTTCTTTTACGGTTCTTTGTCTTGACCATGCTCAATGGTTGGGTCCTGGCTACCATTGTCCTCTACAGACGAGGCAGCAAGAAGCAGGAATGATGAGATCCAGAAGAACATTGTTAGTTAACCAACAATGTTTACACCATCAAAGGCATCAAAAGTCTTACATGTTGGTTTTAATCTATGGTCCTACTGGGTGGTTTTGCTGGTGGTAATAGCACTGATGGGTATCGGTGTTATCTCCATACATAAAAGCTGACCGTGGGCCTGGTAACCTTTAGAACATAGAAAAGGTCTCAACTTGTCTCAGGTTTTTGCAAGTATACTGTAAACGTGTTGTAAAACATCTTAATGGGTTAAGAGCTAATACAAAACAAGCAAACATGCAATCAAAAGATTTTTGAGCAAACATGGCTATACTTTTATGAATGCACAATAAAACCTTCCACATAACATTTATTCATCTTTTTTCAAACATGATAGGTAGTGGACAGATAGTTATACATAACATACTCAGTTCTTTGTCTGGCTGTGTACACGGCAATGACACAGCAAAAAGTGTTTCTTTTCACATTTCCCTGTTCAATGGACACAGCAAAAATATGTATTGTGTACAGCTGACAACAATTTCAATGTTGCACTTTCATCCATTTTGCAGGTCTTGTGATGTACAGAATATGAGGAAAGTAATATTTTGTCTTCATAAAAATAAAACGAACACATGAAATGACACATGCTTGAGGGTAATCTCTATGTGGCAATACACCTTATAGACCATTCACTCTTATGTACAAACTCTCACTAACTTTGCCAATACTTTACAAACCACCAAATGACACTTGAAGAAGGGCAGGTAGATAAGATATTTTGGTTTGTAGACAAAAATGATTATAATTTTCAAAATTTATATTGGACTTTCTATATTGCACAATATTTGGTTGACGTGACCATTATTGAATAAGAAATGTCAATTTCGGGCATTTTGAAGTGACAATGTCCATGTGACAGGACGTAGCACTCCTCCATGTAAACAAGGTTAGCTGTGAAGAGAAAACAACAATTTTAAAAACAAAAGTCAATGGTTATCTGATCTTTTCTTAGTCTATACCCTAACTTGTGTATATATATATATTTATTTATATATTTATTGCACTCTCTCACTACATGCAATATATTAGCTACAACAGACCAGTTAACATCCTTTTGTCAGACTTCAAGTACCATGCGTCTTTACCTCAGTATTGACTCTTCTTGTTTGGTTGGAAGAGAAGTGGAAGTCTCTCAGATAATCAAGTTTGAGTTTCAAACCACAAAAACTTGGCACATTACAAGATAGTAGATCATTCTAAGAGGTTATACTATCCAAGCCACTCAAAACATGCAGGCCTCAAGGCCTATGCATCCCAGCAAGCACTGCTGAGTTACCCTCAGTTTCCTTCTTTAGAAGTCAAACACATCGTCATCATCGTCCTCATCCAGTGACCAATTCCAGTCCTTAAGGCCAAACTCAAGCAACCTGAAACAGTCCATATTCACCCTGATCTCAATTTACTGCACTGGTTCTCAATCCTGGTCCTCATGCCCCTTGCCCTGCATGTTTTAGATGTTTCCCTGCTACAACCTGATTCAAATGAATGGTTCAGTATCAGGCTTCTTGTGAGCCTGATAATGAACTATTAATATGAATGATGACACAGTTCATGCGCAGACAACTTGATGGCAGGATTGAGGCATTGTGGTTTGTTTGTTTTTACCAGTGAATTACATACAACATGACGGTAAAGCTCACAGTAAGAGATCAGGAAAGGATTGGTTGGTTGGTTAAAAGAGAATACACAGCAGCAAATGAACAGGCAGAACAGACAAACAGAAAGACAAGCAGGCAGGCAGACAAACTGCGGTCTGCTACTTACTTTCTACCACAGAAAAACAAAAATGGTGAGTGGTCAGTGAGATGAGGTTGTCAGTGCAGGATAATTCGGAGCATAGGGCCACAGCTGGGTATGGGGGGGGGGGGGAGTGACAGAGTTAGACTAGCTCTCTATGGAAGCAGTTAAGAGTACAGAGCAGCTAGTAAAGCTACAGTAGTGAAGGATGTGTGTTGTCTACGGCATACAATGTTGAGCACATTGTCCCGGAAACTGAGAGAATATATTTTATGTTCAGCCACATACATCGGACTGCTTGGTATTCTACCATTTATCTCTCATGGTAGAGGTAGAGGGATATCTACAGTCAACAGATGTGTTTCAACATCTGTTGAAATACATTTCAACAGATGTGATGTAATGTGAACGCTGAATAATCAACATGGCCATGACGTGCAATATTGAGTGCTGAGTTGAAAAACATGGTGAGTCACCACCGTTAAAATTACAACATTGCTTTAACCCTCGTGTAGTCAAAACATTCTGTGTACTCCCCATGTCCTAAAGGACATTTGTCAGGTAATTTTTAACGTGACACATTTTTTACTTAGGACAACACAAAGATCAAATAACCACCCACTTTGAAAACCAACCACAAAGCCCTTCTCCTCCTCTCACCTGGGCTTCTCTACAGGTTGTTGTCGGCTGGGCTGCAACTTGATTGCCATACGGTGGGTGGACAGGGCAGGGGAGTTCCTGGGGGAGGGCCGGGTTGAGATCCGGGGAGATGAGTGGGCTGCCGGCTGCAATGGGGAGCTTCCGCCCGCCGGGACGGTGGTGGGGTGTTTTCTAGGTATACGTTTGATCAGACGGCTGACCCATCGCTGCTGTTCTTCTTGGGAACCCGCCAACAGGAGGAGGTGTTTGGCTGTTGACATGTCGTAGTTCACTGAGAAGGAAGGAGAGGATGAGAGTAGGAGAAGAGGTAGCCAGAGTGAGAGAGGTTTTAGGGTTCAGGTTTGCATCATTGCCGATAAGCTTACAAAGCTTTTCCACAATATTGGTTTTCCATACTGTGCATGGATAGGTGTTATATCATGTCTCTGCTAGAAGAAACATGACAAAAACAGTATGAAAACATGCTGTAAAAGAAATTGGATTTCCTATGTACTTATGTTAATTACAATCAGTATATCAGCTGATATTACCTTATCATGAATTCATATATTCTCTCTTATTATCCATTTATATGTTTTCCTACTGTAACCTACTGTGTTCTGATGTCGCAGTTCTATGGTGCAGTATCTGCCTGCCTATAATAACAAACACCTATTGGCTGTATGTTATCTTTGTTTTTCTCTATCCACTCAACACCGTCCTCTGGCTTTCAGAGCTGAGAGACATGATTGACTGAAGCCTGGTGTTGTCATTTATTGTCAGAGGTCTAGTTTCCTCTCCCAATCTGCAGATTTCTAATACTTATAAAACCCAGAAGTCATTGAACTTAGTCACTCTGTTAATGAAGAAAAGGAACACTTTCATCAATTGACTCTTGTTCTTGCTGCTGCCAATGCCTCAAAACACCACCTTCATCATATCCTTGTGTCGAAAGCCACCGGACTATCTGCCTCGTGGGTACTCACCCTTACAGGGGGCAATGACCTCTTCCTTTCTGTCCAGGTGGTCTTTGTGGCACTTGGTGTGGCAGCGGCGGCACTCGAGAGCAGGCGGAGGCTTAAAGACGTTCCAGAGGGGCCGCGTGCACGCCTCGCAGCTGGAGGGAAAGTGGTAGAGTGTGGGGATGAACTCGTGACCTTTGTGGCCAATGTAGGATGCGCGCTCACTCGGAGGCAGGGGCTCCACTGCTAACTCCTGCTCCCGCTTGCTCTCACCCTCGTTGGCGTACAGGATCTGAAGGGGTGGAGAGGGGAGAGGATGGGATCAGGTGTTAACAAGCTGGTTCTGCAGATGCTGATGGCGTTAGATCCTGGGAGAAGAATGTTCTCTAAACCTTTTCAAAATCCTGTTAAATTTGCCTGAAAACGCCTAAACAGCATACCCAAAGTAAATTGAAAGCTGTTCTTGAACCATTTGGAGTACATGCATGTAAATGGTCTCTTTTGAAAGCTGACACTCTGAAGTTATTTCCCCTGTTGTCAGGACCCCTGTCAGTCCTACTAGTGTTGAGTAATAGAAGCTTGAACACAAGGAAAGTGAAAGTTTCCATTTCCGCCTAGATTTTGTTTTGAAAACAGAGGCCTAGAGGTGGTAGGTATTAGCTGGAAGACAAAATTGGACCACAGGTTGAAGCCTTACCCAATTCAAATCAAAATTCAAACATAATACCACAATATATTCATATTTGACACATGTTTTTATAAGAGTACATCCAGGCGTTTTCTAAAAGTGCCTTTTGGAGACTCTAAAATGACTCTTTGTAACCAAGGTCAAATACTTAGGATAAAAAGGTATAATAGGCATAATTATTATCTCTAATGAAAGGTGGTAATTAGAACTATCATATACAATAGCTAAATCCCTAATTAGTATTACTGAAACACAAAAACTGAAGCATGAACACATTGGAGTGCTTTATCTGATTCCCAGGATTGGCGCACAAAGAACACTGATTCTGTCAAACCATATTGCGCAATCGACTTTTATTTTGAAGGCTCCACAGAGACATACATATGAGGTATTAGCATTTTCAGTTAGCTCTCAGCTACAAGGCTAACGAGCTAATTTCAGAGCCCGTCAAAGCCAGTTAAAGAAATTTGTTTAGAAAAAGTGTGTGTGTGTGTGTGTGTGTGGGGGGGGGGGGGGGGGGGGGCAGGACGCACAGACCTAGTTGGCTTTAGAGGGCTGTCAACGGGGCATAGAAGCTCCGATTGGGTCAAACAAGGTGTCAATCGAAAGGGCAGAGTGTAGCGGACATTTTGAGACCATCCACTCCTAAGTACTCGAACCACATCTCCTCCTATGAGCGATAGTGCGTGAGACTGAAATAAAAAATAATTGGAGAAGGAAGAATGAAGCAACAAGATCGTGGCTGTGTGGATATAATTCGGTAACCCTTCCTTTTACAGTCCCTTAAGTACTAGGTATTTACATAGAAAGTAAAGGGTATGTTATGTGTTTTATTGGGTATTACTGATTGGTACCAAGGTGGTAAATACCTAGATAATTCGAAGTATTTACCCATTAACTAAATACTAACGTGCTGGAGCTCGGTAAAGTTGGCATGACATTCACAGATTCAAACTTCCGGGATCAATAACTCTATAGCGAAATGTTATTAAATCACAAATAACGCATATTTCGTACTGTAGTAAGGTAAAGAACGAGCTACAAAGTCATTTTCATCAAAACGAGCCGTCCTGCAACCTGAAGAAATAACATTGGTCTCAACGAGCAGCCGGCAGTAAGACGAGCGCTCAGGGACCATCTACAAACTACAACAGCGAAAAGAGATACAACAAAAATATTTTTTAATTTAATGTTTAAATAAGGTAGCATTTCCAAACGTACCTCAATTATAACTTGTCTCCTGCTGGTTGTACTACAGCACTTACTTTTCAAAAATAAGCATAATCCTAATTTTGATGAATATTTTTTGCACAAAACGTTTAATAGTTGTATAATTAAATACAGTTGTGTCTTTAAACTTTCCTCACACATCAATAGTCTTATGTTGTTTGTACTACAGCCCTTACTTTTCAAAAATAAGCATAATCCTATTTTTGGGGAATATTTTTTGCCAAAAACGTTTAATAGTTTAATCATTAAATACAGTTGTGTCTTTAAACTTTCCTCACACATCAATAGTCTTATGTTGGTTGTACTACAGCATTTACTTTAAAAAAATAAGCATAATCCTAATTTATGGGAATATATTTTGCCAAAAACGTTTAATAGTTTAATCATTAAATACAGTTGTCTTTAAACTTTCCTCACACATCAATAGTCTTATGTTGGTTGTACTACAGCCCTTACTTTTCAAAAATAAGCATAATCCTAATTTTGGGGAATATTTTTTGGCCAAAAACGTTTAATATTTTTATATTTAAATACAGTTGTGTCTCTAAACTTGCCTCACACACAAATCCTCTTCTACTGGTTGTACTACAGCACTTACTTTTCAAAAATAGGCATAATCCTATTTTTGGGGAATATTTTTTGCCAAAAACGTTTAATAGTTTAATCATTAAATACAGTTGTGTCTTTAAACTTTCCTCACACATCAATAGTCTTATGTTGGTTGTACTACAGCATTTACTTAAAAAAAATAAGCATAATCCTAATTTATGGGAATATCTTTTGCCAAAAACGTTTAATAGTTTTATAATTAAATACAGTTGTGTTTTTATACTTGCCTCACACATAAATACTCTTCTACTGGTTGTACTACAGCCCTTACTTTTCAAAATACGTATAATCCTAATTTTGGGGAATATTCTTTGCCAAAAACTTTTAATAGTTTAATCATTAAATACAGTTGTGTCTTTAAACTTTCCTCACACTTAAATAGTCTTATGTTGGTTGTACTACAGCACTTACTTTTCAAAAATAAGCATAATCCTAATTTGGGGGAATATTTTTTGCCAAAAACGTTTACTATATGTCATTATTACAAAGCGTCATGTATCCAAAACTACTCCACACATAGTGAGCCCCCTGCTGGTTGTACTACATCACTTAACTTAAAACAAAAAGTGTTTGTATCATTTGTGAGGACATTTATTGTAAAAAATACTGAATAATTGAATAATTATGTAGAATATTGTCTCCAAATCGACTTCACACATAGGTGGTTTGTTGTTGGTTGACAAAGCCATTCTGGTTAGTTTAAATTAGTATAATTTTCATATGGTTAATGTAATAGATCATAGGGCTGTCCGGTCTGCTGAGTTAATCATCGGCAGGAAGCTCCCAGCCCTACAGGACACCTACCACATACGATGCCTCAAGAAAGTTGGCAGGACTCTAAGAGACTGTTACCACCCATCCTTCAGTCTTTTTACCCCGTTGCCTTCTGGCAGGCGATACCGAAGCATTCGGTCTCGCACACTCAGACTGGACAACAGTTTCTTTCCAAGGGCTATCAGGCTTCTGAATGGACATTGATATGGACACTGATACACTTCTCACTAGTTACTTTACACACTGTCACTTTCAGCTACTGGTTGCACTATCATTAACATTGCACTATTGTACTTCACTTGTCTTAGGTAAGTATAGGTTTTTAAGGTTAGTATAGGTTATTATGTGTATTATGTGTATGTAGAGGTTTAGTATACTGTATTGAATATTGTATATTAGGAGGTTTACTATATTTCAGCTTATTATAGATGTAATTTATGTTCTGTGTACTTGTGCATGTTATGTTATGCCAGGTTGCTTTGCGTTGTCTTGTCCTACGAATTTCAGGGACCAGTCTGACCCTGTGTTGTTCTGTGCATCTGACAATAAAAGACTTGAACTTGAACTTTCAGTGTGTGCAAATCCAGGCAAAAATACACTACATAGACAAATAATACTAAACTTCAGGGCATAAACTATTGCTATTTGACACCAATGAAATAGTTTGTTTCTCATTACAAGGCAATGTTTTCATCTGCTTGAAGAAGAACTTGCTGATCGAAACATTTCTTTATTAAGAAAATAAACTATTTAATTGTTAAGCAGTGTGCAAACCTCCTTTCTGCCCTCCTAATAGATCATCTCATCACTACATGGCCACTGTCATTAAACCAATGGAATGAAGGATGCATAGAGTGACAAGCCAATCAGGAACAACCTCAATTAAGTTCTACCTGCAGTGATCACATATTATCAGGGGTGTCAAGGGGCCACATACTGCCCACTTTGATCTCAAGTGGGCCAGACCAGTAAAATCATAGCATAATAATGCATACATAACGACAATATGTCTTGATGTTTAAATCATTGGTAACGGTATTTGATGATAAACCCTATTTTAAGGTCTTTCTACAATAAACCAGAAACATAAAGACCAAAAACTCAGACATCAGCCCACTGTTTATCTGCCTGAGCTCTCCTCTGCTGATTCCCGCGTCACAAAGCGAGCAGCGAGCGCTGCTGCCTGTGGCAATGAGCGCTTCTGCCTACGGAGCACACATCGCATTTACACTGTTTTTGAAGCAATTACTGGATCGATTAAAAAAATTAAAACGTTTGTAGTCATAAATGTCCATATTCTTAAGACATTTGGATTCAGAATAGCAGTTACTTTTATAGAAATGCAATTAATGTCTTTCTGTAATTTTCAAACTTAGCAAAGACATCCGACGGGCCAAACTGCACGCCCTGACGGCCGTATGTTTGACACCTCTGCATTAGATCATCTCCTCACTGCATGTTCACTGTCTTTTAACCAATGAAATGAAGAGTGCACAGGGTGACAATGTCACCAGCCAATCAGGAGCAACCTTCAATTATGTTTTATAGCGAGTTTCTGCAGTAATCACACATTATTTTAGTCTTGCTGCAAAACCGCTACGATGGTTGGACGTTTACTTGACGATTTGCTACCACTCCTGTTCCATGGTTATATGTAAGTAATCTTTTATTTTTATTGTCTTTTCATTGTAGTTAACCCTAAGAATGTTGTGTTTTTTGTGTGTTCTGTTTATTGCCTTTATTGATGAGACAGAGTAACAGAAAAATGGGGGAGAGAATAAAAAAGATGTTTTGTTGCTTTTATTGCCTTTATTGATAGGATGGATTAAATGGGAGATGGAGAGGGAATGTCATGCAGCAAATGGCCTTAGGTCAGACAAGTCTGCAACAAGGACTGAGCCTCTGTGTATATAAAAGTTGTGTTTTTTTTAATTTATTTTTACCTGTTCTTGAAAAGTTGTGTTTTTTTTAATTTATTTTTACCTGTTCTTGAAAGTGCCAATTGTATCTTTACATATTGGGCAACCTTATTTTACTTCCCAAAGTAGTTTACTACTAAAACTCACTTTATGCCAACTCCCTAGATTAAAGGCAATGTGAAGACAATGGGGATACTTAAAAAAGGAAAGAAAGCTCAGAGGAAATGCTTATGGGAAATAGCTGGTGGAATTGAAGCTTTAGTAAAATCTCTGAAGAGTGCTAACATTACAACCCGAGATACAGGGTATTCCTCGGAAATCTGGTCTGAACTGTTTATTAACTTATTTGGAGAAGATGATAAGAAAAACCATCATTGGCTGTGGGTCATATGGACAAAAAATCTAAATGGAGTGAGAGATTTGATCGTTAAACAGGAAAAGTCATCAGAGATAAATAAAGCTCCAGTAAAGAAAAAAAATATAGATTGTGAAAGTAAGGAGCCAAAACAACAAAGCCAAGTTAGAGAGGCACGTTCTGAAGACAGTGGGTCAGAGGACCTCTGATCTCGATTCCAAATATCGAACAAAAATCAGATAATGAAACGGCATTAGAGAATAAGGCAGAAGAAAAGCTAAACATTAAAGTAGAGGAAACAGTCACAGATGAAGACCTATATGATGCTGAAGACAATCAACAGAATACGTTGACTGGAGTTCAAATAGAGGAAGAAGTAACAGATGAATCCTCATGTCACGATGCTGAAGACAAGCAACAGAATACGTTGAGTGGAGTTCAAATAGAGAAAGAAGTAACAGATGAATCCTCATGTCACGATGCTGAAGACAAGCAACAGAATACGTTGAGTGGAGTTCAAATAGAGGAAGTAGTAACAGATTAATCCTCATGTCACGATGCTGAAGACAAGCAACAGAATACGTTGTTGCAGAGTGGAACACAACCTGGACTTGGAAAGACATGGAACCATAAAAAATGGAGAAAGTTGCCAGTGATTTCTAAGAAGTTCACAATTACAGTGAATCAAAAGAAATGGAAAAGAGTTGTTCCACTGCATGGTTCAACAAAACTAAGGCAACCATGGACCAATGTGTTGTACAACAGTTTCAGGGGAAAAAATCCCTGTTGTACACTTGCTTTCAAGAACCAGCACATTAAAACTCCTCACAGTCGAAAAACAAATTGTCCTTACTTAAACATAAGAGCAGTTTGTACATTCCCTTCCTGCAGTGCAAAATACCTCTTTAAACGGAAAAGGGAGCCATTGGGAGAAACCCTGGTTAAGATATCTGTGCTACAAAGTGGAAAAATGACACACAAAACAGAAAAAAAATTCAGCCAAGCATCACATACGAGAAGAGGAAGAATTGCACAAGCTCTACGTAAAGGCGTCAGCACACTCTTCTATAACAAACTTAGAAAAACACCCGTTGTTGAACTGATTTCTGGTAACATAACACGCAGTCTGAACAAAAATGTTCTTAAGGTTATCAGTTCAGAGGCTAGGAAAAGTAAAAGGATCCATGACGATGTTTTGATGGAGATGTACCTCACCCAGAACATCATGAAGGAATGTGACTCCAAATTCCACAAGATGCCTGGGTACATACAGCACTTTCAAGTTGACCCCTTTGGTGTTCATATGTATACAGAAACAGGAATAAGCTTAGTTGTGCAACACCTGAGAAAAAGGACCCCACTGACCTTATACCTAGATGCTACAGGTAATGTTGCATACAAAGTTCCCGGTCAGACCAAAAGGGTACCCTACTATGCACTCACTCTTCCTGGAGGTGGTCAAAATGCACCTCCCCTTCCAGTCTGTGAAATGCTGACAAATGAGCACTCCATACCACCAATCACTTTCTGGCTCATGCAGTTCCTCCAAAAACTGTCACAGTACACTAAACTGAGAGTAAACCAGGTTGAAACTGATTACAGCTGGGCACTACTCCAAAGTGTTCTTCTGTCTTTCAACAGGGAGAGCATTGTGAGCTACTTGGACAGGGCATTTGCAGTTTGTTCAAAACTGAAGACATGGAAGGAGATCAAAATGTTTACAGTACTACACATATGATCTGCCCATGGGATCAAAGCTGTCACCCAGTCAATTGGGAGAAAAACAGCAGACAAAGGTTTAAAATATTTTGCAACATTTGCATTTGCTAGGTTGCAAAACACTACATCCATGCAAACAGCACTCAAAATCTTCCGTTCACTGTGCACGGTTGTAACTGGAAAACATAACACAGAAACTGTCCTGAGTCATTTGAAGGCCATGCAAGACTTAATAAAAACATGCAAGATTCCCGACATGGAAGGCATGGAAAAAGTACAAGACAGCCCCTTAGCTCAGGAGGAAGATGATGATGACAGAAGAAATGCCCAGACAATTGTTGGTAGATCTCCCTTCACATATGAGTTCAAGAAAGTCTTGGAGGAGGTGAAGGGAGAGCTGGAAAAAAAGGATGCTGAGAGTGCAGTTGAAGTGGAGAATCCATACTACTGCCCAGACATTGTTGATGTCTTATTTGACAATTACCTTGGCATTTTCCCCCTTTGGAGTGGTCTGCTATTGGGGAATTTGAAAAGGTATGCATCTGACAAAGAAGATGACAACTTTGACACAAGTAAAACAAGGGACACAAACTGCCATGTGGAGAGATGGTTTGGAATAGTCAAACATTCTATTCTGAAAAAGCAGAAGCGACTGAGGCCAGGGACCTTCGTCAGGAAGATGTTTGGCTCTCTACAGGAGAGATACAGAGAACACATCATGTGTCATAACTTCTCCGACCAGTTACTCCTTAAACCAGTGCTACCAGACATCAACCAATCTCATGAGGGTTGGGCAAAGAGAGATGGAACAAAGCCAAACAAGGCCAGCTCCAAATTTTATACTGCTCCAACATCTGTTCCAGTTCCAAAGAGAGCTAAGTCAACCCACAAACAATCACTGACTCTTGTACAGAGGAGCACAGATGACAAGAACAGCAGCAATGACCTCACAAATCAACGATCCTGGCCTGCAACAGAGGTAATTGTTTGCTAATCACTAAAATGAAATGTACGCTCTACACGCAAGGAAACATTAACCCTTGTGCTGCCTTCGGGTCACATGACCCAAAGGTTCATAACGAACCATCGTTGTATTTACCCAATTTTACCCAATACAAAAACAGATACAAATAATTTTCTTCTAACCTTCGCAATGTGGGGGGTCTGAGACAGCCCAACGGTTAAAAGAAAATGCTTCACTTTGTTTTTGTATGCGGTAAAGTTGTCGCAATACGACGGTGGGTCACAATGACTGATGGGTCAGAATGACCCGAAGATAACACAAGGGTTAAATAAGTTAAAGCATCAGTGAGACAGCTGTATTCACTCAATGACCCAGTTTGAGTCCTTTAATAACTTAACTATAAACATATCGTTACGTATTAACATAAATATAAAAAATGCATACATTTTAATAAGGTGAAAAATATTAATGAATACAAAATGAGGTGGGCTTGTTCAATGGCAACTTT